>NC_050532.1:8122740-8193797 GCF_002922805.2 Oryzias melastigma | reverse complement strand
TTGGACATGAAGTCAGAGCACAAAGTGGCCCCCTTTTTGAGTGTGCAATATTTGAGTGTTTACAGAAACGGAGGAAAGCCCAGCTCAGTGAGGTCAGCTCTGCCAGTGGAGCTCAGTTTTTCAAATAGTAGAGCAGCAGAAAAGCATGGAGTGACGACAAACTAAAGAAAAAAAAATAATAATAATAATACAAAAATGTGTTTTAGGGGTTTTTCCACTAAAGTGTGTCCTCAGTGTTGCACCGAATTCCAGAGGGTTCAATTATCACGTCATGTTAAAGCGCGTGCGTCTGCTGTGTGGAGGCAGGCGGGCAGGTCAGCTCTTAAACAGTAGGGACTGCCACAACTTTAGGAAAAATAAAATAAAAGTCTGCAAAAAAATAAAAAAAAATATCTACACCTGATAAAGAGGTTCTGCTGTTTAATCGTCTTAACTTGAACATCTAGGATTGATCACATGTGACAAGATTACAAAGCAAAAAACATCTCATGCCTTGGACCACCACACAGTAAGGAGTCTTTCTACATTCTTGACACTTAGTGCATTGAATACATACAAACAATAAAAATAAAATAAAATTTAAAAAAAATGGTGAAGTGAGCCAAAAAATATGAAATGGAAGATTGAAGTCCACCTCCTGCAGCCAAACAAACCTGCCAGAAAACTCGAGCTCTCTTTCTCTACGCTCTCTTTCACTATTCACAGCAGTTCTCCAGTCATGATTTACAGGTCAGGGGGAGAACTTTGACGAAAGCTTTGATTTTTACTGTACATAAAAACAGCTTGTTTTTTTTTCTTTTCATGATCACGCCCACAGCACTTTCATCACTTCACATGTTGGTGGTTCCAGAGTAAGAGCAAGCAAAACGTGGACTGTGGGTGCTTGTGCATACATGTTCAAATCAGGAGATAAAATGCAGGATTTTTTTTATTTATTTTTTTTTAAACTCCACATAGTCACACTTATCTTCAAGGAATAATTAATGAGTCAAAACGAAAAAATACTATTCTGAAATCAGTCTGCCTCTTTATGTCTTCCTCTTTGTGTCATGCTGTTATTAAAGCGTCTCCTGGCTTCAACCACACTTATCTGTGTCCCGTTCATCGGACTTTAACCTGCAGTTCCTGTCAACAACGTGCAGCAGCGGCTTTTATGTTTGAACTCGCTGAAACCTTCTAGGATCTGTAAGAAAGATCAGCAAAGCGGGTACAGAGGAACCTCCTCACAAAAGAGGCCTTAGCTGGACTACAGCAGTGTCGAAGTCTGACTGATCGGCCCAGCAGGTGGAAATGGAGGAGATACAGACTGTATCCCATGGCATGCTGAAGAGCACCAAGAAAACCGAGGAAAACAGAAGCTGCACACCTCGATTTTTCGTGAATTCACATTTCAGTCGCGTCTACTTCTTTTATTCGTCTAACCGCTCGTTACATTTTGTAAGCAAGTCCTCACTTTGCCAGCTGCCGGGCTCAGAGCCCAACGTCCTGGTTATCGATTGCTTCGTAGGGTTGTTCTCTTCTGGTGGACCTAAAGTCATCAGTGGCGGGTTCGGAGATCCAGTGTTAGCGAGGGTGGAGGAAGAGGAGGAGGAGGAAGGAGGAGGTGGAAGAGGAGAGCAGGGTGTGGACCTCTACCAGCTGAGCAGGTTGCTTCGACCCAAAGTCATAAAGTAGACCTGGCTGGAGCCTCCAGACCGAACGGATGCAAAGAACACCTGAAGAAGAAGAAACGCCAAGAAAAAGATGACTTTCTTTCACTTTTGGTGAACGGTTTCTCAGCAGTTACACTTTTTGCTGCCACGGCTAAAAATCCATGTGATGTTGAGGTGGGGAAGAGGAATTTATAACTCTGGTGGCTTGGCTGGAGAAACAAGAAGTCAAATCCATAAAATAGAGAAGAGAAACCCAAGTAGTGAGCTTGCTGCCACAGCTATGACCACAACAAGCTGAAATGAGTGAGACCTGACATGTTTGATGCTCCTTTAGAGTAAGTTTGGATAAACTGCATTTATTTGCAAAATTTAGCAGCGTGAGCAGCAAATACGAACAAACTAGTCCACTAAACAGAACATTCAGACTTGTTGAATCTTTCTGTTACGTTCTGCTACTCCTGTGCCACACCTGATGCCCCGCCATTCTGCTCATCTGCCAGATGTGGCAATGATCTTAATTAGTACCTGCCAGGTACTTCAGGCAGAGGAGGCCTCACCAAGGCAGGTTTAGTTGTGATGGTTTTGTTTTGTTCCCCTCCGGTCTTTGTCCTCAGCAGTCTTTGACTGCTAGCTTTTGTTATTTTAGTTTGGGGTTGGACTTTGCTTGATTTGCGGGCTTTGTTTATTTGTTTTCTTTAGGTAGATTTTGGTTAGGCAGCCCTTAGCAGGGAGCTACTGACTGCTACAGTCAACATGGCTGAGTCAGCAGTCTCCCTGTCTTATTTTATTTTTGATGAAGATTCCAATTGCCTTTTGATTTGTCTTTTTGTTTGAACCATATTTCATTTGTTCTTTCTTTCAGAGCACATGATTTTATTTAATAAACCGAGCTCCTTTCACTCTTACTGGTGGTGTAACTCTTTCAAAACAGGTTTGCAGGAACTTTCGATGTCATTGTGAAGGTCTCACCTTGTCGTTTCTTTCACATAGGAACTTGAGTCTCTGAGCTCTCTTGTGCATGAAAACTCCGTCCAAATGGCCCGTTTCCACGGAGCGGATCTCGATGGCCTTCTCCCCCCACCCCATGATCTGATTGGAGCGAATGTAAGCTGGGGAGACACAAACAGCTTAAGAAAGCTGATACTGTCGGGAAGTTTCCTGTTGAAATGTCATAACAGAGCTCAGAAAGACCTACCCACTGAGGTGGGCATCTCCCCCCACTGCAGCACCACATCCTTGGTGATGCGGCCGTAGGTGTTGACGTAAACGCCCTCGTCCTCGTAGCACACCAGCAGTTCAATGCCATCCGTGTTGGGCAGGATGATGATGGCGTGCGACTGGATACTGGTCTGTATCTGTGGATGAAACATACAGGCGGTTTACCTTTAAAAAACCTTCAAAATAACTACAGAAGCCATTTTCATTGCAGATGTCAACATTAGTATGACGTTTTACAACACTTACATGTGTGGGCAGGTAAATGTCATAGACCGCCCCAGAGTCCACATCCACGGCGTGAAACCCTGAGCAGGAGCCGTAGATGACCTTTAACCTCTGGCCTTCCTCCACAGTCAGGTCTACCAGCAGTGGTTTGTGGACCAGGTCACCAAAAGACTGAGGAGAGCAGGTCAAACAAAAGGTCAGGATGACGAGAAGGAAGTTTTTAACTGGGGGGTTATTATAGCGGCAGGTGAATCCTCACAGCAGGTTTACCTTAAAGGCCATGAACTTGTGGTAGGGCTTGGGGGCCCAAGCATAAACTTCTACTGAATTCTTCAGAGCTAGAACCAAAAACTTGATCCTCTCGTATTTCACTGAGGACAAACCACAGGGAAAACAAAAATGTCAAAAAGACGAAGAAAGGAGCAAAACTTTCACCAGATAATGGGGCACATTTTTCTTTTTTTAACACTGAGTAGAAGAAGATCATTGAGGGTCTTAAAGATCAAATTGCTTTTAATGCTTCATTACCTAAAAATAGTTGGATGAAGCTGAATTTGGAGAGAATTTTGCAAAACAAATGTATTTTTTGGGGGCTTGAAGACATTTCATCTTATATCTGAAATACATATATACATGTTGATCCTCCTAAAGCTCCATGAAGCCTAAAGCAACAGTCTAAAAAAAAAAAAAACAATTTATGGAAGAAAACATTACTACAGACCATTAAATTTGGTAATTTTATTAGAATATCAAACTATAAAGCTAAGTACGTACGGGCATTTGATGCGTGCTCTAGAATGAGCATTTAGCCCATGGTTCACACTGGACAAGCAAAAAGTTGGAAGAAGTTTGGTGTGAAATGTCAAAGCAGTGTAAATCTGGGAAATCTTGCTCCAGGCCTATTTCTTCACAGCTTAATTTCAACTTCTGAAAGACTTTGTGTCATAATTTCTGCCGGGTACAAACTGTGATTATTAATTTCTCCTCTATGATCAATTTTCCAACGGTTGGCACTTCAATGAATATAAGGGGACGCCATCCATACATCACTATCAGATCCAAGTCCCTGATTGGTCCAAGTTGGACATGGCTTAAGTGACCAAAAACAGTTATAGAAACCTGCGTAGCTACACGTGAACGCGAGAGTTTTAAACGCAGAAGCCACAAACCTGCATTTACCACTATTCATTTTAAGTGTCTGCTTGATCAGGCAGTGTGAATGGAGCTTCAGAGTGAGTTGGGAAAAAAAAACAACTTTCAAAATAATACCCAATAAATCATACAATGGAATAACAGCTTTTTCTTTTCTTTGATAAGATCCTGGGTTTTTTACACAATACTAGTTTACGTTCATGGACAAACCTGAAGCTCCTTGACAGGAAACTGCCTCACTGCTTTAGTCCAGCAAGTGGGGTTTCCACCTGGAAGTGCCAGAGTTTGCTCAAGGGCATCAAAATCACCAAGGACATTCTGGGTTTTAGACAGGTCTATGTGGCTGCATGTCTGCCCCTGCTGTTGCTTAATCATGGGCAGTTCCTTCAATCAATCACTTGAATACTTGTCTGGCATCCAAGCAACCACTTTAGATCTGACACTTGTGTTCACGTCAGGCCCTCGAGGGTTCTCTTTTTTGAGTTGGAGGTTGATGTTTATTGAAAAAAAAAATTGCGTATTTTTCTTGCCTTTTTTTTTTTACCTAGTAACAACTAAAACCACAGAAAATGTGGTGGATAAAATGCACAAAAAAAACATGTCAATTAGAAAAGCAGGTCACACAGTTGGCTTTTTCAGTTGTTTCTGCAGCTTGAAGCGATGCCACCTACCAACTTTGTAGTGGACACAGCCCTCCAGATCTCCTACGGTGGTCCAGCCCTGCTTCTTCTCCACCTCTGGGTCATTGTGCAGAATCTTGTTCCTCAGCCAGGACAGGTAGTAGACCCGCAGCTTGTTCTTTTTACCTGTTATTGACGAGAAACAGAAAAGCACAATTAGCAACACGTTTATTCTGACAATCCAAAAGAAGCATGTGAAGCACCATTTGCTTTCTGTGAAAATCTCTTTACACTCAAGTTCGCATTTGCTATTTTTACAGTTTTTTAGTTCAATTTCTTATTTTGTTCTTATATTTCTACATGTAAACCTTACTTGTTAGGCTTTTGATTAAAGTGTCTTAAATATTTATTGCAATATGAGCATAACATGTATAAATACACATCTGGGACTTCATGATGTAGATCTAAATTACTTCATTTTTAGATTACAGAATAATGCTTAAAGCATATTTTAACACAAAGTGAATAGAACTACAATGTGTTGAATCTATGAAGTATTTTGTTAAAATTCCTTTACTGTAATCTGGTGACATGATAGAATAAGCTGCCAGGATATAGTCTGAGTCTTCTGAGAATTTAACACACACACCACAGGAAGTTTGAGGTTGAAAATCAACTCGGACGTTGGTTTATTTCTTTTTTTTTTCATTTTACAGAGTAAATGATAGTCTTGTAGAGGAAACTGACGTCTGAGCTGCTTGATGGCGTTTCCTTTCATCATGGAAAGCTCGGCCGTGTGTCATTATTGCACACACTACATGGTCTTTACCCAGAGGAGCTTTACTCAACATCCGTTTAGCTCAAATACATGTTGTGACACTTTTTGAACACTTGGCATGTGTGTATGATGTTGAGAAAAAGGAGAAGTAAAATGGGAAAAAAGAAAAGCTTTCTGTTTGAGAAAATCATATTAGGTTTTGTACTTGGGGGAATTTGCTTAACTAGACAAAAAAAAAAAAAAAACACACACAAACGTGAACAAAAAAATTAACCAAGTGGACACAGACGCACTTTCATTATCATCTTAAACATGGGTTGATAGAAATGTGCTGACTCAGTCGTTTCTTTTTCTGATCGATTGGTTGTGTGTGCAGATTAACCTGATATAGTGACCAGAACGTTGAGCCCCTCCAGGACGTCCATCTGCTGGAAACGTCGTCTGTTGATCAGGGGGTAAACTTTCCCCTGACCGCTGCGGTCCAACAGCATCAGACCGCTTTCTGTTCCCACCAGCAGGTTTACTCCTAAACGTGCACAGAAACAAACAAATGAGGCTACAGAGGAACCACTTAAATTCTGGAGATCAATCCCAGTCTACACACTTCCACCTTTATTACAGACATGATGGACGCCTTTTATTTTTTCATACTAGCACCATCCATTCATCCATCCAGTCTGAGAAATATTAATTTGGGATATTTAATACTTGTTTGTTATCTAAATCAATGAGCTTTAAAGCTTAAACATGACAAAAAAGTAAATACTCTATTCAGTTTTTTTTCTGTATGGCAGCAAGAGTCATAATACAAAACAAAGAAAAATGACTTGTGATTTTTTTTTTCCCATTTAAAGTGATGAAACATTTTTGTAAATTGGCTTTAGATTATCTTTTGTTGAATCTACTGCTTGCAGAAATAGGATTAGACCTTTTAAAAAGAGTTTTTTCATGGAAGATTCATCAGGGTTTGGCTGCCACCCAGTGGTAGGAACTGGAACTTGACTGATTCAAAGATTACTGAAGGATTGGCATGTTTGCCATAGAATTCTCAAAGATCCACTCCAACGAATATGGCGTTTTTAACATGTTCTTGTGGCATTTTTCTAATTATGGAGGACAAATACAAATAAAATTAGGCTTAAAATACATGTCTGAGTATTTTTTTTTTCAAATTGTTGAGAATCATGAGCAGACAAAAAAAATTCTGCTTAAAAAAAGAGCAAATTTGTGACGTAGAAAGTATGCAGAGTGAGTCACGAGCCTCCAGTTTTGAGCTCTTAGCAACGGGGAGGGGAAGGGGGAGCAGGGTTGCTCTGCACCAACAGCCCTGCCCACTGAACTACTGCCACTCTGCAGAGACTATGTCCCAGAAAATGATTTTTTTATTTATTTATTTGAGCTAAAAACAGTCTAAGACCACTGGGAATGCTTCTACAACAGATCAAAGATGATAGGGGTGGGATTTTTAGGGTTAATAAGCAAAAGAAATTAACTGAACGGCTTTGATGTGGCTTCTCCATGCCCACAAGAAGTAACCTTTACTTACTAAGCCTAACTCTGTTCTTACCCCAGAGAGCTGCACACAGGATCTCAGAGTTGAACCTCTTCTTGTATTTGCGGATCTCCGGAGTGTCACTCTGAGGACGAGTGTTGACCGGGTTGACGTTGACCACCGAGCCTTTCCGTGACGGGTCTGCTCTCAGCGCCTCCGCCAGACGCGCATCGTTGCTGTAGCCTAAAAGGTCAAAAGGAGGGGCTTAGGTAGGATGGTGAGGGCCGTGGAGTTTACCGGGCAAAAGGAGGGTCAGTCAAACAGTCGAGGTTAAAACGATGCATGGATATCCTTCAGGGAGACTCTAATATCGGACCTGTGATTAACTTTTATTTTCAAAGCAAAAATAAAAACGAGTATGATCTGATTCTTATCAGAAACAGCCAACAACAGAAAGGGAAGGAGGGCAAAACAATCCTGTACGTGATCTTCGCTAAATCCTGTTGTGAAATCTGCAAGAACATCAGGTGTTCAAATGACGGCTGAAGATTGTGCTGTTGTTCAGGGGTCAGTGTCTGGTCACCAGCTGCAGCAGGTGAAGTCATGGCCCAGCACACTGCAGTCCTCACAGTTATGCTTGATTACAGGAGAATTATGGTTACGGTGATTGAACAGGTGGC
This sequence comes from Oryzias melastigma, assembly GCF_002922805.2. Taxonomy (NCBI): domain Eukaryota; kingdom Metazoa; phylum Chordata; class Actinopteri; order Beloniformes; family Adrianichthyidae; genus Oryzias; species Oryzias melastigma. The sequence goes on along the minus strand of NC_050532.1, from coordinate 8,185,980 downwards.
AGTTGAGATACGAAAGGTTTTCTTGGAAACTTTGTAATCTAATCAACTTTGACCTCTGCAGCAATTGCAGTTCCTGTGGAACTTTTCTTGGAATAAACCTCTTTGCTGTTTTAGGAGCAAAAACATCTGTGCCTAGATGTTGAGACTGAATTATAGCTTTACAGAAAAAGAATATTCTACAAGAGAAAATAATATTTTCTGTACCAACTAAATTATAACATCAAAGTTAGCAGCCATTTGTCAATCACGATCCTCTTTATGGACAAATCCTCAATAAATTAGGTTTGCATAAATACTTCCATAGCATGTCTGCTTTTCATTTACTTTATTTAAATAAAAACATTTTATCTCTTTTTTTCTCATGTTTTGCTAAATTAACCGATATAGGATTTAAATTTTGCTCACGGACACATCAAGTGCTGCAGGAAGCAAATCAAACACTCAATATTTAACTTAATAGTTAGAAAAGTCCTGAACTAGTGCAGATTATTGTTTTGCCTCATTTCAACTAAAGTGCATTTATTACCAATAGCTTTCATAGTTTTGATGTCCTCTGATGACCACAAATCTGTTTCCACTATGCAGCACATCAAGTGAAGGAGCTTTAAAGGACGTACCGACGTTGTTGAGGGCACTGCCGGTTGATGGAGAGACTTGAAGGAGGCGTGGGTCAATGAATGGAGTGAAGGACGAAGAGGACTTGTGTTTCTGCATGTTGTTACTGGACTGGCTCTACAGGAGGAGAGAAGATGACGTCATCAAAACAGAACAATGACATCACACTTTTTGAAGAATCACAGACAGACGGTATGAATATTGGGTCGAATGACATTGGAGACAAAATGAGGAGGAAAACTAGAGTGCATCTGTTTGCTGCATGCAAATAAGCATTCCATAAACGGGTCAAATAATGGGTAACAAAAAAGGACAAAAAAGAACTTTTGATGGAAAAATATATTTACAAATGTGAACTAAATGAACAGCAAAAAAGGAAAAATACAGCTACGTAAAAAAAGTATTTTCAGTTTAAAGTATACTTGCCGTTTCCCTTTTATTTGCTCTATGATCTACTGTCTGGGTAATGTAAGAATGTCACTCGCTTGCTGAAAATTAGCAACATGAGATGCTAATTCATTAATCATAAAATCATTTTCATTAAAACCTTACTTCACTTTCGGTTTTGTTTTGAAAGAAATTCACTTTTCTTCATGACATACCTCGATGAGGATGCCAAGCTTTTCCAGGGGACTCTGTGGGGACATGGAGGAGGGACTGGCAAGGCCGGAGGAGGACGGGGAGTTGGATGCGGAGGACATTGGGGGGGAATGATGGCTCTGCTGGATCAAGTCTGGAAGGTGGTGGATGCGGCCGGCAAAGCCGTTCCTGTCCGAGTGCTGTGTGGGGTGATGGTGGTGGACGTGATGGGGGTGGTGGTGGTGGGGGTGATGGTGGTGATGCTGTGGGCTGGGGGTGTGCTGTAAAAAGCCCTGCCCCGACGCCGAGCCAGGGCTTGGCGTGAAACCTGAGAGGAGGGTCTGTGTTTGGCCCGGGGGCGTGTGCTTTCTGTTCTCACTCTGGAAGTAGAAAGAGGGGTACACCACTTTGGGTCTAGATGTGTTCCTGATGAGCTCAGGAGAAGGGAACGTGTTTGCTAGAGCAAAGGGCAAACTACAGTGGCTATTCTACAGGTGGGAAGATAAACTTGTATTAGTAGTTAGGAATAAAAAACCTGCTCATTGGTGACACTTAAAGTCCCCCTGCAACAATTTTATTATTTACTTTAAACGTTCCCAGTGGGGTTTTAATTAGGACTGTGAAGTTTTTAACAAAAATTCCACATCCTAAATGTCTCAAAAAGCCTGTTGACCTGAAGCCTTCGTTTCCAAAAATCCCTCTGTGTGGGCGTGGCTTATGGTGCTGATCTGCGAAACTCCGCCCCTTATCCCCCCCAGACATGCTAGCGAGACACAGACTTTGATAAGCCCATGGGGTTTTACTTTCAGTTTCATTTTAAATACGTGTGGCCAACTTAAAAAAAAATCCTTCTTGGACGCAATTAAAATACGAGCGGATAATGCAATCACCCGCAGCTCCGTCCAGTTGAAAAATGTCTCCTTTTCTGCAAATAAATCAAATAATTATTGCCGTTGCTGTGACCAATAAATCCAATACATTTTTTCCTCAGATTCCTTTGGAACATAATAAAAGCTAACATCAGTATGGCCTTTCACTGAATTACAATCCTTTACAGCACAGAAGTGGGACGTTCTATTATTTTCTCTGGCCCCTACAGCTACATCCGGGTTAGCTAGCTATTGTGACGTATGAAAGTTTCAGGAATTCAAACAGAGTTTTTCTCGGGCACTTTGATTGACAGCGACTTAAAAGGAGAAATACTCGGAAATGCAATATTTTTTTTCTATTTCTGAAGAAAATGCTACACATACATTCATTGGAGGGGGACTTTAAAGTCACTTCTAACCAATTATTGCAAATGTTCTCATCACTTAAAGGGCAATCAAGGTACTTTAGAGTCTTTTTCTACATGTGAAACCTGTAATTAAAGAGCATCTTACATGAAGGATCAACATACCATGCAAACAAATGAACAATCATTTGGGATGAGACAAGAAATACAACAAAAGAACAACAGAAAATGGAAGGTGAAGTGTCTGGGTTTTTTTTCTTTTGGACCCATTACCTGTCTGACAATGAGCGTGCTGTCTTTGCATGGAGTTGAGCCGGCATCACTCTCCCCCTCATCATGAACTATCATGGTCTTCACCGACTCTGTTTCTCCATTGCTCAGCTTGGATGACCTGTAGGAAGAAAAATCAAAGTGTTCTACAAACCCCCTCAGGCTGTAATTCACTGTAAACCATCAAATAAAACTGTTACATCTTTCTGGTTGCGTAATTTTATTCTTGTTTTTTTTTTGTTTTTTCTTTTAGCAACTGAGGGGTAGAACAGTTAAAGCTTATCAGCTGAGGGGGTGGATCACATCAGGGGTAGAACAGTTGAGAGGTGGAGTAGGGCCGCAGTTCTCAAGACATATAAATAACCTTGAGGGTGGTTTTCTTCTAATGTGTTGTTGCCCTAACGTTTGTTCTTCTTGTTGCATGCCGTCAAATTTCACATGTAGACTAGAGTTTTGGTTTGTAATGCAACACAGAGAAACTCTTCATGAAGAGGAAACTGGTGCGTATACTACCTCATTACATACTTACACAGCTTTGGAGTCTTCAGGGCCAGAGGTCGACTCTTCACCCGCTTCTTGGTCTACCTCTTCATCGTCATCCTCATCTGTAGTGTCCGAATCCTCGCTGGAGGATGAATACTCCGCTACCTTGTTCGGTGGACGAACGTCATCCACTGCACGCAGCTCTTTGGCCAGAGCAGTCAGGTCCTAGAACACCATGGAGTGACAGGAAAACCCAAATGAGGCCAAACTCATTTTTGGGGGCCTGTTGTGGTGAAATTTAACCACAAGTTGTTAGTGACTACTCTGGAAGACATTCCACATGGATTTTCCGAAGCAAACCAGAAAGCAGTTGCTGGAAAAGAAGAGCGGTTAAAGGTGTTTGGCAGTAATGGAAAGCCAACGTGAGAGGAGGAAAGCCAAACCAGTGAAGCAAGGAGGGAGATGACGGTTCTGCTGATGTTCCCCAAGCTACTGTGAGTTAGTTTATTACTTTAAAGAATGAAACAGAAATCAAAGCTGCAAAGATGAAAAAGGCAAAAGTTAATGTTAGGAAAAAAAAGAAAACAGGCATGAGTTAAAGTGGCAATCACCCAGCATTAAAGGAACCCAGCAGTTTGTTGCATTATTGTGCTGCAAAGTCAGCGGATGACATCATTTCAGAGGAGCAACTCGATCAGCAGAAAAAAAGGAGGAATTTCTCAATCAAGCCACAGCAGATCACCATACATCCCAGGATTGAATCCGTCCCAATGCAGCACGCTGTTAGTTTGAGCTCACTAAAACACTATCTTCTAGATCTAGATCTATGCCAGCTACACATTACAGTACTGGCTATTCAACTGCAGGTCAACTCTCACCGCTGGTTTGTTCGGCTTGACCAAATCTCTTCTCTCCTCTGGTTTTTTCCCAGCATTCTCAGGTCTCTGAAGGGGTGAACTTTCAGATTTTGAAGAGGCTGAAGAAGGGGGGGAGGCGGTAAGGTCAGTTTATTCAAGACTCAAGCGACCAGGGAAAATGTGCAAACACGGACATTTCACCCAAATGTTTTCCTAAAAAACTCTTCATTTGCGTTCTCCACTGCCTGTGTGTGTTTTCAGAGATGATTTGCAAAAGGGTGTGTGGACTCACAGCGGGCCCTGAACCTCTCTCCAGAGCCGCAGTGAGAACCGGGCTTAGAACTGGAGTTACTGGAGCTGCTGGAGGAACTGGAGCCTCCGCTGCCACTATTGCCCGTTGTTCTGGGAACCAGTTTTTCCACTCGTTCCCACAGCAGCCGAGGCTCTGCTGAGCTGCAGGGGCAACAGAGAGCGGTCAAGAACATTCTATGAGGAGCTAGAGATTGGATTTTCAATCTTTTTTTCTTTTTAAACCATCCTAAGATCCTATTTAAAAAATGTCAAATATATTTATTTCATTTTTTTTAAGTTTAGTTACTTTTCTGTTATTTTTCTGCTGTTCTGCATAAAAGTAGAGAAAACAAATACAAAAAGAGATAGAAGTTTGAGAATCACACATAGTGAGTATGTGCTAATCATCACATTCACACAACAAGAAGACTCAAGGTTACACAGAAAGCACTGTTACATAAACCCTCCTACACTTTCTGAAGAGACAAAGCCTGCAGACAGACAGCAACTGTTAAACATGTCTGATTCATCTTTAAATGAGTCAAAGTTCTTTTTCAGAGCTTTTTAACTGAACATTTCCTCTAGAAAACTAACCAGGACTTTTAGCTTCTCAAAGATGTTATTTTATATAAAGATTACATTATTTTCATGTGTTTTTCCAATAATGTGTCTTTAGTATTTGTCTGATTTTTTACTTATTCATGTTTTAAATTTGTGGATTTTTATTTGCAATAAAAAAAATCCAGTGTTTTTCATAGCACTGACAGGAGATGTTTAGGACAAAAATGCAAGAGAAAAATTAATGAGTAATTTTTAGATCTGTTGTTAAAAATGTATTTTAATATAATCTAAATCTGCACAAAGTAAAAATAAAGTAAAAATCACTCATAATCTTTAAATTGTTAAGTTCCTTCATTTAATGTAATTTTGTAGGAATTTATATGTTAAAATCTGAAATTAAGTTAATATTTCTTCATGTAGAATAGATTTTAGTAGGGAAAAATATACAAAAATCTCACTGAATAATGAAATTAACATTCTTTAATAAAAAGTCAGAAATTCCACATATTTACTCTGATTTTCGTTCTCTTTAACTTGTCACCATAATTTCTAATTTGGGGTTGAATGTATTTTAGTTTGAGATGCTGCACTGTTGTTATAGCAACAACTCTTACCCATTTAGGAATTGGTATTAAAGGATGCGATAGAAAATTATTTACAGGTTATTGGAAGAGAGAGAAAAAGAGAACACAACTAGGACTAACAGGAAAAAAAATGTGTCTACAGTCAGCAGTAAGCCCTGTTCAAGCTAACTGGACGGTTTACCTGACAGTGTTTCTGTTCACTGCATCCCTGTGTGAGGCGTTGCCATGGTGATGAGGCGAGTCTCTCCTTGACAACACAGGGGACCTTGATGTGGTTCTGACAGGAACCTTTTATGATAAAAAGATCAACCAGCTTACTTACACACTCACTCTCACTCTGCAAGCATGAGTGTGTGTTAACCTGAACGCTGCCAAACAAGGTCAACCTTCCTAGAAATTAAAGGTTATCGGGGCCACCACTTTAGCTAAAAACAATTAAATTATGTTCCAAAGAGATCAAATGGAAGGCGTATCAAGGATGCTTTGTCTGACATCCAATACATTGAAAACCACAACTAAAAACAGTTTTCTTGTATGCATTTGTTTTTAGATTACAAACATTGAGACAAAAGAATCAGCCAGAGCTCAGGAAAAAATGTGTTTAAACCAATAAAATGTCTTTGGGTTAAAAAAAAACATATTTCTTAATAAAATGATTATCTCAGTACAAAACCATCATCATGCCTTTCCCCAATTCACTGAAAGAATAAAGGCTTTTATGGTGAGAGCAAAACCAGCACTGGACCACACAGGCAAAACACACTTTAATAGAAGTTCAGTAGAAATGCATCCAAACCTCTTCAATCAATCTGAACTGCCTCGTAACTGGATAAATGCGCATCGGTGAGAAATGAGACCAAACATCTAACAATTTTATATTTAGATCAGGGGTTCACAATCCTTTTAAAGCCACACATCTGTTAAATGTCAGACATTATTTTCTAAAACTTTCTTCAGAATCAGATTGAAAAAAAATGTCAGTTGTTTTTTGGAGGATTAGGGACCACTGAGAGTTCGGTTTTAAATTAGTTTTTCTATTTATTGTAGCAAAATGTTCCCCTCATGAGTAAATGGAGACGAGAAAAATGTTAGTGATGTATCATCACTTTGTCAAATGTCCTGGTTGACAGCATCTGATTTCCCAGGAGAATCCAGTTATTTACAGTTCTAGAAGCTGTGAGGACTCACTACTGGCCTTAAATTCTCCATTAACATATACTGTCCCTACTCTGTGTGGGGCCTCTCCAGAAGGTGTCTTTTCATACAGGATGCTGAGGTGCGTGCAGATGTTGAGGATGATTTTTTTGTGTAGCCACTAAAGATACTTTAACAAGGAAGAGAAGAAAAAAAAACGGAACACAAGTTATACCATTTGCTTCTAGGGCATAAAATTCACTTAAAATGACAACAAATTAATTCAAAACAAGTCATCTGACTTAGGATGGTAGAAGTGTGTTATTCTGCAGGCAAGAAAACAATATTTCAGCTAATTTTACACACATACATTTCAACATTAATAATCAGTCTTGAGATAACTGAATAAGCTGACTTCAAATACAGAAGGCTTGCACTGATGCGTACAGTTAAAGGCCATCATGATGGTGACCAGTCAATAAGATGGGTGGCTGTTTGTTGATAGCGGATAAGCACAACAGGGGAAAATCCAGAAAAAACATATTTTTTTGCCCTAAGGTTCAATCAAAACAGTTTTCTGGATTTGATCACAACTCATGTGAAACCACAAAACAAGGTTTGAACTCAAGTATGTGAACCCCAACCCTTTCTTTTGAAAATCAAATAAAGAAACTCATCTAATTGTAACTAAATGCTGCCTGAATACAAGAAAGCCTGTTTGGATTTGGTTGGTTTAATCAGATAAAAACGGGACAAACATAATCCTTTTGCAGATTAAATATTTTTATCCTCGAGGGTTTTATTTTAGAAAAGTTTAGAAGATAATGAATTTCAAAGAATCCAAAGTGAATTTCAAAGTAAAACTGTAAGAAATTAAATAAGTGGAGCAAAGATATAAGGTTTGAAACCCTGCAGAAAGGCGTAGCCGTTTCCTACACCCAGATAAAACAAAACCTAAAAGTGGCTACTAAAAGATATGATCCAAGAAGGATTTAGAAACAGAACAGTCATGGAAAATATAAAATGAAAACATAAAATTACATCAAATATTTTTCAAAATCATTTTTTACAGTGAAAAGCTCTATAGAAACCACTTTGTGAGAATTTCACAAATTGTAATATTTTGGGTAGATTAAAAAAAAAAATGAAAGCTGAACTTAAAAAGACATTTTGCGCTGAAACTTGAACAAAAACATTTTTTTTCATTAATCCCTGCTAATATAACATTACAGTTAAAGATGCAAGTCTGGAACACGAAAAGTTCAACAGAGAAATGTAGAAAATACAACAAGAAGACTTTGGTGGAAGAATTTTGAGCCTCATTTACTGATCCTGTTGAAGCAAGGCACTGAGCCAGCAAAGAACTTCAACTTGTAAACCCACAGGGACCAAAGAATTAAGGAAAAATGTATGTGAGGACATGTTCTTACCTGTGGTTCCACAGGTCGGTGCATGGCCGTCGTTTCAGAGGTGGGGTCGGCGTATGACTCTGAGCGCGGTGGCACAGGAGGCTGCTGGGGTTTGGTCTGAGCAGACTGAGGAGAACCCTGGACGTTCTTCCGATATCGCTCGTCCGCCTGTGGAGATCACGCAGACAGAAGCTTCAGTGCTGCCTCTGCACGTTTGAGAAGAGGGCAGCATGGACAACTTCATACAGGGGAACGGTTGGTTAGTCTATTCCCACACAGAAGAGATGCTCAGTGGTAAAAGAGCATCAGATGATGCAGGCAAACCACCACAAAACAAACATCCTTTAGAGGGAAGCAGTGTTAATTTTACTAAATATATTGTTTATACTTTTTGTTAAAAGGAAGACAAAGAGAGTTGTGTTTTTGGTTTTCATAGAGGAAGATTCAGTAAACCAACAGACCGGTTAGAGCAAATATAAACTAAAGTTCAAGTGATCCTTGGATATGTGAAATGCCTTATTTGTTGTTTTGGGGATTTTTTGCTAAATAATCATCATCAAGAAAGTAATATACAGTTTTTATTGATAAAAGCATTAAAATCTCATTCTTGGTTGAGTATTTATTGATTTCAAATCTAGCCTAAGAGGGGAAAAAGCCTTTAAATTAGTATTTTCACTGCTTTAGTGAAGCCTGAGAATTTTGCATGACAGTTACTTTTGTTTCAAAGTGGGCTTCAATGGGTTCACTCTCACGGACATAGAAACAATCCCTGTGCTGTGTTAAGGCCTTAGTTGCATGCACCCGTGTGGGGGTTGACCTGTACAGGTGCTGTAGGTTTTTGGGTTGTTTGGGCCTTGGAGGGTCGTAAACAGGACAGGCTGCATCTAAAACGAAGTTCCCTTGAGGCTTGTGCGGCCACCTTAAGGGACATCATGAAAATGGAAGGTACCATTGTTGTGCGTGTGATAAGTGTATCGTGAAGTATTTATAAGGATAATCTTAGTTGCATGTATCTAAGAGATACGGGTAGCATTGTTGCATGGCGCCCTTGACGCAGCCTTCTAGTTGTATGGGGGATGACAAGTACAGGTCTTTGGGTTGTCAAGCCCTATGGAGGGTCATAGACAAAAGTAACTGCATCTTAAGGCGAGTGCAGATGTGTTTTGCAGTTCTTTCAAGGCTCATATGACCACTTCAAAAGATGCCATGGAAATGGAATGTTGTACCCAAGTGTGTGGTAAGAGTATTGTGAAGTATTTGTACTTAATGCAGAACTCCAGCCATTAGTAAGGTGTTTGGAATGGCTCCTTACTAACCATGCACAAATGCTGCATGCACAGTTGTGCACGTGATACACAAGTGCACCTGGGATGTCCACACAAACTACCCTCTGATTGTCCAATTTCTCAATTTCTGGATGCAGTCAAGTAGAGTGCACTTCCCACTTCAACAGCACCTTGCGCGGTCTACAGGATTTGGAGGGGCGGTAAAAATTAAAAATCCATACCACGCTTCTGCATCTTACCTCCTTCACCCTAACTTGCATGTTGTACATGTGTTAAATATGACCTGTTGCTTGCAGCCTCACCATTAAAAAAAAAAAAAAAAAATGCACTCTATGGGTTTAGAGCGGTCTACTACTTCGATATTTCCTGCGGGCCTACTGTGTGTACCATACAGGTTAGCACATTTTTTGCCCACAGACAAGAGGTATCCATCCGAGGGACAATTGTGATTCCCCACTCGCCACGTCATCACCACAAACTAGCTTGAATATATATAGAAGTGAGTTGGTTAGACTATTATATTTCCTATTTTTCTAGTATTCTAACTGCTAAGTGACATTGATCCTGCCTTATTTTGACCAGTGTTAATAGAAAGGTTAATGTAGTCTGATCAGAGGAGTCCTCTAGAAGGTGCCCATTCATCCCACATCACCAAGCCATCACCAAGGTCAGGACGCTGGAAGCAGCAGGAGTGAGTTCACACAAGCAGAGGAAGCATTCTACAGCGGTCAGGGCTAGCGGTCACCTCTCTGACTGGCTCAAAGTCAGGGGCGGGGCCTTGGAGGTCAGCCACACGTAGCTCTGGTTTTGAAGCTTTGTCCAGAATGACGACCGGACTGTGCCGTGCCTTCTCAGAGTTAGAGCTCTGTTTGGAGACATCCAAGTCGGGGGTTTTCCCTGACTTTACCCTGTCTGGTTCAATGCTCTGCACTTGTTTGGTAATTTGTTGCTGAGCGGTTTTGGAATTATCCAGGTTCTGGTTTTGCTGTAGGGACAGCAGGTAGGCCTGTTCCTGTTGCAGCTGTCGCTGGAGCTTCTGGGCTTGACGCTGCTCCTCAAGCTCCCGCCATTTATACTCCTAAGAGCAAGTAGGGCCAAGATGAATCAAAACCACTGACGGACAAGACCAGAAAAGGACTTCAGATCCAAAAATACTTCTATTTAACAACTTTCTATTAAACCAAAAACATCAGGTACTGAAATTCTAACTGCTAAACACACTTACCATCTGTATAAGTATTTCAGATGGCAAAGCCATGTGATTCATAGAATTGTAAAACCTTTGAAGGCATAAAACATTTTTTTTTCAAAAACTTTAAATGATAAAAATTCTTATGGGCAATTCCCCCAAAAGGTTAAAAAAAATCAATTTGCTGAGTGTCCATGGAGCCTTGCAAGTACAATTTCTGTCATCTGACTCAAAATTGCCAAAAAACACCTTGTGGTGCTCTCAAAGTACCCCTTATTAACGAGGCACATGTACCTAGTAAAACATTGTGATTAATTGTGATTAATCACAACCCAAAAGTGTGATTAATCTGATTCATTTCTTTAATCGATTAGCATTAGTTCAACTACTTATCTGCCAGAAAGAAATACTAATAAATAATTTTCTTCATGATTTTCTATATCTCTTTGTTCAGTTGAACCTATCATTAGGATCAAATACGTATTTCCTCCACTGTAGACTAAAAATGCCTCAATAACTCTTTCAGGACACTACATGGCGGTTCACAGAAGTGAATTCATGAATGGTGACTGTGGGAACCAGAAAGCACAGATAATGATTCAGTCATGGTGCAGAGCCGGAGGCGGCCATATCCTTTTATTATGTGAATGTCTTCTCTAGAGAAGCAGAAACTTTAGAAAAAAACTAAAAAACAACACATAGGTCAACAAATGTTGACATGAGCACCTGCAATAAAACAGGGGAAACCTTCCTTTCCTGCTGCATGATAACATCACTATCACCAAAGGCCTGTAAACATCCTGTCCGCTGCACCAAACCCAGAATACTTCCGCTTTGACCTCCGCTGGTAATGATTCCCCCCAGATCTTTAAAAGTTGCATCATTAAAAGAAAAAGATTAACAGATTGTTATGTAAAAATAACATTTACCTACGTCATCTAATAACCTGACAGTTGGAAAAAATTTAATTAAATGGAGAAAAAAGCTCCTTACTAAGCCAATTTGATACAAAAAGGGAAAGAAACTGGTGAGTTTTTAGTTGTTTATTGCTTTGTTAAAAATGAAGAAAAATAGGGAGGATTGAAAAAGGTCAAACACTCACCAGCAGCATGGCCTGTTCATGGAGAAGCTGCTGTTGAAGGATCTCTAGGTGCCTCTGCTCCTCCTCCAATTGGCGCCGAATGTATTCCTGCGGAACACAAGCCGTCTTGTCTGGTCAGTTTTAAGCAAAAAAGCCAATAGCTTTATGTATATATATATAAAAAAAAAAAATCAACTGTTTTTTTTCCCCAGAAAAAAAACTCTTCAATGTAAGAAGGTATAAGAAGCTAACAAGTTTGTGTAAAGGAAGACTTCTTGAATTTCTCTTTAAATGTTTACTAAAACTGCATTTGTTTCAGTTTTTTTTGTTGGAGTCTCCTTATGCAGAAGTATATAAAGATTTTTTTGTTTAAGCTAAATTCATATTTGATGGAAGTTAAAACAAAGTCCTTGTTAGTTTTGTTTTTGATACCTGCTCTCGGTCAGCCCTCCTCTTCTCCTCCTCGGCCCTCCTGCGCTCCTCCTCCTCCTTGCGGCGCCTTTCCATCTCTTCGATGCGCCTCTTCTCCTCCTGCTCGCGTCGGCGTTGCTCGCGCTCCTGCTGCCTCCTCATCTCACGCTCACGCCGTTGTTGCTGCGAAGTGCAGGGAGAAGGATGTTCATGTTCAGCATCTCAGGTGAGCTCAAACTGTGGCGCCTTTAATTTACTCCAGAATGAGGGTCTTTAAAGCATTGCAACAACACTGAACAGCTTTCTAGCACTATCTAAATGTTCCCGTTTATTTTTAAATATATATGTAAAGCAAAACTGGGACAGATGGTTTCAGCAAAACTATATTACGCAAATTTCAAACCCGGCTGCCAGAAAAACATCCTACAGCTGGTATGTCCAAAGTCTGGCCCACATTCATATTTCCAGCCCCTTGTCTAAAAAAAATAAATAAACATAAGCATTTTTTAAGAAGCTTGGGGTACGGTTTCTTGATTGCTATTGGTTAAATTACATAATAAGCTATTTTAAACCTGTGACAACAACCTGGTCTCCAAATCAAAAATTCACATTATTTTGGTGAAAATACATTTAAATTTGCTTTTGTTCTATTTGAAGAAATTAAAAATATACAATTCCCCCCAAAATGTCATTGAATAGCTCGTTTGCATTTAGTGTCACTATAAGGGATCAGAGTGCAGGTCTAATGGTTTGTTTTTGAGCTTCCATTTCTGATATTATGATCTATATATTTGGACAGACTTCTTGAAAGTTGTGAAATCCACTACTGTCCACATTGATCTTTTGTGTAGTTTTTTCTGCTGGTTTTAATATTATCCTCTATCTCTTTATCTCTCCTGAAAGCAGAGGGTGCTTGTAAGTTCATGATGAGATAGAAGGATATTTGCAAACTGGGGTTTCACGTTTCCTATTTAAGGTCACCAAATAATCACTTCACCAGATTAAAATCTACAATCATTCAGGACTAAATAATTAGTTGAATTCTATCTAACCTTTATCCAGACGTCGTTAATCCTTTTAGATATGAATGTCCTTAAACTTTATCTTAAGTCAAACTTCTTGCAAAAATAAAAAGTTAAAGGTTTAGATTTAGATTTGCATGTATGCAGCAGAAAGAGATCGAATTGCTCTTAAAAGGGATGAGGTCTCTTACACTCCAAACCATCAAATGCAAATGACTGTTGATGAAACCCAAAGAGAAATATTCAATTGGTAATAAAACATGATTGAGACACTTTGCCGTTGTTTTATTCAGTACACTTACATAGCTTCAAGTTTTTAGCAAAAAGTAGAAAACCACTATCTAACATGCAGCATGTAAATGAGGCTTCACTAAATTACTTTTCGTTTTTTTAAAAATAATGTAAGGATGCAACCAAGAATTACAAACAGCTTAGATGTCCCTTTAAATCATGCAAAAGTATATTTAAAATATTCTGGCAATCCCTCCGCCGGTAAAACTTGTGCCGCAAAGGAGATAGTCATTTCTTCACGTGGATGTGCTCTGAAGCGCAGAAGCTTACACTGAAATACAAGTATTTGAGCTTTTGCATGCCTTTTAAAAGTTATAAAACCAAGACTGTTATGTATTTTCCAAGCACTGGCTCCTATGCACTAACATAGATGACCGGTGACTAGAAGTGATGTCATCAAGTGGCAGTAATGTCTGAATTTAAAGACACTGTTTTATCCATATCTCTCTGTTTGGAAATGTAGGGATAGGGAGAAGTTGAAGAGGTGGGGAATCAATTTGGATTCAGCCTTGGAGAGCAGGGTCGGTGGGTAAAAACAATGGATTGCAATAAATCAATCTATCAGTGGTAAACTTTTAGTTAGAAAGAGGCAGATTTCTTTTTCTTTAAAGACAAAGGCTCTTCTTCTGTCTCCTTATTGGCTATTGAAACTGATTTTGCATTTGTTTTTGTTGCCTTTGCCAGCTTTAGCGTTTGTAACTTAATATTTTTTTTCTGGCCAAGGTAGCAGATGAAGGGAAGACATGTGACCAAAGCAAGCCTCTTCACATGAATCAGGAGTGAGTCACAGGCGGATTTTGTAGAGAGAATGCAGTCGTTTTCCAAAATAAAACATTTCTCAGAATCGAACAAATAAATCAGGAAATGCTGTAGGTTGTGTATTCTTTCTGTGCGTCCCAGTACCAAGCGCTGGTTTGCAGCTCGGAGGTTGGGAGAACGGTAATAGAGGACGCATCCCAGTCTCATAGGAGAGCGTGCTCTCTTTGTTAAGGCCTGCACGAAGCCTTATAAATAACTCATGTTTTTTTCTAAGACTGGATTTTTTTTCTTTATGTAATGTTGAGACTTTTAGCTTAACTGCGGAAAAGCTTCTGTAATGTTAGAGTTAAGGTTTTAGTATTGATTTTTGTTTGAGAAGTCTGAGAAGATATTTAATTCTTTTAATAATTTTTATTGGATTTTTTGTTTTCTCAAATTATAATTTGCAAAACTGAACGAAATGTGACCAAAATTTTAAATGACAATAATTTTTTTTTCTCATTGTTTTTAGTTATTGTAGATCAGACATCCACATTTACATAACAACCTATGAACTCATCTTTGTGCCTTTAAAAATGTACTTACCCAGCACTACAACACCCCTCAATCTAAGAAATCCTTATGACTTCCTGTATTTACGTCTGTGTCTTATGTATGACAGACCCCCGAACGCTCACCTCCTCCAGACGCCTCCTCTGCTCCTTCTGCTGCTCAATGCGTTTCTGTCGTTCAGCCAGCAGTTGTCGCTTGTACTCCTCCTGTTCTCGGAGCTGCTGCTCCTGCAGGAGCTGTTGGCGGCGCAGAGCCTCCGAGCGCTCCTTGTTCTCCTGCTGCAGTCGGATGAAGTCCCGGCGCAAGGTCGATTCGCCTGGAACGTTGACTATGGAACTACGGACAGACGGAACGAGGTAGTTTGAAAAAATATATACCATCAAGTTTTTTGCTTATTCTTTAAATGTTAAAACATTTTATAATAATTTTAATTATAGTAGTTCATCTTCTGAGTCATTTACGAGTTATTTAAAGTTCTACCTTTTGTTTTCCTTCATAAAAAGCATAGAATAATTCATTTTTAATCTTAAGGTACTGTTCCTCGTCAATACCTTGGCTCTCCTTCTTGCTCAGATGATTCTTCCTCCTCCTCTTCACTACCGCTATACTCATACTCAGTCTCATCTGCACACAAAAGGAAAAAACAGTTATTGACACTTTCTATTTGTTTTTTTGAAAACTAAAAATAAAATAGGGAAAAAAATGACTGAATATTTTCAAGGATTCAAGTTTGGATAAACATAAAACAAAATGACCCCAACAGAGTTTCCTTTATGGACTTGCCTTTTTCCCCCCTCTTCTTCTTGGTTCTGTCGATGTGGTCTTTGAGCTGGATGCGGACTTGTCTCTCGTTGGGTTGGTCTCGGATGAACGGGTGTTTCAGCAGCTGCTCAGTTGGGGGACGCTGAGTGTAGTTCTTTACCAAGCAACCCTCAATGAAGCTAAAAAACTTTTTGGACCTATAAGAAAGTCGTGTTTGGAATAAATTGAGAATACTCGTTGTGGTATGGGTGTATTTTTGGAACTTTGTGGGAAGTGCGCACGGAAAGTGACTGTACCATTTTTTGGACTTGAGCCGAGGGGGAGGGTTTCTGGGAATGAGGAAGAGGGCTCTCATTGGGTGCATGTCACACAGAGCTGCAGCAGAAACACAAAGAGGATGAAACAGAAATTAATAGACATGCGACTATTCAAGAACTGCAAACAAAAGAATAAAACTATGAAACACTTCCCCTAAAAAAATAAAAACGTTTAAAATAATGAATATCAAAACAGTCAGGTGTGTTGTATTGAAGGTTATGATTAATTTCTCAAACGGACCTATGAACAGATGTGTGAAAAAATGATGGAACCATTCTTATAATCACTTTTTGATAAAAACATGTAATCTGTGAAAAATTGTCTTCACCTCAAAAAAAATTACACTTAGTTTTAAATGTTTTTGTGAAAAGCTAAATAAATATTTGCATTTCAAAGAGTAACACAACCAAATGTGTACATGTTTGAAGTTTTCAAAATAAAATATTTTAGAAAATAATTAAAAATCTCTTTTTTGTTAACTTGTACTTACGAGGAGCTCCTTCAGCCATCTCTATGGCAGTGATTCCACAAGACCACAGGTCGCTCTGACAGACACAAGAGGAAAAGCTTCATTTACGTTTTCTATGCAGCAA
The DNA here is from genome assembly GCF_002922805.2 of Oryzias melastigma. Lineage (NCBI taxonomy): Eukaryota > Metazoa > Chordata > Actinopteri > Beloniformes > Adrianichthyidae > Oryzias > Oryzias melastigma. The sequence continues at coordinate 8,169,699 of NC_050532.1, read as the reverse complement.
CACAATTTATTACCAATATGAAAAAATATACAAGCACAATACATTTTCTTAGTGTGTATTGAGACAAGAAAAGTCCGTTAGTCCAAACAGTCTCTTAATTTGGTCTGGATCGAGTCCTGAACCTTGTGCTTGGTCTGTATTCAAACTGCCTTTCAACAGACCTCTCTGTTTTAAATATTTTAAACAGGAGCATGTTACTGAAGATCTCTTCATTCAATAGTCAGGAATTACGAGTGCAGGGGAAAGAAACAATAGACAGAAATTATGGAAGTTCTTTGCTTTGCAATCCTTGACGGGGTAGTTCACCAATTCAAACTTTATATTTCGTTGACCAATTATGATGAATCAACATCAAGTAAAAAAATTTTTACCGCTACTTTGGTACAGCAATTACTGCAGAGAGGGCAAATAAGGTACGCTGAAAAGTGTTTATGACATATAGATAGTTAGAAAAACAGTGTGAGAATCAATGTGTATCACATTAAAAGTTGTTTTAATGAGCCTGTTTTCATCCAACCACATTTTAATGAGTTCCTGTGTCCTATTGTTACTCCACTACTCGGTTTACATCTCGTATTGCTCAGCTACAGTGGTCATTTGGTTCAGATGTTCCACTCCGAGCATGGAGTGTATTCAGGCTGAGGAAACTCGGGGCGAACCAGAGCTCAATCTGATTGGAAACGAGACCATCTCTAAAGATAGGTCCAAGAGCAGTTCCTGGTCCCGGACCAGGAATCACTTGGATGAATTCAGACTGTAAATTTGTTCCGGATAATCGGGGTAAAAAAAACTCTTATTCCCTTTAACCGAACTAAATATGTCCAGTATGAATACATCTTAAAATAAAAACTCATTTAAAATTTCACTAATGTTATTTTTTTTCTTTTTTTTTTATTACAGCACATGCAACTATTAATAAAGCTCCTGTAATAAAACAACACAAGTAAAACATATTAAGACCAGTTGTATCTCAAAGAGGACCACCATATGTCCCAAGTATTTTATAATACACATATGAAAACATAACAGTTTTTAATTGTGTCCCCCCTTTTTTTTTCCAATCCTTATATTTGGGATTGTTCCCATACTTTTTCAAATGAAATAAAATAGTAAAATCTCCCATTAGGGATTAAGTATCAAATGCTTAGGAAATCCAGCTATAAGACATTTTAGATGTAAACATTACATCAAGTATTGAACTCAAGGACAGGTCTGATTCGTGCCTAGCTCATCTTTCCTTACCCTGTAGTCATAGGTGGCGTCTGGGTTTTCGTCACAAGCAATGACCTCTGGAGCCATCCAGTACGGAGTCCCAATGAAGGTGTTCCTCCGACCCACCGTCCGATCCAGTTGAGCGCTCACGCCAAAATCCACTGGGGAAACATGGGAAATGACTCAACATTTTTACCAACAAAAGATAGCTGACAAAAATGTATACTTTCACAGTTATTTTATAGGTCATAACAATGATCAAACGCTAATCTGCAATGACAAATGTGGAGAAACAAAAGCCAAATAGCTTGGAACCTCACTGAATAAGCTCTACGTGTTAAGAGTCTTAGGTGTCGCTCCAAAAGCAAAAAACATTTAAAGTCGACAGATGGGTGAATAAGCCAACAGAAATGGAGCTCTGTTTCACAAATGTATCTGCTCAAATTTAACACCTTCATACTTCAATGTATTTACAATTATATAGAAATAGATTATTCAGGTTATCTTGTTCAAGGTGACGCTAAATTAAGTGGAGTCCTGAATTAAATGGTGCGTTGCGAATTAGCAACATACGAGGTGAAAGGTTTAAAATGAATTTAGCAGAGAGAAGAAATTTGTTTTTGGCCAAACTGATAGTAGAAGTCACAAGGGGGTGGGATTTAAATACGTTCCCTTCCTCCCACTCCCTTTCAAGAAATTCGTTAAACTCCTTTTGACAAACTTAATATTTAATAGTTTTATTGTTTCAACTTATGTATACATAAGAGTTAACACGTTTATTTATGATTAAGAGTAGCAACTGAATTATTTACAAGTGTATATGGATGTTTGTCTTTTCCAATCAAATCCTAAGTTTGATGGACGTGTACGTGCATATATATATATATATATATATATATATATATATATATATATATATATATATATATATAAACTGTTGTCTTCTTTAGTTTTTTTTGTTTGTTTTAATTGCTTGAAATAACCATTTCCAAATCCAACTAAAATGTCCAAACCATTTTAAGGAAGTTATCACAAAAAACAAACAAAAAATAGGTAAAAATTGATTCTCAAACAACATGTGTCCATTTTATTTTCTAAGATAAAATACACTATTTTTTTTTCATTTTTCACAAGAGAATGAAAAGATAAAGATAAAAGACAGAAGCGAAAGCAGATCATACCAAGTTTGACTTCAGCGTTTTCCGTCAGCAGCACGTTTTGTCCCTTGATGTCTCGGTGGATGACATGATGAGCATGCAGGTGAGCTAATCCCTGCCCAAAACAAACAGATTACACATCAATGCACAAATCCACATTTTATTTTATTTTTTAAGCTAACTTTTATTAGCTGAATTAAACATTAAAAATGATTGCATTAGCATTCATATACGAGTGGTAGATGAACTGACCCTGAGGATTTCTCTGGAGATGTAGGCGATCCAGTCCTCCTTCAGCGAGTTACCTTTGGTGTTCTTGACTAGATCTGTGATGGAACCAGCACCACAGAACTCCATCACCAGCTGGAAGAGAACAGAATTATGTTCAGAGCGACATTATATAGTTTTTGTTGAAAAAATAATTTTAGCATTTGAGCCAACAGCTTAGATGCTAAGATACATTTTTCTCTTCTTTTTTTGGTGCCGTATGACCCTTGACCCTTAGGCTCTGCTATTGAGAGAGACTTGAAGGAGTGAAAAATCTTCATGTACATTTACTCTAAGATGTGATTGATACAGGAAGTAGAGTGGGTTTTGAGAGACGGCATTAGCGAGAAAGAAGCACCAACACAAATCCCAAAGGACAAAAAAAGGTCACATATATGAAAGCCCTGAAAACTCTCAGCTCAACCATGAAAGACTGATGTGAGGTTCTGATGTCAAAACAGCTTTCATCACTGAAATAGGGCCAATTTACATTATTCCACACCTAAATGGCGATAAAGAAAAGCTCGCCTCTAATCAGCCTCTGCACTGTTCATTACTTTTTAATGACCTTTCAGATGGTGGTGTATTGTGTCTCACTATTGCCTGAAGATGCACACAAACGATCCTGGGTGTGGTCCTCAGCGATGGTCAGTGAAGAAAAATAATTATTCCAAAGCTATCAGTTTAACACAGGAGAACTGGAGGGTTGTAAAGAACCAAAAGGGACGCAGGGAAAACTACATGCAGGTTTTGTCGGGGAGTCAGATCTCTCATCTAAAAGAGCTTGGAGATCAGAAAACCCCAAAGAAGCATCTTTATTTTATCAACTAGTTATACATTTATTATAGATAAATCTCTCAACTGCCCACTTTAATGAAAAACTTTGTTCAAATAGCACATGAAGCTCAAAACTGAGCGATAAATATGTCATAAATACATCAAAGAGCAAATCTGGATGTTCAGAGACTTTTTATATACTCCATATATTTTTATATATACATATGTATATATTTGAGTCAACGTTTCTAGGGCAACCACTCTCCAATCAGGAGTGAGCTCATTGGAAGTCCAAACCCGTACCAATTGAAAGCAGGCTTGGAAGAATCTAGCAAAGATTGTGAACGTTCGCACCAGACTACACATACATATATTGAGGTCTGATAGGTCATTTTATAACTTGAATAACTTGAAATAACAAAAATATATAATTTGAAAAAATTTAGGATTAGCAAGATCATGTTAAAAAAAGTAGTAGAGCAAGAATGGTTATCCTGACAAACAGAATAACTGAGCAACAGACTTGGACGGTACAATTCTTTTTCGCATCTATGTCAGTACAATCTGTTCATGGTGGATCTTTAATCATTCACTTTTTTTTAAAACCTTTATACATTCTGGCTAATGTCATAGTTCAAATGGTTCTTTTGGTTTTGTCTTAAATTCATCTGTATCAGAGAAAATAGTTGTGAAAATGTTGAGTATTTTTTTATAGGCTGTAAGACCCTAATGTATGAAAACAAACTCCACTTCCATTATGTTGCTACTCTGAGGCTTGGATTCAGTTCTGTGAGGCCTCACATGTTCATGACATCACTGTACTTACGGTAGTTAAATCTAAGATCACTTTTTTGGCATCCTTCCTAAACTGAAACGCGACTCCCCCCTAAATCTCAGTCAGATGCCACTGAACTGACAGAATCCTGATCCCAGGGAAACCCCCAACCACAGAGGGTCTGCTTGTGTTTGGGGAATCATCTGTGGTGCAAATGTACTGTAATTGGCTGCAACACAGTTGATTTCTGTTCACTAAAGCAATATTTTTAGCTTCAAACAAAAGTCTGTCATCAAGCCACAAATGTCCACCACCTGCACAGTCCTTTCAAGATGTAATCCATTACAAATATGACAGAGAACCCCCACACAGAGTAAACAAGCAGTGAAGAGCAACTGCAGCCTGTTTAGGTCATTTAGTTATTTTTTCTAAAAACATCTTATTAAAAGCTACATTTATAAAAAATTCAAATGATTATGTCAACACCAAAAAGCCAATTATGAAACCAAATTCCATTAATATAACTATTTTCCATCAAAATTAAAATCTTTGATTATTTTGAGGGGTTACTTTAACAACTCTTGCTTCACAGAGGAAAAACTGAGCACAGTTCAGGTAAATTGTAATTTAATTTTCATGTTTTAGCATAGGTATCTTCTTGTTTATGATATTTTAAAGCTGAAACAAGATAGACAGCCAAGCAGTAGATCAGTTAGGTTTGCATCGGCAGTGATCCACTATAGTCTGGATGTGGTCAACTTACCCAGAGTTGATCATCATGGCCCGGTGGACTTTTCTTAATGAAAGCTCCATAGTATGTAGCTATGTTTCTATGGTGAGAGTATTTCTTCAGCATGTTGATTTCCAGCTTTATTTCTTCCTCTTCATCCTGTGAGACAAATAAGATATAAGAGTCAACACTTTATTTCTGCTTGAAAGACACTACTTGTAATTTTTTTTATTTTCTTCATTATAGCTCTACAATATTATAAAGCAGCTTTAATTCAAAATTAAACCATCATTTATGCATTACTGCCATGTCACTGAAACTGCATGAAAACCATTTTCTTTTTTTGTTTTTTGGTGAAACCAGGGATATCCCCATTTCATGCTGCAGCCTCAAGAGTAAGGTGACATTTTCTCTGCAGCCTGGACTACTAAACAAACTGCATCCACATTGGATGTCCACAAAGAAAAACTCCCAGGAGCTGACCCTAACACTATAAATTGAAACCTGAAGGGTTTGGTAAATCTTTAGAAGAAGTGATTTCTTTGGAGCTGGGCAGCTTTTCTAGGCAACATAATGTAAAGCTAAATGCACACAACTAACCTGAGGTAGAGATTTATGTGTTTTTTTTTTGTTTTTTTTTTTTTTTTTTTACAGAAAGGCTTGGTGTTAAAGGTTAACACAGAGCTTTATTAAAGGAATTTTGTATTGTGGTGCATTTTTTTAACTGCTGATTTCCCTGTAATGACATTTTAGAGTCATGGTTAAGCTGAACAATCACAATAAAAGCTGCAACATCCTTCTTTGTCCATAAAATCCCATTAGTTACTGCTGAGTTTTCAGCTATCACAAATCTATAAATGAGTCAGCAGAAGGCTGGGATTGACTATGAATATAGAGTGTTTTGCTTAATCTACAACTGACTGTGTTGACAATATATGACTAGGTCAACACATGTTGAATTTTAGGTTGTTTATTTTAGCAAAAAACAGAAATGATGCAGCAGACCTATGAGGAATCATCTTGTAAGTAATTCTGAGTACAATGTCTGTTTTTTTAAACTGTTTCAGTGTGCTGGCAACATACAACAAGTAATTTTGCCAGTCGGTCAGTCAGGAGGCCAGCACATCAGTTTGATGGCCAGCTCCTCCTGCTAATCCACTCAGCAGCAGACAGTCACAGAGAGGCTGCAGCAGCTGAGCCAGACTCCCAGCAGGTGAGCGGTCTGCCCTGTCACTCAACCAGGTGGTTGATAAACCCATACAGAAAATGTGTCGTGCAAATAAAAGCAGGATATATATTATAAGATTTCAAAACATTAACAGATAAGGTCAGAGTGCACACAAAACCCCCAAAAATATACTATGGCAAAAAGAGCCATTGCTTTGTATTAATGTAAGCAACTTCCTGAGTCGAGTCAAACAGGAAATGAGGTGATTTATGATTTCTACATATTCACATAAAAAGCTTAGGATTTACCCTGATTTATTTTGGTTTGTTTATAAAACAGTTGACTTCAGAGAGTCAAAGAAGCCCAACTTCAACTTAAAAGCTGATTTAAATGGAATCAAACTCAATCGGCTTTAGGAGTAAAGCCCTTTAAAAAGTAAAGTACTGAACAGAACTTTAGCTTAGCAAATACAATATACATGAAAATGGAAAAGCCAAATCTAATTGATCTGGAAGTCAAATGGTACAAGAAAAAAAAACATTGAGAAACAAAAGATGTGTGATGGCAGGTAATTCAACAACAATGGGGCAAAAACTCAGAACTGTATCTTTTTTTTGTTTGTTTGTTTTGGAAACAATAAAGCAACATGTGTTCAAATGGCCACTTCTAAAGAAAAATCTATGTAATTTTTGTTTTGGGCTTCTGTTTTCAAAACTTTTGCGTTCACGTGTTGCTACGTAAATTTCTACAACCGCTCTTTGGGTTCCATGTACAAAACGTGTAGCCACTGAATGCACACTGAAAATTAAACCAGGCTGAATTTTGACCAATCATGGTCTTGGATTTTGTAGTGACGTATGATTGGCTTCACTTTTAAGTATTGAAGTGTCAACTGTTTGAAAATGGATTATGGAGGAGAAGTTAATAACTGCAGCTTGTGCCCGGTCAGAATTATAAGACAACAAGTCTTTCATATATCGGAATAGAGCTCTGAAAAAAAAAGTCTAAAGCAAGATTTGCACCACTTCGACATTTCGTACCAAGCCTCTTGTAACTGCAGCTGGTGAATATGTGCTAGAAAAAGAAAAATAACTACACTCTAGTTCAAGAACCCACGTTTAGCACGCTCTTGAATGCAATTAAAGTAAAACTTCAGTGACATACATGCTCAGTGTGTCCATAACTTTAAAACAATTGATTAGCTGACCACCAAAACAATGAAAATGAAGTGAAGATAGACCAACTTTTGTCAACATCACGCTATACAGTGCAACTACCCAAATTCCTTTAAAGTCCCACTCCAACTATATTTGACCTTTTGTAAAAACATTGCCAGTGGTCTTTTAATTATCATTATGCAGTTAGAAAGCGAGTGGAAAGCTCATTAGAAATTTTCCTCTTTGAGTTGTGGGCAGGACTCTTGGCGCAGACTTTTTTTACACCCTTTCCTGCTAGCCTATAGCACCTCACAAGCCCTAGCTATTATTAGCGCAGCAAAAAAAAATAAATAAAAGAAAAGCGAGCAATATCAGAGCTTTTGAGAAGTACAGTTTTAAACCAGAAGACAGCTCAGATGAGGAAAATGAGGAAGTTGAAGGATCTATTTGTCAAGTGCACACTTCAGACTTGTGACAGAAAAGGGAACCTTTAGCCCGTCAATGGTAGTTGCTGCGTCATAAACTCAAGCTTTTTCACTTTTTTAAACCCCTTAAATTATTTAAAATATGTCCTCCATAATGAGAAAAATGCTACAAAAATAAACATCTTCAAACTTTATTTAATTTATTTATTTTTTTAATTAGCCAAAACTGTTGGGCACCCTTCAATAATCTACACAACATACAAAAGACCAGGTTTTTGTAGTAGGCAGGTCTTTTTCTTCCTTTTAAGTTCAGTGACAGCATTAAGAGAATAACCATAAACCTGCAGATCTAGAGCAACTCTTTGACTTTCTATCACAAATCTCCCTGTTTTTAAGTAGCTTCTAAGTTTTTGTAACTGTGCAAATTGAGGTTGAGTCATTGCCGCCTTTTTTTATAACAAACTACCGGTTCAACAAACAGCAAACATAAAAACACGCCCAGTGGACAAACAAGGCAGAGCTGGATGGAGAACTGGCAGGCAGACAGTGACCTACATGCCAGGATACAGATGCAGCACAGAGATAATGACATCACCTTCTCTGTCATGCATTCACTGCGTCTCTTTCTTTTTCCACGTTTTAAAGCTGCACATTTGCTTTGACTCGCCATCTTCCCCATTTGTCCTTGCAGAGTGACTTTATTGTCTCCTGTGAGGACTTGAGGGCCATGTTTGCGTATGGTTATGGCCCACGTGCTCACCTTCACCATCTCACTTTCCCCTGAAGTCCAGCCTTTCAAAAACAAAGATTCACAAAGCCGCTCATTATCATTCTTGGGCATGATGCGGTGGGGAGACTTGGTGGCGGCCATATTGTTGCTAAAGTATTGCAGCACACAATGAGAGCAAAAGCTGACTAAACCACGACCCCAAGGGAGAGGCGAGCCGCCAAATGGAAATATCATGGAAAACAGAGGCTTTGGCTTTGAGAGACCAGAAGGCATGTCTGCAACAAGCAACCAAAAACCCAAGGGAACTCGTCTTGGGCATCAAATTCAAACCTCCTGCCACTCATTCTTTCCTTATTGAGGGTAACAGAGAAACATTTTCTATAATTTCTGATCCACAAAGTACAAACACCAAGTATAATTAGTTCACAGATTAAAATTATTTTCTACAAAAACAAATAAGCATAAGTAGTAACTGTCCAACTAATGATAATATTTTAGGGGTGCAGGATTTGTTTTCCGTTAGGAAATGTGCTAATTTCCCACTTCTAAATATAGTAAAGGAAGTTTGTAAGTCACATTGTCTATTATTCAACTGAGCATAACAATAAGGTTCCTTTTCCATCCCCACGCGTTGCTTTCACACCTCTGGATGAAAAACAGTGGGGGGTGACAGACAGAGTACAGCAGTCATGTTTATTCCTCTGTAGGTTTTACAACACCTGGGCAGAGAAAATGAACAAGAGAAGAAAATTCTACCACTAAAAGTTCCAGGAGGAACTCAAAAGAACAGGGAAAAGGGTAAGAAAAATATAATGTTCCTTTTTTCCCTCATCAGTTCATTTTCTAAACCCTTTTAATCCCTACTGGGGTCACGGGGTTGCTGGAGCCTATCCCATCCAAGTACTAAGGTGGGGCACACCCTGGACAGGTCACTAATTCACTCCCACCTAGGACAATTTGGAGTCGTCAGTTTGCCTATGAAACATATTTTTGGACTATGGGAAGAAACCTGAGATCCCGGATAAAACTTTAAACTCGTTTGATGAGACATGTCTTATAAATGTTAAAGATAATCATGACTCAGATCTCCCTCAGGTTTTTTTTTGTCACAAAATAATTAAAAAAAACAACAACAACAAAAAAGTCAATAGATGAAGATAGAAGACAACAGGGAGTAGACTGATTCAAATGAGACAATCAATGCACTCTTAGTGATTTAAAACTATAATATCTCTAAAACTTTCATTTGTTATGGTCCCTTCAGAGCCCTTCATGTAGAAAAAAAGAGCTGTACAGCCCTTCTTCCTACTTCCTGCCTCTTAATCTGACAAAAAATGATTTTTTTCACACCTTCCAACATAAACCCAGAGGGTTGAAAATTGAGATTAATCCTGACTAAACTCCTGGCTAAACAGTAACTCAAAAGAAATGTGCCAGGTAAAAAGTGCATTGGGACTCGATGCAGTTGTAGTCTGATGGAACCCATGTCATTTGCAATGTCTCTGTGGTTCCTGCTTTTGATCTTTACTCATTACAAATGTTCTAATAACAAGGAATGAAGGGACATTTAAGCCCATGACTTTTAGACTATTTCAAGCATTTGTGGTCTGTTTTTGACCTCTCTATTTGTTAGTTATCAACTTACTTCAACAAATCATTGAGAAGCAGTGTTTTCTAGCTGTAAACCAAAGATGAACACAGTTGCATGCTGCAAAAACAGAGTGCCCATTTCTAGTGCAAGTTAAGCTGTGGAGCAAAACATGCACAAACACATGCCAGCGTTTTAAACCCAAGCCCTGCCATTAAATCAAGCACATAAATCTCAAATACCAGCAGTTAGACCCATCCCATAAAACCAACAACTCTGGAATCTTTTCATTTTAACACTGCACTCTTAAGATGCCATATGTTGACTCCAAATATGGGAACAGGCTTTGTCAAAGACAGTATGTGCATACTATAATTTTAGCTTCCAAAGAGTTTGCACACATGCATACCAAAACTTTAAAGCAAAAAGCTGCTTCAAATTGAAAAACTTGGTTGCAACATAAAAAATAAACTGTTTTGGGACATTAAAATGTTCTTTTTTTTATCCAATTCTATTCTTAACTATCTACCTAATCTTTTTTTAGTATTATTACTATAAAGATCTTATGAGGTAAACAACTTCCACTGTCAATCTTCCATTTTTAAAGGTGCTCAGGTAAATTCAGCATGAGGAGTTTTACAAAGGAAACAGGTGAACCGAATGGAAAAGGAACCATTATAAAAGTCTTAACTACCAAAAAAAAAACAGAAACGTTACTTTAAGGCCTTGAACCCGCTCCCCAGCATGTGCATTTCTCTTCAGTGACTCAGCTGGTCTGAATGAATAAACATATTTCCATCAAATGTCCCCTGATCATTTCCTCTCTGCTCCCTTTGATCTCTCTGGTTAGAGGCGCAGCTCCTGCAGGACGGAGATCGTAGCGTCTGAAGATGCAGCAGGATTTTTTCAACATCTGACAATTACATGGATTTCTTGGTAGGTTGAGTTTACAGATGAGTCCGACATGTTCAACACTAAAGTCCTAAAATTATTTTTTAAACAATTTCAATTGGAAATAATTCTTAAAAAGCTCTGAAAATTACAAGGATAACATCTGACTACAGCCAGAGTTGTGGAAGATCTAAGAAATTCTGCCTTTATTCTTGCTGGAGTTTGGATGACAATGCATTTATGCAAACTGAGCTGCAACTAGTAGTGTCCTTCAGTAAAAGCCAGTAAAATCTCATCCAAGTGGGACATTTCAAGCCAATACATTCCTCAGAAGTCAGAAAAAAAGTTTGGTGAACTGAAACCCTTAGCCAATTCTTTTCTTAATGAATCATTTGACCCTTTAACACCAGAGATGTCACCGGCAACGCCTAAATAACACACGTTCTTTGATGAACTGCAACTGTTCACACATTCAACATGATTAAGCTGATTCAGATACGGATGAAGCAGCTTTTCACTTCAGCTTTGCACTGATATGCAACACATTACTAATGTAAAGTGTTGCATATTTGCACAAAGCTGCTTTTCTCAGCTTCAGAATCTACTGGAATTATGTTTCTTGCAAAAACGATTAAAAAATTAAAGTAGTCAAAAAAAAATAAACACTGGAGCTAAAGCTCTGGTGTTAAAGGGTTAATTAACAAAACCAAAACTTCAATTCTGGTAAGAATTTTGTGACTAGACACAAACCTCTTTGGATCAGCTTAAACTAATAACATTTATACATATATTCAGTGTGTGGGTTACATGTTGTTGTTAGTAACATGTAAGAAAAAAAAACAGTCCAACGGCACAATATGATAGCAGTGTTAGAATATTCACAGTAATAGCCGCAACTAAAAATAAACAAACTGACATTTTGACAGCGTTCTATGTACCTCTCAAAATCTCTTCGACATCAGTAAACACAACCAGAATTATTCCATTCATAAGGCACTCTGGATTATAAAGTGCACCGTCATTTTATGAAAAAAAAATGTCTTTAATTGCGCCTTATAGTCTGGAAAATGCTGTTTTAATGAATGTATAAGACGAAACACCTATTTTATCCATACCCATATTCTTTAGTCAGTTGCTGCAGAGGACGCAGTATATTTTACAGGTTATTTATGAATTTGGTTCTAACTTTGGATGTTTTTCCTTCTGTGAAAACCCCTTTACTGTATTCCTTTATAGGTGTACCCACTTATTTGAGTCACTGACCTCTGTGACGTCCATGACCTTGATGGCTGCCAGTTGTCCCGTCTTAACATGTCGACCCTGAAAACACAAATAAGAAAAGATGAGGTGAACTGTTCGTTTTCATGCTTTCATCGTGCACGCTTACACATTCATCGGACAATCTGTGTGGCATCTGTTAAAGTGTGCAAACCAATGTCAGAGGATAACAAAGCCACTATAATGTCATATTTACTGTTCATGGTCAAACATCAGTAAATCCAACAAGACTTTTGACTGCGTATCAAAACGCTTCACATGGAATGACTTTATTGCTCAAGGGAACTCAAGTTGATTCACTTTGCAATAAAAAAAAAAATACACAGGAAACCTTATTACTCTATACTGCAACATTTTCCACGCCCAACTTATTTTCTTGGCGCATGGAAATGAGGACACTTGACGTTGAAGAACCAAGCACAAAGATATTTCTCCTACAGAAGATATCTTAGCTTAAATAAATAAATAGTCATTTTAGCAACTAATTTGTACCAAGACTGCTGAGATGGAACACTCTTCTCCTTTGGTTCCAAAACCTTGTCTCATTTTAAAACAGGCAGGAACTACAGTGCATGTAAGACCAGTCCCATCAAGAGGTAGGAAATAAAAAGGCACATCATGTCCAGTACAGATATTGATTTATTGTTACAGTGAAACCAAGATTAACAAAAGCAGGATGTAACAACTTTAAACCCCTTATCATTTGCTTCTTCTTGTAAAGTAACAAAATTGTTTTTATAGATCACATTGTTGGTAAAATTGTTAGTGGGAGTTAAAAATATTGACAATGTTTTCACAGATGGGGAAGTGGAGAAGAAAATGACTGCGTCATGCTTGTAGACTGAACTGAACTATAAAGTTTCCTTTGCGGGGAATGGATTCATGACACCTGAGCCGCTGGTCTGCAACGGGTTGGCGCAGTGCACAGCCTGTGTGATGAGGGATTAACCCATTTCAGTTTAGCCACGGGGCATGTGTCTGTGAGGGCAGCCAGGCGGGTGAGAAGGTCAAGGGTGATCGAGGAAAGAATCTGCGAAAGCTACAAGAGAACAAATGTCTACCGGTCTAATGTGGTGGAAACTACAGGACCGTGTTCAAAAGACCAACAGACATTTACTTTAGTAAACTACTAAGCTGTAATGCTTGATGGATTGTTAGAGTATTACAGCTACCGTAATCAGGAGCTTGGTGGGATGATATGTATTGTGCTATAACATAATGAAGTAAAAAATGAGTGTGTTGTATTTTATGTTACAACTGAACAATCTTGAGAATTTTGGTAAATAAAGTTTGACTTATCTGTCATGTTAAACTCTCCACAAAGGCTGCTTATTGTAGATACACAAAAACAACAACACTGTAGAAAATAGAACTTCCTATCAACCCTTTATACCAATCACCCGTCTCTTGGCCCCTCTAAGCATTCTGGGTAGTGTAGGATACATTAGACAAACACAAATCTGTCACAACTCTCTTAAGAATAACTCAAAAAGAATACTTGAGAAAACAAAAAACATTTTACAGGAGTTTTGTTTTAACACGTTTCCTTTCAAAAATCTTCCAACCAGTTCAGAAAGCACCACATGGTTCAACCCACTGAGAGCATCAGTGACTTGTCCAATTCTTTAATCTGATAGACTTCTCTAGCCATCAGCTTAAGGTCTTCAAGTCGAAACTTGAAAATCTGTCAGTAGCAAACTCCCTGCTGTGAAGACCAACCCTGCCCTGCTATTGCTTTTACAATTCGCAAGAAAGAGCAAAAACAAAATAACAATAAATAACAGTCACAATCATGCAGAGAATTAAATATTCTTTTAATGCCATTTGGGAGGTTTTATACCATAGATAGTTAGTGAATTAAGATCTAAGGAAGTTATATTAATCTTGCATTTGGAAAAAATCCCCCATTAAGCAGGTGATTAAAAAAAAGAGTTAAAAATCACTTTACAGAAGGGGTTATTAATGTGTGCGCCTTAGTTTGACATTTTTGTGATTAATTATGACCCAACCTTTGTTAGATCACATCCTTTGTTTCTGTATTTTAAAATATTAGATTGTTTTGAAAAAAAAATTCTTAAATAGTAAAAGTAAGAACGGCCTTGAAAACGGTGCTAAAACACAACAGAACTTACAAAAAAATGAATTTAGAAAACAACCTTTTAATTATATAAAAACACGAGTAAATGTAAAACATTTTAAAATAACATTTGCCAGGGCTCCTCATTGCTTTGCCTTTTAAGCAAAAAATGATTTAAATTCTGCATATTTTTGCAGCAAATGAAATTTAACGTTTGTTCTGTTCTTAAATCTAATCTGTTGAAAGTCAAAGCAAAGACAAGTCTTATGTCAGTGAATGGAGGACACATGACGTGTCTGCATTTATATTGCTTTGTTCCTGTGACAGGAAGAGATCTGCAAAATCTCGACGGATTTAGAAAGAAAATGCTATGGTCTTGTGGTGCTACCCGTCATACTTTAATTTCTTAAATTAATCTACATAAAAGCTAAATCTGATTACATATGGCCATACAAACAATCCCAGAGTATGTGGAACTATGGTTACAGTGTTTTTTAAGTTTAGAATGCATGCATTCACATAATGAAACTACATCTCAAAGCCCACAGACAGCTGAAAGAGTGAATGTATGCAGGCAACATGATGGACACCAAGGACGCAAACGTGTCCTTCCTTCCTGAGGTTGAAGGAGTTGCTGTCCCCCATAACCTTGACCGGACATGTGCAGTTTTAAAATAGCCACTAAAATTAGGAGAATTAAAGAACAACATGAGACTGTCCAAGTTATTAATGTGTGCTTGCTTCTTAGAAAGACCACAGAAAATAATAACCCTCTACAGATCAGAACACACAAAGACAGGCGTACGACTGCTGAAAGAAGGATGACATCATCTTCTCCGGTTCCTCCGGTAAACAATGAAACGCAGATGCACACGAGACCTGACAGTATAAATGTGGAGAAAATCCTATGAAAAAGCAAAGCAAGTCAGAACAGATGCAGCTGACTATGGTCAAAAAGTTACGTTCTACAAAGGAGGAGTATTTGTACTAGTGCCTTTGCTTTTTTTCCCCATTTTCAGCAGATTTTAAGACATTCATTTAGAAATCCTATCATAACACCCTCTTGTAACATTTAGTGTTCTTTCATACCTTTGGCTATCAAGTGAAAGTGAACATTTTTGGTGTTACATAAATGTATTTATTCTGGGCAATTACACCGTTTATCATGTTTACCAGTGTGAATGTGATCCGGAAGCACCACAGGCATACTAGAAGAAAACACAGACAGTAATGTGCTTTTATAATTCTCTAAACTGTGCCTCACTCATCAGCTGACCAAACTTCTGAAGGTTTGAGTTAAAGTTTATAAATTGTTTTAATAAAATGATCAATTCTCATGTTAAAAACTGACAGCTGTATCATACACACACATATATATACATGATTTAATACAAACTTATAAACTAAAATTTCTACCAAAAAAGGTGCTAAATGCACACGCTAACTTAGATTTTGCTGTTGCAGCATTAAATAAATCCTGAAACTTGTGCTTCCCAATAATACAGCATATTTTTTAAAATAAAATATCATTTTCTATGAAAAAAATAAATATACAAGGAGCTAAAAACCTCTAAATCTTGTATTAGACTTTATTAACTGAGCATAGATAAAGCTGTTATTGAAACTTAAGGCTAATGCCTCCCGACTGACTCCATGCTTCATTGGAATATGATATAATTCTTCGGTCATCTGCTCTCCCGTGACTAACACCATGATTTATCCTCAGTAAACTTCCTCAAGTCTGTGTGTGGGATTGTTTGAACTGGAGTTTCCTCCATCATGGAAAAGTCTGCAGGGCTCAGGAAGTGAAAGAAGATGAGTGTTTGGTTAGAGTTTTTGTTTTACATGTTAATTTTTCAGCCAAGCACATCAGACCTTTGTTGGCTGTTTGTTGGAAAGAGGCATAGATGCCATGTGTGTATTCTTTAGAGTAAACATCCTTTATGAGGTAAAAAGTACATGATTTTCAAGTTATAGAAAAATGAAACATCATTATTAACATTGTGGGCTTATGTACCATCACAAAATGCATATCCATCAGTGAGGCAACAAATTATACCTTTATAATCAAATATTTATCACAAAAATAAAGACAAATCTTGTGCTAAAGTTGATTTTCAACTTTTTGCGTTGCAGACTTTCTGACCAGCAAAAGAGATGTGTTAATGCATCAAATAGGAACATAAAGCCCAGATGGACAAAGTTTGTTTACTGTTAGAGTCCTGTAATCATCCTGTGATTTAAGACATTAAATTATTTAACTTTATTAATTTACTAGAAGGTGCAAACAGTCTACCTTGTTTTCCTTCCCTCCGTTTTCTCATTATAACATTTATTAGCACATTATCACCACAATTTTTTTTTTTCTTGATAATAAGATAGTGGATGTTGTTATTACGAGATAACACATTTTGTTATGTTGAAATAATGACTAATATACATTTTCCATTTTTCTACCATCCACAGCTAAACAGAGAAAATGTTGAGCACTAGTGTACTGATTGATTCATAATTGATTATTTTAATTGTGGTCTAACGTACAGATGTTGTCGGTAATAAAAAACGTCTGAATTAGTCATTGTCATTTGAAGACAATGTTGGTCCAGCTGCAGCTGCGCAGGCGACTGCTGTTCAGTGATCCTGAGTGGATCACCAAAGAAAATGCAACTTTTAGCGTTGTCATGCCAACGAGAAATACTATCGCTTGGTCTTGTTATCACAAGAAAAAAAAAACTTGTTTCATCATGAGATTGAAAAACTAGATGTCATTATTACAAGAAAACAGGACAAAAAAAGGTAGATGCTATTATCTGGAGGAAACTGTGATTTTTATGAGAAACTAGTCAAAAAAATAACAATTTCCACCTTCAACATTTAGTTGTTTTTCTCTCTCTTTTGAGTTATAAAAAAAAGACACAATATTTGAAAAAAACAAAAGGTTTTATTTTTTTCTTAAATTCTCTAAATGAGTTTTTGGAGTCCTGCTGGCATTATCCACAGGCTGGTAGGAAAAGAATGAAGATGAGTGAAGGGAAAGGCGGGTGAAGGGAGCCAAGTGTCTGGGGTTTTGTGGAGAAAAAAAAAGAAAAGAGAGAAGAAGCCACAACGATAATATAAATTTATGAGTGTGTGTAAGACTGTCTGTGAGTGTGAATTAGGATGGAGGAAGATGGAAACTTGGTGACTGTCCCCCCGCACGGAAATACCAGCAGAGTAGAGTCATTTTAGAGGGACACTTAAACCCTCATAACAGTTTGGTTGTCGACATATTTATATAGTTTAGATTGAAGCTGGAAATGGTGCTGATTTGGGTGAGAATTAAGGATTTGTGCGTGTGTATGAACATGTGCTTATGTGTGTGTGTGTCTTGGTTTTGGGGACAAGGACTTCTTTATCTGCCCCCTCCTAAGAGCTCTGGGGCATACACAAGGAGGCCAGGTGCAAGCTTTGGCTGAGATACACAACCTTTAACACATGCATAAATGCACAAAGTGCACACTTCCCATCTTTGTAGTTCAGCAAGCATGAAAACTAACAAGTCCTATGATACAAACAAGGGTGTGAAAATCATGAAAAAAGGAATAGTCACTAAGCTTTCTTATATATTTATCATAAACAAAATTTAAAAAAAATTAAAGATGAAAAATAAAGAAAATACCAGATAAGGGATCATTTTTCTCCATGATTCCACACAGCAGCTGTCTATGAATTCCTCACACTTCATCAACAAGTTTGAACAGTTTTGCAGAGCTTGATTGTTCGACACAACACCAGAAGACATTGCAAAGATCTCAATATCCTGATCATTCTCCCGGAGAAGCCGGTTATAGGATTATGAATTGACTGCAAAGTTGTTTCAGTAAAGATTGTATGGGGGGAGGGGGGCTACAAGTGCTGTAATTAGATCTAGTAGTAATAAAGGGGGGTTAAATTCTGGGCATCGGTGCAACTTTCCATAACGTAATGATCCATCGTCTCATTTTTTTGAAACCTCGGGGTGGGGTGGCGTGGGGGTATGAGGGAGGCTGAAACTTGATAAGGCTCAGAACCAGGCTACCAAACCACAACATCAGGGCCTTTCCAGAGAGGCATGTAGAAGCAGCTGAGACAACAGAGTCCCTTTGGAGATTCACAAAACGAAGAACGCCAAAGGTTTGACGGTTTTAAAAAAATCCCATCCACAAAACAACTCAAGTTTGACACTACGAATTGACAGAATTCTAGTTTGTTGAAATGCTTATTACAGGGCACAGAATGGTCAATACCTTAATCCATGTTGATTTTAGACTCCACCTGTTGATTACATGACAGCATGTCACAGGGCAAAGCTGACCTCCTCATTGGTTGACACAATTAATTATTTATGAAAGTTTAGATATTTGAAGTTATGCTGCCCCCAGTGCTCAAATTGGACCGCAGGACCTCAGATTGCATCTGTGCATTGACTAAACATTGAAACTGGACAAATTATGCTTGATGTGAACACAGCTTAAGAAACTTGCACTTATTTATAACTGACACTTAAAAAAAAATCTATATAATATTGCAGGAAATGTTAGTGTGAAAAGCAATTTGAAAAGCAAACACCATTCTCACTACTTTTTTTTAAGACAAATACAATGTCACAGATTTTGCAAACCATCAAACACGAGTATTTTATTAAGACCATCTATGAATCCATGGTGTTTTGATGATGAAAACTTAGATGGTCTATATAAAAAAATATTAATATATTAATATTAAAAATATTTTTTTCCCATAAAATTGATCAAATGCAATGCATTGTGTCTTTATTCGTCAATATAGTGAACATTGACGCACAATGGTTTTTTTACAGAAACTTCTGGAAATTTCTAGGGCACTGGACTTTGGAATTGTAGATTTGAGTAGCAAACAAAATGGCGAACGCACTATAAAGTGCACTATGCAGTGAGTAGTGATGGGATTCAGACACAACCATAATCATATTAAACTAAAAGCCAATGTAAGATCTATTGCTGCTGCATCTATTAGGTGATTCAAAGTGAGAAAATCAAGACCGTGCTGCATCATTTTTGGATTGTTTAGTCTGGTGATATCCTTCCGGCCCCCATTTCACTATGACATTCCAGTCCTCTGAGCGGGAAGGATCAGCAGAGAAAACATCGGTATTGTGGAGACATGAAAGAAAGACATGAAGCAGAACTAAAATCAGCTTTTTTTCCACCAGTCAAAGAGACAAATATAAGATGAAGGTAAAGCGTTAAAAAAAACTTGGTCTAAATCAGACAAGTTTTTGTTTGCCATCTGTCCTGCATGCCAACAGTAAATGAGAAAAACTTTAATACAAACCACAGAGATATAATTAAGGAAGTCCAGATACCATCTGCACGATAGCATCCAGATTAATCTATGGAGTGCTTTGTTCAAAGGAACATCAGGATCTGATTAGTATCTGATTTAGCTTAAAAATGTGAGTGATCTAAAGAAAGGGCTTTGCTAGGCTGGTCTGAACATGAACAGAGATAAATTGCCTTTCATAAAAACATTTTTAATAAAGAATGAATATGTTTGTTAAGCAATAAAAATTTGTTTTTTAGAGTTTAGGAGCTATAAAACATCACTGCTTCATCAGATGCTCTGTTTGATTAAGACTGAAGCGCATGGGAACACTGGAGGAATTAGCTTGCTGTCAGAAGCCATTGGCCCTGATGTTAGAACAACCCTGGGCTGACTCCACCTCCAAGGACCGTCTACCCCGAGATGACATGGAGGAGCAAGACTCCTTAAAGCCCATTATTCTCTCTCCATGGCTCATTAGTGTTGATGTTGGCTGACTGGGAGATTTCAGAGATATGAATCAGGCAACAGTTTTCTTCTAAACCAATCTTGTTGGAAAGGCCTCCTCGCAGGCTCAGAATGAAGCATTATAAACAGATGTAAAAGGATGGGAGATAATTCTGGCTGGGAGGTAACCGGATCGTAGCTAGAAAACATGTGAAAGAAACATTGCAGACCAGTTTGGAGTGGAAGGCTCCATTCTTGGACTGCTACTCTGAAACCTTCAAGAAATATCAAAACGTATTTGATAGTAACTCAGTAGTAACTCGCAAAACATCATCTACAGCAAACTTGGCACGTTTAGTTGTTAGTTCATGAAGGTATAGTCAATACATTTTCAATAAACCACATAAATGTATTGACATTGTTTTATATTCGGTTATAATAGCACTGTCGTAACGTTTTTGGCGTTAAACTTATGTACAGACCAAATCCTGCAAGTTTTAAGTAAAATGTTTTTATCCATGTATATTTTAAAGTATTATTTTTAACTGAATAGTTTTTCTTGAAGTAATTTGTTGCATACATTGTGATGTGCTTTTATCTACCTATGTATTTCTCCACTTCCTAGGTTGTAAATAAGAACATGTTCTTAAAAGCTCACCTAGTTAAATAAAGGTTAAAAAAAATCTGAATTTCTAAGCTTACGTGAAGTCTTTTAAGTTTTCTTAAAAATAAAAATGACTAGAACTGTAATTTCAGACTGTAAAAAAACATGTAGTTTATTCCAAGTTTAATTCAGCAATATTTTTGTGACTGAGCAAGAAAACTGACCTACCTAAAAATAAACTGAAACAGAATTTAGGCAAACATCCAAACAGGATTGTGGATTCGATGGCTGATTACTGTGAAGTATAAACCATCCATTACGCTGCCAATAACTCTTTTGTGCAGTCAATGGCATTATTTTACAAGAACGGAGGCAGCTCTATTCAAATGCCAAATCCTATGAACGCTTGACATAAATATGATGCCATACTTCAGTGTCTGCTCTATTTGGTTGATCTCTCTAGAGCCAGAATAAGACAGATATTTATGGTCACCATATTTTACACCTATACGAATTTGTGATCCATCTTTATGCTTTAAATAAAGCTAAACTGGCTGTGTCTTCATCAGAAAGTTATAATGAAACTGCCGAGGTAAAAAAAAAACTTCAGTCTATTGTAAAACAAAGTAGAATTATTCTAAACCGTAAGACCGCCCTTTCTGGTTTGTCTCAAACACGACTCTTAAACTATCATGTTGAATCCGTGAAACCTCCACCCACAAACTCGAATATCTCATGAAAGACTTTTTCTGCTCCGCATCAAAAATGGAGCAAGAGTTCAATGAAGGGATAGTGAGAGCTACTAAAGTCTTAAAGCTTCTTAAATTCATCCATACACCTTTAATCAGAGCAGTTCAATTGGAGTCTGTACCTGACTATATGTCCTACTGCAGGACAGTCCAATCCTGGTCCTTGAGCTCTAGCACCCTGCTCCTTTCAGCTGTCTCTGCACAATTTGCTGCTGATTAGGTAGATTATTTACTCAATTAGGGCCTGAAATCACCATTCAGCAAGTCATTGGACTCCAAAGAAGAATAGTGTTGGCTTTAGATCACAAAGATTGTACAGCTTGTTCTAAAGTGTGATGGTGCTCATTTGATATTTACAGATGGTTACCTTGGAAACACTAATAAAGCTCTTCAAAACTCCCAAACACTTTTTAGTCTGCACTTGTATAGCAAAGGCTGATCCATTTTAGAAGCTCAGATAAAACATTTATGTCCCTTGGAAAAATAAAGTTTTTTAACATTCAAGGTCTGTAAATCCCGCTCAAATTTTCTAATAAGCCTTTATTTAAAATGCAAAAGTGGAAAAAACAGGAAGTAGTTAAACCTAGCTAATCCATGAGAGCCAGAAGCTGCTTCAATCCAAACCATTGCAATGCATGATCAGTGCATGACCACGCCAGACAAAACTGTTAACTCAATGAGCTTATTAGCCAAGCCTGACTGGCTTCCCATTTCTGAATGCTGAAATAAGCTCAGACCAAACAGCTAAGTCTTTACTTACTTAGAATTTTGCGGAAAGACACAAAAAAAAAATCATATTTCTAGTACTAAAAAACTGTTCAAAATTTAAAAAGAAATCCAAATCAAATAAGACAGAGTTATAGTTTGAAAAAACACAAGTCAATTCATATTTATTTAACTAAATAAGCCTGACAGAATCAAAAAAGGTTGATCAGACTTTTTTCATCATATGTTTGAAATAATCTTAGTTGATTGAAAAGTTAATTTCATTTTCTAAAATCTTGGTATGGCTAAATGCAATTCATGCTTGTTTGTGGTTTGAATGCAGGAATGAATTGTGAAGAGAATTGAGTGAAATTAATACTACCTGACATAAAGATTGAATATTTGTAGTATTGTAATCAATTATTAGTATATCTCTCGAAACAGTGAAAGCAGCATCGTGCTGCGATTACAACAGCAGATTCGTTTTACAAACCATGACAATGTTGAGATCTGATTTTAAAGACAACTGAGTTTGTTTAAAGAGTGAAAACAAATGAAAACCCCAGAAGGCCTTCAGTCCTGCTCCTCACTCATGGATCGTCGCACATCTCCGCTAATTCCGCTGCAATTCTTCATGTGAGAGAGGAAACAGAGCGCGAGTGGAAGTGTGGCATGTGTGTGCAACCGGCCGTGTCAGACGGAGCTCGTTTGGATGACATGCGTGTGCTGGGGTTGGTCATCTGTGTTTTTTCATTTTGTCTGGGCTGTTTGAAGTGGCCTACTTTAACACAGCCACTGATGCAAGTCCTGCATCACTGCAGTTGGAGCGGAGAAACACTGCTGCAAGCCAACCTAATATACTTTACAACAGTATTTATCAAATTAGAAACCTTTTTTTGTTTCAATTCTACTTTTTATT
The DNA here is from genome assembly GCF_002922805.2 of Oryzias melastigma. Lineage (NCBI taxonomy): Eukaryota > Metazoa > Chordata > Actinopteri > Beloniformes > Adrianichthyidae > Oryzias > Oryzias melastigma. The sequence continues at coordinate 8,146,724 of NC_050532.1, read as the reverse complement.
AAAAATTCATGCAAGACATTTCCCAGATTTGCCATTTAACTTGTATTTTCAAAATGGCTCTTTAACTGGAGGAAAATCCATCATGAACTTTGCAAGTAAAATGATGACAATATAGGTCGTGCAAAACCTGGTCTGGCTCGCACATGCCTTGGTCTCCAGCATAATTAGGACAGAGGTCGAAAGGAGTATAGAATTACTCAAAACTGCACAAGCAGGAGCAACATGTGTGCAGCATACCACTGTGCATTCACCTATTAGTAGAAAGCTAGAGGACTTCTGAAAAGGTTTAGTGCGTATGTGGTAGAAAACTCATGATGCATGTTACCCTCAGGCAGCTGTAGTGCAGTGTGTCACCATGGAAACAGGGAACACTGAGAAAGCGTGTTTAAAAAACGGGTCAAAAAGTATGTTACATGGACAGAGTCTACATCAGAGCCTCGAAAAATCTTTTAAGCTTCGTTCACAACAGGCATGTGACACTCGTTCTTGAACACAAATTCATGAATGCATGTTTAGCCCAATGGTGTTCAAGGTGGACTGTCGCTACTTGATACTAGCGCATGTCCACCAACTACAGTTCGAAGAGGCTCAGTGCGAAACGTTGAAGTGGTGCAAATCTCGTAAATCTTGCTCCAGGCTTTTTCTTTTACAGTTCTATTGCGATATATGAAAAACTTGGTGTTTTTCAATGGCCGCATGTTTTTTACATTGAGCCCCTGAAATGAGCATATATGCACATTTACAAAGAATGTCGGTTTTCCACCAATATGCAACACTTTACATTAGTATTGTGTTGCATATCAATGCAAAGTCCCTTTTCTACGCAATACAATCCGCTGATATACTTTAATCGTGCGAGCACTTCACCTCTGAAGAGTGTTGCATATCAGTGCAAAGCTGCTTTTACTTTAGCATTTGCTGGAATAACGCTAATCGCATACACAGTTGAAGAGTTATATTAGGGTTAAGAGGTCCCTTGAACCACCCTCCAATCCTCCTTAGACAACCTAAAAACCCACAGATGTACCTGCACAGGTTGAACCCCATACAGGTGTGACTGTAGATAATCTGATACCTCTAAAACATAAATATGTACAAAAACACACTGAAACAACATTGGCCGTAAAGTAGGCCAGATTATTATTACTCATTTAGATTCATTATTTTCTGAAAGTAGGAAATACAATTGTTCTAAAGGCTGATTCTATGCTTTCGAAAGAAAGAATAACATTGTTTTGTATCCGCGAGGGTTGCACCCTGTGGCCACTCAATAAACGGAACACCAACCAAACTGGTTGACTTGACAAAGCAGCTTTTGTTAGCATGCTTCCAAGTCTGTTTCACACTCACTGTTAAATTGACTCAAACTTAGCATATGTATACAAGAGGCATCTGACTAAGCAGAAAAACCAAGCCCAGTTCCGAGCCAAGCCCGAGTTCCCTTGATGATTTAGCCCTTTGATAGAAGCTGCTGCAGTGTTCAGTGTCCTGGAAGAGCTGGCAGGTAGACAAACCACTGAACATGTGAGCGGAAGGAAGGAGAAAAAAGAAAGATTGGAACCGTTTCTTCAAAGCGCCTCAGACTCTGCCAAGATCTTCAGAGCCGTGGCCGAGAAAACTGATCACTTTTCACCGTGAATCATCTTCTCCTGTTCCTGCTCTGTCATTTAAAGCCTAATTCTGGAGCGCATCCCCTCTATGAAGAATCCTAGCAGTGACATGTCCAGGTTAACCCCTAGCCTCCCTCCAAAGAGGATGCCGATACCAGATGAGCCATGTGGTTTATAGTGAAATGCTGACAAGGACAGTTTTCTTTCCAACCATTAGGAATGTGGCACCTTTTAAAATCATTTTTAAGAAGACTGCTGCTGCAGACTACTCCCTCAGCGTATGGACGGGGTGATATTGGAACCACTGGAACTTTCGACACGGACATCTTTATCACCTCTTCAAAGAGTTGCAATGGTAATAAAGAGGTTTTGAGGGGGGGGTGCGCTCTGGCCCTGGTAATTATACATGGGGAGAGTGAGGTCTGAGGAAGGTTTCACATTCTCGGAGGGCTGTAATAAAAGAAAGCGGCTCTTTTTCCAGCACAGGGAAGGGTGAGGTGCACCTAATTAAGACCGAGATGTTTCAACCACCAGTGAAAACACACGCAGCTTAAAAAAGAAAAGCTGAACTGGCAGACAGGGTGGCATGGTGGGGTTATTTTAAAAGCAGCCTTAGTAAACACAGACTCACTGTTGCCTCTTTTTTTCTATTTTTTGCCCCACATAGAATTTAAGTCATGTCCAATACTCAAAAGCAAATTTAAAAACTCTAAGAAGCCCTTAAGAAATATAAAATAAGGCTCAACTCAAACTAAACTTCAAATTATTGAGTAAACCAGTGGCCTCGCGCGAAAAAGAAACATTTGTTCTGATGTCTGAAGCAGTGAAGATAAAAACCTCAAGCAAAAAATTAAAACAATGAACAATGAATTCAATTTTCGGTAGAGATTGTGTCAAAGTTGAATAAAAGGTCATAGGAATGCTGATTATCTAAGATCTACCAAGAAATCTACAATGGGATGAAAATAATAGTGGCTGGGTTAGCTCATTTTATTATTAAATAGTCTACACATTTGAATCAATTCCATAAAAAACAAGATTTTACAAATGCAAGATCACTGATCGAAAATTTTTTAGGCTAAAATATAAAAATTGTGTATTTTTTTAACCACAAAGCACACCAGATTATAAAGCGCAATTTTTAAAAAAACAGAAGAAATTATCTATTATCATGCATATAGACACCAGATTAAAAGAACACATTAAGCAACACTAAAGAGTCACATAATGTGATTGGGCTACACTAACAAGAATGTCTAGAGAGTACATGAGGTGTTGATGGGAAGTTTTTCTAGTTAACTCTGTTGTTACTCATGTTTGCCTCCTCTCTTATCTGCAATGGTTTCCCTCTGCAGAGAGTTTAACACGACAATAAAAGTAAACTCATTCACAATAACTCTCAAGATTGTTCAATAGAAACAAAGTACAAAAATGTGTATAGCTACACGTGAAGGTAAAACTTTTAAACGCGAAAGGTCAAAACGTTTACACTTATGCCTGTTTACCTAGATTTTCCATTGGAAGTGGGCGCTTAAACACACATTGCAGACACGTTGTAAATGCAGCTTCACTTGCAAATTTGCCCGATAAAGAGTTTAGGAAGACATTGTTAGAAGCGCAAACAGGCGTGAATTTGCGAATTATTTTTGGTGTGTATGTAGTATACAACAGTGGTGGGAACTGATAGCTGCATTCCTGCTAGTTTTCCCAACATACCCTGCTCCGGCATGTTTCAATTGGCTGAACAGACCTGATCCAGGTAATCAGCCATGAGTGAGCCAACAGTATTTGGAAAACATGCAGACACACCAGCCCCTCAAGGCTTGGAGTTACCAACCCCACCGTGAGACGAACTAATCATTTTTGTGATCCAAAATTTGAAGCCGAACGAGTTGTGACTCTTCATGCAGTAGAAGCAGCTTCTCCTTTGTCTCAACATACTGACCCACAAGTCAGATCTGCCACTGCAGTCTATAAATAGACAAAGATTTAACCTACAGCAAAGCCAAAGAGAGGAGGTGTTAGCCACCAGAGCAAAGGCAAACATTAGCAGAGATCCTTCTTGTTCCCTGATGTATTTAGTTTCATATCTGAAAATTTTGAGCTCTCAAAAATTCTTTACAAAACTAGAACGTTTGCATAAAGCAAAAAAAAGAAACAAAAAGGAAACCTGCCATTATTATTAAACACCTCTTTACCCCCAAATCAAAAAGTTATCTGTTCTTAACTTGCCACAACTTGCAGAACTAATGAACTACCGGGAGTGCCAGTCGTTTTCAATGCATATCAATTATAAAAAAAAAAAAAACTTTTAAACAACAGCAGTTCTTAAGATTACCAATCTGTATTACTAGCTTGTATTGCTTTTTAAAATGCAATTAATTGATTTCAAAATGCTTCCTCTATTTGTTGAAAATACTGGTTCTATTTAAAATTGTTATTTTCCCCATGAAATAAATTAAACTAATCCCTTGCGCCAACCTTGTTACACTGAATCAAAGAGTTTAAAAAAAAATCAGAATAAACATGTTTTGGCTGATAAAGTAAAAAAAAAAAAAATAACTGTATAAAACAAATTTTTTTCCCCCACGTTCCTCAGTTTTTGCTCAGGTAGGCTTGAGTCAGACTTGCATCATCCTTCTTTCATCGGCCTGATTCATTTTTAACCTCAGGGATGGCGTCACTCGTTCACTATCATTTCACACAGCCGTCATGCCTCCCATTGAGTGCCAGCAGGGCGTCCTGGCTAAAGCTGAAACAACTGTTAAGCCTCAACAACAGTCAAACTCCCGGTTGAACTGCCCTTATCAGGACAATTAGCCCCAGACAGCCAACTCCAATTTCAACAATAGTCCAAGAAATTATATGTAGTTGAATTGTACACATAATGTCCCATTAAAATAGATATTAAACACCCACTCTAATGAAAATTGTGTTTTGACGTGATTTTGTAGCATTTTTCTCATGATGGAGAATATTTATGGAGAAAATTGAGATTAAAACTGCATTTCTTCATTCAAATCATTCCAAATCTGGAGCAGACAAAAAAAATCCCATTGGAAAAACTTGTAGTTGTTATGTACAAACTACAACCGGCAGGCCATAACCACCCTGCTCTGTATGTGCAGACAAATAGATCCATGCAAGACTCTGTTTTTCTTGTCTGAGCTGGCATCGCTTTTTTTGTTTGTTTGGTTTTTTTTTGTTTAAAAATGGCAAAATTCTAATTAAAAGACCTCTGGGAATAAACATTGATTTACTGGCAAAAGATGATTTAAGTGGAATTTTATTACCAAAAGAAAAAAAAATTACTCTGCCTTGTACTTGATCATCACAAGGTGAGACTGAAGTGATATCAACATGTGACAGATAACATGGGTCACATCATTAAAAACCTGTTGACCCACAGAGAAGCACTGCTTTGCTGTCAGCACTCACAGAGAGAGATAGGGTTTCCTGTCTGGGCCCAGCCGAGCTCATCAGCTGAGAGACCAAAAATAAACATCAATCCCAGCATGCCTCACAAGTTACCATGGGATCAAACGATATGCAGCGAGGGTGGACACCGAGCATTTGTTTTAATCACATGGTGGAGAAGGAAAGGAAGAAGGGGAAGGAGGGCTGACGGCGGTTAGACACGACAAGAAAAGAGAGCAGAGTGAGGGGTGATTACAGAGCAGCTTCAACGACACGATGAGAAAAGATAAACAACAAGCTCATCGGAGTTGGCTGAGAGACTTGCAGTTGCTGCCTGGGAGAGTAACGAGTTATCCAAGACATGCTAAGAGTAAGGAGAACGCAAAGTTTTCAGTGCCAGCGATGTAAGGCTGTCTTTGTTTCTTGTAAATTTGAATCACATGCGGATATAAACACATGCACAGTCATCCTTCGGCAGTAAAGCGAGACTTTACAGTGGATTCATCTCTAAAAAACAGAAGATCAAATCCAGATCCTGAGATGAAAAAAAAAAATGTGTTAATTTGCTTTACAATCCAGGTAGTAGCCTATTTAAACATAGTAGATTGTATGTTTTAAACAGAAAACATAGGAGTGACTAACTCCTGCAACCAAAATTTCTTATGAGCGTGAGTAATACATGAGTCATTAGACAGGTGAATAATGCAGGAGAGAAGACAGATAGGAGGAGCAGCTTCTGTGAATCAGTCACATTAGTAGATGTGCAAAAGGAAAAATAGAGATGAAAACACTTCAGACTACATGGCAGGGCAGTAAATCTCTTTCTGAACGTAACTTCATGAAATGCCACAGAAATTTCCACAGAAATACCATTGAAAGCCTTTGTAGACCAAGTAAAGTTTTGGTGCCCTACATATGTACAACCATTGTTTCGTTTTTGACGGTTATGGGGTTTCCAAACATAGTTTAAGAAAAATATTCAAATACATAAAATCGCCTTTAAGGTGGATGGTCTAAATAAGGGGGATTTCAAGGCAAAAAAATATTCACATTGTATTTAACAGTCAGAAAAAAGCAGCTGAGAGAAACAGTTTCCATACAATAAATTATAAGGGAAAAAAGGGTATGGAAAATGGATTGATGAAATTTGAGCCATGAGCTATTCCATCACAGCTAAACCAGGAGATTCTGCAGACTCCTTCAGATAGCAGATTTCTGATATGTTTAGCACATATACACACATATATATATAGGATCAGTCTGTTCCAAAAACGGTGCGTGTACTTTCTATTCTAGGTTCTTTTTGAGAGACTTCGGGCCAGTCAGGAAAAAATAAAGCCCATTGTCAGCTACATCCACTGTAGGAGGCTTGACGCCGAACGCTCACACCTTTCTGAAGATGAGAAGGAAGAAAAACGCCAAATCTGGCACTCAGTTTTTTATTTTTTTGGCTTAATCTTCAGGAACAGCATACACTATTGGCAGGATCAATCGGGTATCCGAAGAAGCAAAACCACGCAGGAGGTCAACCCACAAGTCCTTTGCGATTAACGTAATGAGTACCCTTGGTTTAGACTGTAAAGGAAGCTAGAAACTAGAAAAATAAAGTACAAAAGTTTCAAAAGTATTTGGCTCACGTATTATTTTCATTTATCTATATTTTTTGTAAAATATTTAACATTAAATGTTCCTTTTTAAAAAATAAATTAAAAATAGTGAGGGTTGGTTTGATATGTAGAATCACCAAGAATCTACAGACATCCTTATAAAGAGAAGTAAAATGAGAGGCTGGTTGGTTATGGATCATGTAAGGGTTAAGGGCCACCTGGCATAGCTCATTGAACATCCAGTCTTATCGTGTTGGGTTACGACAATCACACCTGAGGCTGAGTAGGTGAGGTGTTGACACAAAAAAGTGATTTTTTTTATTTTTTTTTCCTCTTCTTTAAACGCATGAGTCATAATTGAAACATGTAAATAGTTTACAAGGCAAATCCAGCTAAGACCAGACCAGTCTTATGCAATGAGCTTTTATTGAACCACAGATGCAATCAGTTTACGTGGTGATTTACTGTGTGCAGCAAAAGAGATTGCATTTTGGAGCAAAGCGATAAAGCGTTCATTTATGCAAGAAGGGACAGGCCACTAAGGATTTATGCATAAGCACAGTTAAAAAAAAGTCCCTATGATTCATTGAAACCCGTTCAATTGATGTTACGTCTTTTTTTCTCACCTGTAAGTAGGACGCGTGTCCACAAAACAATTTCTAGACTAGTTTCCAGAGCAACCTAATAAGCCCTGAAGGATAGATTGGGGTTGGGGGGTCTGACACTAAACTGACCTGTATAGCAGCTGCACTGAGCATGCTCAAAGTCAAACGACCAAACACCCCGAAAAACAAAGCACAGGCTTCATCACAGACTGTGGGAGGTGCAGCGTGGAAAGCAAATGTGCATGAGAACTCATGGGTTTGTGTCCAACAGCTCAGCAACAGAGACTTTATATGGAAAGAGGCGAGGCTGCCAAGTGTGACAGAGCCTCTTGGCACTTTTGATACTGCGGAATATTCAATAACGGTTCTGTTTTAACCACTTTGCAAAGATAAAATCCAACTTACATCAGACCCCACCATCTACAAGAATGAGCAAAAGAGATAAAAAAAATGAAAGTTTTTAATGATTTCTGTTGCTAACCTGCTGTAGGGCTACAAAGACTTGCCATAAAGGTGTTGATGCTAAAAAATGTCAACCTTTTAACGTATTACAAAGGCTGGCACTATTTTAAATCAGGATGCCCAATACGTCAATAAAAGACATGTGGGTAGATCATTAAAAATGATAATAAGTTTTTAAAAATTAACGTCAGTCAATAGTCATCTTCGCCGAGAAGTATGTCACTTGATTGACATACAAAACAGCCAACTGAACATCTTCTGATACATACAACAGTGCATATTCAACAACACTGAGCACCATGCCCTGGTAGATAGAGCTCTTCTTCCCCCTAAACTTCAGAAAAGTGTGAGCGTTTAGCGTCAGACTCCTAACCATAGATGTAGCTGCAAATTTCTTCGACTGACTTTTCCACTGACTCAGTCACTCAAAAAGCACAAAACAGAATGCACATGTCAGCACACAATGAATTGTGGTGCTGTTGACATGAGAACAAAGACATAACAGTAGGTCCAATTCAACAAGCTATTGAAGGAAAAAGGGCAAGAACTTTTTTATCATGCTGTAATCTTACAGTCATCTAAATCTATCAATTTAATTCAAAATAATTAAAGACCAAATACTGACCAAAAGATGGTCTACAGATTACAGATTTATAAAATGATACTCCAAATCTGAAGACCTACCAGTTTTTCAAAGTTTTTTTTTTTTTTGCTTGTTTTGTTCAGTTTTCTTAAGTTGTAGCTGCAAACAACTACAAATTGCTTAGTTTTCTTAAGGATATTAGTATTAGACAAAACAAGAGTGAACTAAAACAGTTATATGTGATCAATAAAGAGTAAAAAAATGCAGCATTTTTACATTTATGAAACTGTTTTTTTTTCCTGTGATGTCTTAATGATGTATGTCTTATAGCTAATTTTAGGGTTAAAACAGAAATGTTAATTAGATTGGTGTGCATTTTTGTGCAATTTGTTGAAATATTTTAAAAGGATGCAAAAAGTGGAAAAGCCTATGTTAACTGGCTGTCAGAGAGTCAATATGAACAGCTAAAATACATCAGATTTTCTTATGCTGTCTGGTTACTCAATCTGAGTGATGACTGTGTCTGAAGTGATACAACCATAACCAATTTGCATAGCTTTGCAGAACTGTAAATGTAAAGCATCCAGTCTTCATAAATTTAAAACAAAAAAATAATGAATTGTTCAAGAAGAAAGAAAAAAATACAACACATTACTACTACACTAAAAATTCCCTTTAAAGTAATGCATCTCAGATTCCTCCAGCATTTGTGTAATAGGAAATGATTCTTGTACACTTCAGGCTGCAGCTGCATCTCATGACTGCTCTATATGTATTTTAGAACCCTTCAGTCCTCGTGGGAGTGTGTGCAATCTGCCCGGCTACAGGAGGAAGTGCTCTGACAAACTGAGCCAATCAGAGGCAGGGATTCCGGTCAGCTGGCTGAGGTTCATCCCTCCTCTCCAATCACACCGCAGGATTTGTGGTCAGATGAGGGTTCAGACCGGCTCATGGTGTTTTGAAGCAGATGAAAACAAAAGCTAATGAGGCCGTCGGTCTGCCTGCCAGCTGCCTGGCTGCGCTCATGGCTGAAAGAGGCTGCGGAGCTCCGAGAAACAAAACAGGATTTTTTTCTACTACAGCAACAAACATGCTTCTGTGTTTTTAAAGTAAATAGAAAGCTAAGTAAAGAAAAGCTTTCAGTTATGTTAGCCGATTCAAATTCGTCTCATTTAATGGTTGTATAGCTTTTTGTTAAAAGCTACAGACTTTATCAAATCCATCTGGACAGTTCCTTAACTGAGAAGGCCAGCTTCCAATTTAAATCCGCAAAAATTCTTGACCGATAATGGCTTCCCTTCTCGATTTCAGCATAAAAACTAAAAGGTAAAGCCACAACAAGTGCATTACAGACCAACTGGGGACATTAGGATCCATCTCCTCAAGATAATCTATAATATATTGGTACTGTAATTGCAGGGCTCTATAGTCCAACCAATTTGGTCACACTCAAATGGAATCTATCCATTTTCCAAACCCACTTTATTCCTTTTGGGGGTCATGGGCTGCTGGAGCCTATCCCAGCTACTGTTGAGTAAAGGCGAGGTACACCCTGGACAGGTCACCAGTCTGCCAACACATTAACACCTAGAGACAATTTAGAATAATCAATGATGCATGCTTTTTGACTGTGAGAGGAAGCTGGAGTTCCCATACATGCACAGGAACTTCTTGCTTAGTGCTAATAACTACACCACAGCATATTCCTTAGTATACCAACTAAAAAATATGGTTACAGTCTAGAGCCCTGAAATGGTCCAACAGATTCATATCCTCTCCACTATGTCAAGAGGTTCTGTAGGATAGAAACTCTAAATGAATAACACACTTGATTTTGAATTATGTTCCATACGATTTGACACTTTATACCCAGACACCTTCAGCCTATAACTGCTGCCTTTGTAATGTCAATGAAAAAAGATTTAGGCAGTATGTGTAGACATCTATACTAAATATGTTCAGTCCTAATCCAGAGTTACCCATATTTTTATCACATCTTAGTTTCATAGAGTTTCTCATTGTGTCCTGTTCAATCGGAAGTCGAGATATATCTTTTTTATGACTTTTTATTAATGAACACAGTTTATAGATCTCATTCTTTTTTCTTCTTAGCTCTCTGTTCTTAAAGTGTTCTCTTCAGCTTCCACTTAGGACAAACAGCCCCCCCGCCTAAAAGCAGCTCCCCAGTCCAGATGGCCACTTGTACAGTAAACCCCCACCAACCACACACACACTGACACAAAGTCCACCCATTTAAACCACAGAAGCTCAGACAGGCGGGCAACTGTCATTAAGAACCCCAACGAGACGCCAAGTTTGTTAGAGTGTGCCTCAAAGGGGGGGGGGCTTTAATAAGCCAAGAGGACAGACACACGTTGTGTCTTTATCCAACTAACCAGCAAAGCCACTTCTTATTCAACACGCACCACCAAAGGCTCGGGAGGAAGGCTGGTCAAGATAAGTCTTCAAAACAAAGGGGTTTTCCAACAAAATCCAAGAAACATCTGAAGTCCTTTACCTGAAGCTCAAACCAAAGGGTTTACATGACTAAACACATTGGCTTAAAGGAATTGAAAATCTGTCTGCTCACAAAAAAGGTGACAGGATAAAACAAAACTAAAACACACTGTTGCTCTGACATGGCATTCACCACCCCAGCCAAAGTAGGAGCCATTTAGCTTGAAACAGAGAAGCTTTCAGAGGTTTTTTTATCAGGCAGGAGGAGGTCACAGATAAGAGAATGAAGGGCCTTTTATATGAGATGAGCACAACCGCTGTGGAAAATCAATACGCAGGGAGTCCTGGGAAGAAGCAGGGAGGCATGGAACCCATCAAACCAACAAACACGTGACTCGTGCCTTGGAAACATCATACCATCTTTTTGACTCATGAGCACTTGGCTGAGGGAGCAATAAAGGAGGACCCCATAGGTACTTCACTAATTGGTAAAATTTAACGGATAAATTTTCTGGCCACAATCAAGTATTGGATAATGAAAAGAGCCAGACAAGCCAATGCTGGAACGCATAAGATGAGGAAAGAGCAAAACAGTTTTCTTTTTTGGTAAGCCATTAGCATCTTGACTATGTTTTTCTCTGTAAAAAAATTATTAAGAATTGTAATGAATACACATTTGACCACAATGCCTCAGCTTCTCCAATATGTTTAGGAATAAGCAAGCAGAGCATCATGTGAGATGCTGATTTGGTGTGTTGCTCCATCTTAAGGGTAGTCCAGTTTTGTCTTGCAGTTCCTATTAGGCTGGTACGACCATCTCCAGGCACATCATTGAAAATGGAACATTCGATTGTCCTGTGTAAGGTATGAGCATTTGTAAAGAATTCGTAAGGGCTAACTTAAGTTGCACACTCTAATGACATACAGGTAATGCCATCTTACAGTATCCCCTGACCCCTTACTAACCCCATGCAAATGCTGCAAGCCTAGGGCGTCTAATTGCTATGCAAGTGCCAGTAGGACGCCCACATATACTATGATCTGATTGTCTAATTTCTAACAGTCAGGCTGCACATGAGCAGCATGCACTTATGTGAACAACACTCACAAGCCCTTTGCACAATCTGCAGGATTTGGGGAGGGTCAACAAAATGAGAGCATCTGTACGCTGCATCTCGTTCACCTTTCCTTTGCCCTGTGTGTTGCTAAGTCTCCACTATGATCCGTCTCCCGCACCATGCCCATAGAAAAAATGTGCATGAAGATTTTTACTCTACAGACTCACCGGGCAGTCTACGATCTACTACCTGTGCACTGAATTGTCAATTTTTCACCAATAGACAACTTATATCCACCCGTTAAGACCGTTGTGGCAAAGGCTTAAATCAGCCCTGATGAAATCTAAGAAAACTAACCACACCATTAAACTTTAAATTTATTATAGTTATGCAAGCCAGATGATCTAGACCTTCAATTCTTCAAAATGTATATGAAAACACGGTGTAACGGATGCATTGACGTTATGGTTGTTATATTCACAAAAAAAAATTCAATATATCAATTTCTTCTCATTATACTAATTTTCAAGTGTCAAACTAATCTTTAACTACTTATATATATTTCAGTACAGTACACATTGCATAGTGTAGTGAGAGGACACTAAAACAGGAGCCGTGCATTCAGAAATGTAATTCCACACACCTATAGAGTTGACCAAAAGAGATACAATATGTGCATTCCATATTAAAAATGTAGAGTTATGGAGGTTTAAAAGCTGAAAAGCAGCAAATTATTTTTAATATCTTTTTTTTTCTTGGTCTTGATCCACACTAAGCTTAATTCCGTCCTTCTGCTTCAGGCGTGTGCCATCTCATGCTGAAGGATTATAGTCACCATAGTGGATTGAATTTCACCGACACTCCCCCACCCCTCTGATTTATCCCACTGAACAGGGTTGAGGGTGAATCCTTCCAAGTTCTACTAGCTTTCTACTGCTGCTTTTTGCCACTTCCTTTGATTTTATCCATGCCCGATTTCCAATCCTTTTCCATCTATGCTCCTGATATCTCTGCCCTTGTAGATACAGACATCCCTGTTATTTTGCTTTTACACTACTTTTCTAATATTAGCCTGATTGTATGAGAATACGGGAAGTGGTTGGCTCATTAAACTTTTAGCAGTCCATTTTAAGAGCTGAGTGAGGCAAAGCTCCCAACTGGGATATTGCAGCAAAAGATTTTTTTCTGTCCCAGCTTGTATATTCACCCCCGCCGCCTGGCGTGAACAGTAAAGCACGACCCAAGAGAGAGTCCAAGAAAAGGTGTTAAACTCAACTGAAATGAAAAGAAATAATTTCACAGTTTACATGAGTTAAGGACTTCCAAAATAAAAACTCAAAGTGCTTAAAATAAAAAAAGAAACGCATTCAAACAAATGTGTCGAAGCTCAGCCCCCTCCCTCCCTGCTATGTATCAGCTTTGCCCTGTCAACCCTTCACAGCAGCCATCCCGCACACACATGCACACAAGTTAAACAGAACAATGATTTGTTAACATCATACTGCGTCAGTGGATTCTTTACACGTTGTTTACAACACTACATAATAAAAATGCTATGTTTTGTACATCCTGGACCTTTGTGGTTGCTGAGTCTGTGCATCAGCTAATGGTTTGAGTGCATCCACTAGAAGCTGCTGCAGCATCCGTCTGCAGTTAGCATCATGACCTACATATTGTCTGAGGCTCTGTGTCCAACTCTGACTAAAAGAATGGAAAGTAAAGTACATCGAACTAAGAACTCAATTCATGACTAGACAAAAAAAAACTTTGCAGGTTTATTTCTTCTTCTTTCCTGGTTGATTTCAACTGAATAAATCTCTATCATCAATCATCAAAAGAAGACAGCCCAACTTCTCCATCATAAATCTACACAAGAGTGAAGTTCCCGTTGGTGCCATCATTGATACAGCTTCCTCTTCCTTCTTTTGGAAAGGTCACTGAAGCAACAGTATCTTAGGCTGGACAGTAAAGTTCTTAATGGAAACAAGTTTGCTTGCCGGTCCTGTTCCCGTTGGTTGCAGCCGAGCTTAACTTCCTGCACTGTTAAAGGTCACGGCAGACACGACTAACATTCCAGTTTGAATAGCCGGAAGGCTGGTGAGCCAGCTTTGCATGAGTCTATTCCCTCTGACAGCTTTGTAGTTCCTCCACTTTACATAGCTGGGGTTCCACTATAAATAGAACGGCACTAAGCTGAAATCATTTCAAAACATTCTCATGTGAAACACAAATCTCTTGGCTACGTGTAAAAGAAAACAGTCAAGTAAAAATTAATGGAAAAGCATCTATGAATTACCTGTTGACTCATTTTTAGAATAAGAACTTCTAGTGGCTGACATGATGTTAAAAAAGTCAAGCTACAAAAAGATATCAGCAGCTTATTATAGGATGACTAATTACAACAGAAAATGCCAAAAAAGGGAAGAAACACAAACACAAAAAAATAATAATTTTTTTGATCACTAAATAAATATATACTGTATTTATGTAAAAAATTATCATTGTTATCGGCTATTTGACAAAATACTAGAGTGGGTGGTCATATCCATCCAGCTACTTACAGATGATGGTGGGCACACCCCGGATACTTCGCCAATCCATCACAGAGCAATGGTCCTATCAAAAGCAGCTAAACCTGTGAGCTTCCAAGGCAGATTTGGGCTCCACTATCTATAGTTTCAGTTTAGATCTGACCTTTTTTTTCCTTTAATAACATTCTTAGTGAAGACTTATTCTGTAGCTTGTTGATCAAAAAAAGTGTGCATGCTCTGGCGTGTATCCGCCTTCCAAACTTGCAATGGATCTGATAAATCCAACCATTTAATATCCTTTAATCAACTTTGCTCGGCAGGGTGTCACACCCAACTGCAGTTTATCATCAGCAAAGAATGGCATAACGTCTTTTGCAAAGAGAGGGAGGACAGGTGCGGAGGAAGTGAAACCTTTGTTTTCATCTTTACAGTACGTTTAATTTTATTCCTGTTTCCATTTCCTCAAATGTGATGCATTCCTCTATTGTAATCAAACACGTCTAGATTGAAACACATGGCAGATTGTGTTGAGTGCCTGCCGAGAAATGCATGAAAAAGGGAATTTGAGGCCTTTAGAAAAGCTATGTCCCTTTTTTTTTTACACCAGACTTAAGTCTTTATCATACGTGTTCCTCGCTAGGATAAATGTTAAAAAAGGGAAGCATTTACATAAACGTTTTGACACTATATAAGGAGTTAAAACATCCAGTCTTCATTGGTAAAATCTTGAAAAACATGAGTGTAAAAAGTGTGAATACTCCATCAGGACTCATAAATATCAGTCTCTGCACTCACTGAAATGCTCACAGTTAGTCATCATTTTTCACCCACAGGTACACTGTGTCATCCCAGCTGAATGCACACATTAAACTTGTTTCTCATTAAAACAAACTGCCTTTATTGCAGGAAACACTTTTCTCTCATGACGAAGTAGACACTGGGGAAACAAACTAAGCCATTTTATTAATTTAAAAAAATTACATCTCCTTTTAAATGTTTTTATTGTTAGCTTAATGAATCATTAAATTCTAAACTTGCTTAGTCCTGTTCAGGGTTATGGGGATGCATATTCAGCTAATGAAGAGTCAAGACCCAGGAAAGACCTAGATGGGATTTGAACCAGAATCCTCTACCTGTGAGGCAAGAGAGCTACCCACTACATCACCCTAAATTAACCACTGAACTATATATTATACAGAATTTACACTTTTCTAGATAACAAATCCTGCAGGATGATCAAATCATCACAAAAATGAATCCATTGACTGTATATGAGAAATGGATGGACCGAGTGTGATGTCACTCATAGAAAATTACTTCCTTCCGGTTCCAACAAAATGAAGTCGATTCAGTTGGCATTTTTCACAAAAGGAAGTCGCCATGCTGGATTCGGAAATCCCAACGTGACAAGCAGTAGTAGTTCGATTTTGGTCCAAGTCACCGTTTCTATGGAAACCACTCTCACCAGTCAGGAGTAAGCTTGTTGAAAGTCCACACCTCTACCATTCCAAAGCGGGCTAGGGAGAATTTGTCAATCAAACGTTTCAAACTTCTTATAGAAAAATTATGAAAAAAATTTGGATTAGCAAGAACATGTTATAAAAAATGTAGAAGAGCAAGAATTTATATTCTGACTAATAGAACGACTGAGTAATAACTGTTTATTTCTCTACAGAAGTCGATCGGACTTTGGCTTGTTGGAGCCAGTGGGTACTTCCTGTTTGAAATGGAAGGGGGAGGTGTCTGAAAGTCCAGTTCTCATCTACAGTTGATGGCGTAGGAACAGGGATGTGGCTTTTCTAATCTGACCATCACGGAAAATCCACTAATTTCTCCTTGTGGCGCTGATGACTTCCGCCATCTCACTGCTTCCTCACAAATCATGGAGGGGATAAGATCCTGAACCCCGTCTTTGTTCCAGTCAGAAACAATTTGTTATGTTTCACCAACTTAAAGGAACATTTCTAAGTGAGCCTGAAACAATTAGATCTGGGGTTTTGAAGAAAGAAAAGGTCTTCAACTCTGCGAGTCATAAATGGGTTAAACCATTTCCTCTGAGAGGGGGATTCCCAGCTCCGCTTGCTGAGTGTGGTCTTTACCCTCCGGTCAAAAGTGGGGGAAAAAAGTGACTGCCTTTTTCATTAGCTGTTATTTGAATTTTCCAACACCTCACACTGTTAAATAAAAATAAAAAAGTGGTTTAATTATTTTCTGCCAGTACCAAGTATATATTTATTTCACTTTTTTTTACAATAACAGTTATTTAGCCATGCTAAAATCTACTTTCTACTGGGAAAATAGATTAAAATCAGAGTAATAAAAGAATTTAGTAAAAGAAAATGAAGGTGACATAATTAACTGACTTTGATTTACAGTAGATTTGACATCCGAGTTGTTTGGGGGCCATAACTGTCTAAGGAGAATGCATCTCAATCCTACAGCCCTTTTCTTCTGAGTATGTCTACTGTAGTCATTTCAGAGTGTCTCTGTCTTTTCCACACCCCCCTCTTCAAATCTCTTCATCCTATTTTTTCTATCCTGACAGCTGTTGCCGATGCACACAGCTGCAATGCCTCAGCCGGTCACACTTGGTTGCTATTTGCTGGCTAGGGAAGCTCAGACTGTTGAGGATCAACTGCACATGTGCGGGCAAAACACAAATGAGGAGGGGGAAAAAATGGTTTGTGGGTCAAGGGGAGAAAAATGTCAATTTTCCTTTAAAACTGCTTCAGAATTTTGAGCAGCTCAACCCAAAATGTTTGCGTTCCAGCACGTCTAAGGATTTCTAGGATAAAATATAACAATTTTTTGAGTACAAGTCGCATTTTTTATATAGTTTGGCCGGGGTGCGACTTATACAAAGGTCGTCCTCCACAGGCTTGGTGTGAAATTTCAAAGTGGTTCAAATCTTGCGAATCTTTTCCAGTTTTTTTTTCTTTTACAGCTCTAAAATAGTGAAAAACTGTGTCATACAATTCCGACCAGGCAAAAACCGCAAATATCAACCTCTCTTTTTTTTTTGTTTTTCAAATGATTGGCCTTTCCCATTGACTGTACAACCCCTTCCCCCTCGTGTTCCAAAGGAAGTATCTGTGGGCTTCAAGAAGCCAAAATCCCATAGACTTCCACTGAGAAATAAAGTTATCACTCAGTCAGTCATTCTATTTGTCAGAATAACCATTTTGTCTCTGATACATTTTTTTAATATCTTGCTGATACTAATTTATTGTGGTGCCTGGTGGCCACACTTCAAATGTTTGATTGACAGCTTCTCCCGAGCCACTTAGGGGTATGGACTTCAAAAAAGCTCACTCATTATTTGCAACTGTTGCAACTCAGACCGACTCGGGCCAATCACTGTCGTTGGGCGCCAACTCTCGGCGCCCGTAATGTGGAAAAATCATTAACGAATTTGGTCTTATTTCGCGAGAGTTTGAGGTAAGGCATTTTCGTCTTCGTCCAGCAGTAATAATTTATGTTTATGGCATTTCCGTGAATTCAAACGGATCCCAACATCACTACCAAATCCGAGTCCGTCATTGGTCAAAGTTCAACTGCTTTAGATTTCAGCGCGTTTTGTACATAAAAGCCGAAAACGGTTGTAGCTACTCTTGAACAACTAAAACGCACAAATACACTCATTTACGTGAACTTTTCATTGAAGGTGGTTGCTTGAGTGCACGTTGCCAAGGGTGATATGATCCTAACCTCACAGTCAACACACCTTTGATCAATTTTGGAATCTGATAAACTTTGACATGTTCTGTAGAATTGGTTTCCTGTAATGTGTGTAAAAAAAAAAAAAAAAACAAGTCCTGTCAGCGCTAATATGTCCATCACAAGCAGAAGCAGACTTTTTAGTTTTTGTGCTGCTTCCAGCCTGATGAAGACTCCTCCAATCCTGAGTGTGCAGCAGCAGCAATGGATACCACACTATGAGCGACAACATACTGTAGAATAACCAACCTAAAGCGTGTGGAAAGATTAAAACTACATCCAAACTCACAGTGGGACTCTAAGGGAAGCTGAATAATAAAAGCGTTTGCATCACAAAGTAGCTGCAAGCAAATCAGCCTCAATCACAGCCCTTCAAAGCCAACACTGCACAGCTGTCCCCAACAGAGTTTGAAGCGTGAAAGCTGCAATCCAAGTCTCCAACACTGATGCCTTCAAACCGAAAAGAAGTCAACAGAAGCTGATGCAGCCGCCCTGACCCGGTCTTCATCTCCCATGTTCTTATCTCTGCCAGGCAACAACAGGATGATGTCGCTATTCATCCCTCACAGGGGGAGGGAGGAGGGGAGGAAGGTGTGAAGGAGGCTGCAAGAGGAGCAGGGAGCCTCCATGACACGGACGTGTTCGATTATCTGCGAGTTGAGTGGATTTAACGGGCATTGGAGAGCTGAAGGCCCCTCTGGGCGATGGCAAATGCGCAATGAAACACCGCCCACCCAATGGCGCACAAGTCGGTCAGCGTGGCTACAGCCTTGTCATGTTGGCCTGATCAGTGAAATGAAGGTCTGGTTGGGTGTGGATGAGGAGGACGGACACGTGACAACATCACAATTGTACTGCAACTGTGATAAAAGGGTAAAAAATTAAAAATATGGATGGAGGAAGGATGGATGGATGGCATAGCTGATAGGCCAAAATGCTATCAGGGATAATCCAGGCCAGACCGCACCGGTCCCAGATGAAGGAGGGGAGGGGTTGACGTTATAATAAACATATTCTTCAATCCCAGAGGAGAGGAGGGGAAGGAAAACATGCTTAAATGCAGTGTTTGGGCTTCAGTTTCCGTCAGTTTTATTTTGGGCTTTAAAAAAAATACCAACCTTGTAGACTTGCCCATAGGTGCCATTTCCAACCACTTCCACCAACTCGAAAATCCCAGCTGGATCCTGGATTTTAAAGATAAAGCAAACACGTGAGAGGGCAGAAAAAAAAACCATCTTGATTAATTGACTCGTTACAGTAATTGCAAAGGGTTCGTTTGGTGTAACTACCGGCAGCGCCCAGTTAATATTAGACAAAGAAAAGCTACCGCAGGGCTATGTTAACATTAGCATTGCTCACAATTGTTATATTATAATTTTCTTACACATAAACTTCTAAAAATAGGATTAAAATGAAAAACAGCTCACCCGCAGGGATGCCAGGTCTATATCCACCAGACTTTTCGCCGGAGAATCGTTCGCCATCTTCGCAAAAAAAAAAAAAAATCGGTGTTAATCAAACGTAACGACGGCGTGCTTTGAAGTTTCCTCAAACGGACGGCGCTCGTCTCATCCTCCCGCGCGCCTGGATAAAATCACTGAGCTTTTATTCCTCGTCCACGGCGCGTCTCCACTCTTTCTGGTCCAGCTGAAAGGATCCGCCGCCGCCGCTGCTACATTCCGCCCAGAGAGAGCCTGAGCTCCTGCCTGTCCCTGCCTCCGCCCGCCCTCCCTCCACCCGTTCGTGTGTGCTCGCCGAGTCTCCGCCCTCTCCCTCCCACTCGGTCCATATGTTTATCTTTTTTTATATATTTATATATATATATATCCACCCGAGCGAGAGTTTACACGGACCTATTTGAAGGAGACACAATATGCGGCCGTTAACGACCACTGCCCCCATTAATATCCTGCTCAAACACAAGGGGACTAAATGTGGGCGTGGCCTATACCAGGTCATCAAAGAGGATGCTTTAGCTCTGAAACCAAAATAACAGATGTTTAACTACAGGTGGTTATAGCAAAAACTTGACTTTATTCTACAAGCTTTACTTAAAATTAATATTAGTAACACAAGTAAAAACTGTGAATATTGAAATTCAATTTCTTATTAACTGAATTAAAGTAAATTATTTATAGTATTTTAAAGATTAAAAACACACTTTGTGTTTTTAACATGTTCTTTGGGTATTTTTCTCATAATGGAGGAATTATTTGATGAAAATTACATTTTAATTGTGTTTCTACGGAGCCCCTAAAGGGACATTAAAGTAAAAAAAATATTTTTTTTACCCAAAAATTGAATAATAATAAAAAAAACTTTAGTTACTATGTGGTGTGCAACCGTTACTAACTAGAAAAGCATTTTTTTTCCTAAAAAATTTCAGTTAGTACTTTTTCTGGTTGACATCTGGTTTCCCTAAAAATTAACATTAAAAAAAATCTGGTGTGTAATTGGTGTGCACCAGATATCAATTGGTGCGCACCAATTACTAACCAGAAAAAAAGTTTTTTTTTTTAAATTTCTATTAATATATATATATATATATATATATATATTTCAATGTGTTTTTTTTTTTTTTACTTCGATGTTCCTTTAGGGCTCTGTATATTTCTGACTTTTTCAGACTCCGGATCAGATGTAAATTTGCTGTGTGGGAATTGCTGTTTAGGTGTGACATAGAAGCTACTACAACTCTGTTCCATTCTATGCATCCACTTGTAGACCAATAGATCCAAATAGATCTTTTATTTTCCTCATCTGAGCTAGAATCTGTGTCAGAACTGTAAGGATGGATAGCTCCAATATTGCTCGCCATTTTTGTTAAGTTAGGGTTGTGAAGGGCTGTAAGCTAGCAGAAAACAGTTACACCCACAACTTAAACTGTGAACATCTAATGAACTCCTGCCGCTCTGCAGAAACTATGTCCAAGAAAACAATACAGGTTTTTGATTTTAGCTGAAAATAGTATCATAACTAAAAGACCACTTTCAAAAACAGATCCAAAGATGATTGGAGTGATACTTTAAGCAAAATCAAAGTTTTAACTGACAACAAAATATAACTTTTTTCAATATACTGACTAAAACTAGACAACAAATTGTTTCCTAAAGTTATGTTTTCTATCTTTGAATGCAAAACACTAAGTTTCTTCCAGCTTTTTTTATATGATAAAATGGGAACAACCAAAGATGTTCTATTTTATAATCTGATATGTTATAATGTAATTATTGAGTTAATAGGCCCAGAGCTATAAACCTGATGGAGTGCTCTCCTTAAGGTTTATAGCTCTAATCAGGAGTGCAGACGTGTGTTCTCGTGTGTTTATCTGAGTCACTTCCTGTTCAGTTATGTGTCATTTTATGAAAAATTCTGCATTTCAAACAAGTGATGGATTTACATAAGAGAACCAGCAGCAGCACCGTCAGACTACTGGTTTTCTTTAAGGTCATGATTCAAGTGCTGATGTCCATTTTATTTATACATTAATTTATTCCCTTTTTTCATCTTTCTGTTTTTTTGGTGAATTTTATAACAAGTGATGCAAATGATAAGCTATTAGATTTGTATTGGTAATGGTTTATTTCAAGCAATCAAATCAAACTTAGGATAACTAGTCATGAAATTGATTGGGAAATGCATATACATACACATGTAAATAAATAAATTGTTACTCTTAGTCATAATATTACCTTGTATGCATACAGAATAAAACACATTGAAACTATTACAAATTTAGTTTTATAAAAGGAGTTTTAATTAATTGCTTGAATTGGATTAAGAGGAGGCACATCCATATAATACCTTTTTTTTACTTTATCAACTTTTTATTTTCATTTTCTTTACATGAATTATCATGTAATAACTTCTGATCAGTTAATTGTACTTCACCAACACAGATATGGATGCATTCCATAGATACAATTTTGTGTTACACTTACACATATCTAGATCTTCTTTCTCCAAGCGTTTGTTTCTATGATATGTTTCCTAAACAGGAACGTGCGTGAAGTAGAAATAAAACAGAGTACATGTAAAGTAGTCGGTGAAATGGGACACCTCTATTCCTGCTCAAGATATAAGTTGGAACTCTTGTGAATTGTGATGTTTGCTTCACGTGGATCATGTTCGATTCTAAGGTTCTTTTAGTACCAAAAGCCTTTTACATTTTAGTTTATAGTCACAGATCCTCTGAAAAATACTTCAGACTATATTTGATCTATAAAAATAGAGACATTTAGATGCAAGATCTCCTAAGTTTGTGCAATTTATAAACTACATTTTGGGTCACCTGATTATGTAAACGTTTACAATACTAGTATTTTAAAAGGTTGTTTGGAATGCAATAAATGCCAGGCTCTTCCCATGATGCATTGCTGTTACTCTCTTGTCTGTTTACATTCCGTTTAACGGCTTTCTTTTTGAGTCAGGTTTTTATTTCTTTTACTTTAAAATCCAAGTAGTAAGAAACCTTTTTTTGTTCGGAGTTGCAGAAAATATTTTAAGAAAAAATGTTTAAAAAACTACTGTTTTACACATATTTTTCTGCTTTTGAAAAAAAACGTCCTCTTCCTGTACTCAGGCTGTTTCAGGTTCACGGTTGCATCAAACTTAAAGCATAAAGAAGGCAACCTTTCACACTCACAAATGTATTATGAGTCTAATAAATGCAGATGTTTATTATACTATGTGCAGTCTGGGTTACAGCTTCAGCACTGAGAGAAACAGGTCTTCACTTTGCTGGAATTTTTGGTGACTTGGAATTTTTTCCTCTCACTAAAAACAATATTTCCTGAATGAAATGTGTGAGGAAACCAGTGGGAAATGTTGATGAAAACAAGGAGACAAACATTTTTGCACATTTAACTTCAAACAGTTCCACTTCTCTTCTGACAATAAATTGCATTTTCTTTCAAAATACATGTTTTATTATTGCTATCTTTAGATTTATTCTACCATTATTTTTAATTGTTCAAAAGTTTGCACCCAAATTCTTTTTTTGTCTAAAAAAAACTTCCCTGCTAAAACAAAGGGAGGATTTAAAACACATTTTATTCTCTTGAAGTGTTTAGATCCCTGTTAAAACTCTCACAGTGATGAGACATAGACGGTAACACACTGAATCTGCAATGATAAAATAACACTGAGACAGTCAATGGAAAAAAAGGAATCATTATTGTTAGTCTATTTATTCAGATTCTTGAATCTGTTCATATTTTTTTATTATTATTTTCTATTTAAATAGTAATGCTCTTAATGTAAAAAATCAATTAAATCATTGTTCTTGATTTAAAAAAAATATTCTATTGTCTCGCCCACAGTTCAACACTCTTTAAGGGTCATCAGTGAGATGATGACAACTAGTTATGAGAGCATTACATTCTGTGTGGAGACAGTTTTTTATTCACCTCATGCAGAGAATAACAATGATTCTCATTAAAGTAAGAGGTTAAAAAACAGTTAATTGATCAAAACTACAAAAGACTGTTTTTTGTTTTAAAACTATAAATTTACATTTAAACAATTTTTTTAAACTAGTTGAGCGTTTTTAGGAGAAAGATTGTTAAATATTGAAGGATATTGGTTCCTTTATGTTTTTTTTTTCAAAGTTAATCCAAATTAAAATTTTGCTTCAAAAATGAATGATAATCTAAAAAAAACTTTCCGTGTTCAACTAAAAACAGAGGCCTAATTTGATTATCTTGAAAAAATATATATTCTGTGTGATATAAAGTATGGGTCAGACTGGTGGACAATCAACGTGAATATGTTTAAGTTGTTTAATATACAGTGCCTTACCACAGTCACTTTCATGTGTGCTGCCTACTCAAAGACAAACACTGCCCTCTTGTGGACAAAAACGGCAGTACAAGTTTGGGCAGCAAAAAATTACAGAAAAAAAACACTTTGAAAGTAATAAAGGTCCAGAAGTCTGTG
>NC_050532.1:8038396-8122631 GCF_002922805.2 Oryzias melastigma | reverse complement strand
CCTGCAAAATATTTGCCCCTGTGCTGACGACGCCGAGGCCCCAGAGGAAGATGCGGAGGTGATGATGAGGAGGAAGAGGCTGTTTTGGGGGCCACCAGCGATGCTCTCTTGCAGAACCAACTACCTACTGAGGTTTCTGCCCTGCAGGAGGTAGCACCACACCTTGATTACTTTTAACAGGTAATTAATTAATCAAGTGATTTTTTTTTTAAGTTTTTGTTGAAAAAATTTTAGGACGCTGCATGCATTATCTCATATTTATGTATTTATGGATCATTTTTGGTCATGCAGCATCCGTCCACAGCCAACCCTGTAAACCGTGAAGATGGACGATGCAGTCTACAGTGAAGATGCATCCTGAAACTCTGCAGACCATCCTGCAAGATGTTCCAATCACCACCCAGAAAGTTCCATCCCTGTGTCTCAGTTGCAGCCCCCCCATCAATGTTGACCATCTTTGTAAATAGTTAGAAGTCAAAGTCTTACAATGACTGACGATTACTGTGTTGGATTTATACCTTTATTTATATTAGAAAAGCAAACATTTTAATACATCAAATATAAACTTCATTTATTCTCAGAAATCAAATGTGGTTATTTGTTGGCATTTTTTTCCAGGAGACTAAAGTTGGTCAAAAGTCTCCCTCCTCTCTCGTGCGCTCTGCTCTTCTGCCTCATGTCCTCTCTGATCAGGTCTAGAAGCTCATCACTAGTCACGTTTCCATTAACTCTGAGATTTCGCAAATTGGAATTTTGATACATTCTCCTAATGGAAACCACAATTCCAAAAAAAAAAAAAAAAAAAAAAACGTTTTTGCCCTTAGAGGGGGTGGTATTTCGGGAGTTTCGAAACAGACATTTTTCGCAAAACTGTAATGGAACACTCTTCAAAATAGATGCGCCTCTTTGTATGAAGTGTCTGTCATGAGCACAGCACAGCGGGCGGCAGGAGAGATCCAACAGCTTCACAGCTCTTTATAAGTTGAGTGTCATACGGAATCGTTCAGCTCCTCCATAATAAAATCACCAAGATTCTCATCGCTTCATCTGCAGCTACACTTCTGCAGCTTGGAGCCTGAGTAAGACGCTGAATTCTCGTTTGAGGGAAAGTGCGAGTGCAGGGACAGAAACTTAAATGGATCTTGTTGAGTTTTTAAACTGAAAAAAAAGGTCCAGCAGCTTACTTGTTAGAATGATTTATTTAAAAACCGCTGAACAGGTTTCTCACGTGCACCTGGGACTGTCAATAGACTCCTTTCCAGACAGAGCTGTGACGTCACTGCAATGCTCCTTTGTTAGTGAATCAAATAAAAAAAATACTTGATCTCATCCATCGCCGTGTTCTTAATGACCGCGTTTTAATGGAAAGAGTGTCATTTCGAAACTGTGTTTTTCCAAATTCCTAGAATTTCTATAAAGTTTTGCGCAAATGTGTAATGGAAATGCAGCTACTGTTTATTTTTCCTTCTTCCACTTGGTGGCTCACTCCTTCCTTCCTCTCTTTCACCCACTGCTGTACTTATCTGTGGAGTTTACTCCCAGATAGAAGAAATCAGGAGGACTGGTGTCTCTGTCCTGATGCCTCATCCATGAGGTCAAATCACAGTAGCAGCAGGGGACTCCCACTAACTTCCTGATGCTGGATACTCACAATCCTGAACACAAAGGATCATAATAGAGAGCAGAAAAAAGAAGATACAAACCTTTTTATAACATGCATATTTAACATGTATCATATTCTTCACCACACATCAACATACTTTGTAATTTTTTTAGGTTGTCCCACTGTTTTTTTGGCCTAAGGGGGAAATCTTTTCCAGCAGAGCCAGAGCCAAGTCTCGAAATTAAAAACACTGAATTTTTTTAAGATAGAAAATATTTTTGAGGGCATAAAATTTTGCTGTTTAAAAAGCAAGGGTTGAAAAAAAATTCAAGATTAAATTTCTGAGGTTAAAAAAAATCAGAATAAAAATTCAGAAGTTAAAAAAATCAGAATAAAAATTCAGGGATTAAAAAAAAAACAGAGTCTGATGGAACTAAAAAAAGTCCCATAGAAATAAACCACAAAAATGGAAGTTCTCTTCAGGCAAGTTCTGTGGAGAAACTACGTCACAGCTACGTGCAAAGAGTCCATAGATTAAGCCTCCAACTGCACTATTTGATTACAATTTAAAAGTACCAAAATCAAAACAAACACCCCCCACGTTGCTATTTTGTCATTTATTGCCCCTGTCTATTTTTTTAAAATATTTTATTTACCTGAATTGAACAGTTTTGAGATAAAAAAAAAAGAAACAAACTACTAAGCCCCGAGTTGGGTTCGAACCAGTAACCTCTTGATTGTCAGAGCGGGAGTTTAACCGCTAGGCTATCGAGAAACCGGAAGTACGTCATCACAGCTTCGTGGATACAGTCCGTGGATTACGCAACCAACTGCACTATTTTATTGCCCTTTAAAAGTACCAAAGTCAAAACAAACACCCCCCACGTTGCTATTTTGTCATTTATTGCCCCTGTCTATTTTTTAAAAATATTTTATTTACCTGAATTGAACAGTTTTGAGATAAAAAAAAAAACAAACGAACAAATAAGCCCCGAGTTGGGTTCGAACCAGTAACTTCTTGATTGTTAGAGCGAGAGTTTAACCGCTAGGCCATCGAGAAACCGGAAGTACATCTTCACAGCTCCGTCGATACACTCCTTGGATTACGCAACCAACTGCACTATTTGATTACCCTTTAAAAGTACCAAAATTTAAACAAACACCCCCCACGTTGCTATTTTGTCATTTATTGCCCCTGTCTATTTTAAAAAAATATTTTATTTACCTGAATTGAACACTTTTGAGATTAAAAAAAAGAATATAACATGTTTGATACATATTAAATATGCATGTTATAAAAAGGTTTGTATCTTCTTTTTTCTGCTCTCTATTATGATCCTTTGTGTTCAGGATTGTGAGTATCCAGCATCAGGAGGTTAGTGGGAGTCCACTGCTGCTACTGTTGATTTGACCTCATGGATGAGGCATCAGGACAGAGACACCAGTCCTCCTGATTTCTTCTATCTGGGAGTAAACTACAGCAGTGAGTGAAAGAGAGAAGAGTGAAGAAAGAGAGGAAGGAAGGAGTGACCCACCAGCTAGAATCACTAGCTGCGTTTCCATTACACATTTGCCTAAAATTTTATCTAAATTCTAGGAATTTAGAAAAATACAGTTTTGAAATAACACTTTTTCCATTAAATCATCATTTTGCAATAAAGCACAAACCAACTCACACGATAAGTCATTAAAAACACGACAATGAATGAGATCTTTTTTTTATTTTTTATTATTTGATTCACTAAAAAAAGAGATTGCAGTGACGTCACACCTCTGTCTGGAGAGCGTGTGCCGCGCAGAGTCTATTGACAGTCTCAGGTGCACGTGAGAAACCTGTTCAGCGGTTTTTAAATGAATAACCATTCTAACAAGTAAGCTGCTGGACCTTTTTCTGTCAATAATTGAAGTTTTGATCTTTTAAGAGCTGACACAAAAGTGCTAAATACTGCTTTCTGAAGTTTTTATCTAACTTTAAACTTGGTTCTTTTCAACATTCTTTTTTTAAGACTTTTGTATCAAAAATTTACTTGTTTGGATCAAATGAAGCATTTTAATGCAGCAACATGATCTTAGGTTTCGTGTCTGTGTAAGTATTTTTTGGATTAGCTTTGATAAGCATGGTACTTCAGCCCATTCCTTTTTGGTTGATGTAGACTATCATTTAAAGGTTGTGAAATGTTAAATGTATACAATCAACCAAATAAAACTTCAAACTAAATTTTGACGAATTGCATTTTATTCTGAAAGCTGAAGTGGTGAAAAGTCCAAATGAAAAAAAAGGCTGCAGAGTAATAAAAGACACAATAAATAAGTCAAATGGAGATTTAATGGTACAGATTATGGTAAAGCAGAGAGACAAACATAGAAATATACACACTTCTACCACTACAGCCGTATTCATTATAAAGATATGCTACAATCGAGAGTTCCAGGTCAGCAGAAGGAAGGAAGAGGCTTTTCTGTCTGCATATTCCTTCCGAGTTTAAGTTGTGCGTCTTCCTGCTCAGAATCTCAACGCTTTCTTTGATCTTCTCTCAGCAAGTTCTCCAGGAGATGCGCTTGTTCTTCCGATGGGGAGTCTGTGGTTTGTAGTGGAGAACGTTTGCTCGGACGCGGTGATGGCCGGGACTCTCTGTGCTTCCTCACAGAAAAGTCTGAGGTATTTCTCTAACCGAGGGAGGTGAGGGTTGCTGGTGCAGGATCCATTCTGATGCTCCAAAACTGTTTCTGTAAGTGTGGTAAGGCAGGACGGGGCGAGGGTGGGAATAAATCCACATACAGATCGGTACATTCACTTGTGTATTTTTCAATAAATGAGTTGGTTTGTTGTGAGAAAGCGCCCATTCCTTCAATATAAAGGGAGGTAAATCTCCCAAAAGTGTGAACTGTCCTCGCCTTAACTCAGCCGGAAACAAAGACGTGAACTTTGACTGAAAACTGTTGGGCTGTGGAGGCGGCAGGAATGTCCTCCTTCCCGACCGCCACCAACAGAAACATCCCAAAGAAGGCTACATATCACAATGTGAGAGACACCGGAGCAAAGGAGTGAAACAACGCCAACACGCCAGCATTAATTAGTGCCTATTGGTACTACAGTGAAAGAAGGAAACCATACATTTCTGAAATGCATAAAAATGCCCCAGCACCTCCCCCCCACCCCTAATTCCACCAGGGTAGATGCTGGATCACCGCGGCCTCTTGCGAGTAACGAAGATGAGGACCCGTCGGATTGCAATGAGGCGGTCTTTGAACGACGTCATGGCTAAGATGGTGAGCTGGGCTCTGTTCTCCAGCGGCAGGACGGCCAGCAGCCACCAGCACCAGGCGGGACCGCTGGGACTGGCCTGTGGAGAAACAGGAAGGGTTCATCTGTGAGGATAAGTCATGTTTCACTCCTGAACATGTATGTTCTTCTGTAAAACAAAATAATGGTGTGTACAAAAGTTTGGGCACCCTGCAGAGTGAGTAGCTTGTACTAACTTGTTCCAGATCATCCACTGTTCCTGTTGACTGCCATTTCTTAATTACATCTGAAAATGTTTTGCTATAGCCTTCTGCTTTGTGAGCATCAACTATTTTCAGTTTCAGTGTTCTAGTCACCTACTTGGAAGATCCCATGATGCTGATTGTTGGACTGAGGTCAGAGAATCAGATTATTTAAAATCTTTGAGATTGAATCACCCGTCTTTGCCAGTGATGACAGTGATCAATCCATGACATTGTCAGGTCTCAGCTTTTCCAAAGACGGTGGTGAATACTTTAAATCCTGAAGGGTGCCCAAACTTTTGCACACGTCATTATTTTGCTTTCTGTTATTTTGAAAGGGTAAATGATGGAAATAAAACCTAAATTTTAAAAGACAGTCTCAACTGTAATCTGATACCTTTGGATGATTTTTCAATCTGTGCTTGGATTCTTTATGCACAATAACATTTTACTTGGGGTGCCCAAACTTTTGATCCCCACTGTATGTTCTAGAAAACAATCAAGCTTTTTTTTTTTTTTGACTAAAAATAGATCAGAGCGTTGAGTTCAGTTGTGTGTCTGCCTGATGCACAGCTTTAACACAAGACAACCTCAAACTGTCGCTTGTCATGAGTGTCTTTCTACCTGTGGGTCTAAGTCCTTGCTGGGTAGATGTCCAAAGTGGCTGAGGATCTGACTCTTCATGTTGTCTTTCAGTGAGGTGAACCAGTTACTGGCCTGCTCGTAAACAGAGTCGTGCAGCTTCAGCAGGTCTGTCAGCTCCTCCCCATTAACCTGTTGAAAAGACAGAATTTACTTCTATTCCTGTGACAGCAGCTTTCACTCAGGACTATGATGTCCATGTGGAAACCATCCTTCTCTCAGCTCACCTTCTTGTCCTCCAGGTACTCTATCTTTGCGGTGTGGTAGCCGTCTCTTTGGCCGTGGCTGAGAACCTTAAACCGTGATATGCCGATAGTGTCGACCACAGAGCGCCCATCGGGAAAGAACTTCACATCTCGTACCTGCAGGAGTTGATCTCAAATGAATCTGGTCTGGGAGTAGCGGGTCCAACACAAAGCAAAGGGATATGAAAAGCAGCCCTCACCTGCAGCATGCAGCCATGGTCAGCAAAGCCTTTCAGCTCATCGGCTATGCACATCCCGAACTGTTTGGTTCCCGTCTCCATGGAGCGGCGGATCATAAGGCGGTAGCGCGGTTCAAATACGTGCAGTGGACATGGGATGGTCGGGAATGCCATTGTGCACACAAAGATGGGCACTTCCTGATTCAAACTGAAACAGACGGAGAAGTGATTAGAATGGAGACCCTTCCCATGGTTTAGACTGTTTATAGCAGAAGGCAAACAAAGGAGGTAATGTTTGCAACATCACCCCTAAACTCACTTGGACAGCTCCTTCATTTCCTCTTCATGGATTTTTCTCCTCTCCACCAATTCGTCTCCAAGGTAACGCTGCAGGACTTCCTCCATCAGAAAGGTCTTATTATAACCTCTAGCTGCAAGATACTGCAACAGCACAAAAAAAAAAAAAAAAGAGTAAAAAATGTACTCGGAAGAGATCGATTTGATATGCATATACAAACATACCTCAGCTAGATTTTCTTTGCACAGAGGGCAGTTAGAGTTGTGGTCCAGGCAGCGCTCCAAACATTTGAGGCAGAAGGTGTGTCCACAGGGGGTGGTCACGGGTTCATAGAACAATCTGCCAAACAATCAAAGGATGTCATTAGTGAAAAGAGCCCCGAATCAAATGGACTGGTAAAAATCAAAAAAAAAAAATGTTGTGTGCTTAAACATCAGGATATCTACCTCATACAAAGGGAGCACTCCATATCTCCACTGTCCAACAGCTCTGTGGCAACAACCCTTCCTCCAGCTACTGCAGCTGACTGAATAGTGCATGATTCATCTGCAAAGGGGATAACAATTTAAATAAAACATTATAACAACCTCTTGTTCTTCTGTGTTTTCTATACTCAACTTGGGAGCAGCTTTGGTTTAAACATATCAACTTTACAAGAATTTCTGTGCCATGTGGTAAAAATGTAAATTCTATAGATCTGTTTATAGCATTTAGAGTCAATTTCTTTATATTAAGTTCTTTAAAACATTATCAGCACTTTATTTGGGACTGACTTTGCAACATCACAAGAGATTTGGGTTGAGAAAGAGTGAGAAAAAAACTTCCAACTAAAGCCTGTAAATTATTAGAAAAAAAAACCCAAAACAAATTAAATCTATTATTGTTTCATTAGTTAATAGTAAATACGAATAAGTATTATTTTCTAAACTCAAAATTATTTTTATTGTAGGTAAAGGTACATTTCTTACCAGGTCTAGGAAGTTTGGAGGGAGGGTTGAAGTTTGCTAAAGGGTCTTCAGTGCTGTGTTTCCTCTTAAGGCCACCAGGGGGAGCCGGTAAGGCAGCTAAAACGTTAGCCAGACTCTTGGAGCTGCCTTCTCCTGCACCCGGATCCGATTTACCAGGAGACAGAGGAGAAGCTCTGGAGGACAAGTCATCCACTGGAACACTTTTGAACACGCTGAACTCTGGTTCCTAAATGTGTCGGCAGACAGAGACGTCAATATGAGGTGAGATTCTGGTATGCAAAGAAACAGAGAATTGAAAACTCTATCATAGTAAATACAAGGTAAACTGATTTAAGGGACAAAAAGGTAAATGACTCAAAAAGTAATTACAATTTGAATTATTTTAGTGTCATTAAAGTTACATTTGTTTCATCTTCCATATAAACTAATGTAAAAAAAATGAGATTTTATAGAATTGACAAGTAAACTTTCAAAGGAGGTGGACAGTGTGATTTTTTTTTTTTTAATGACCTGTGAGGAGGAGCCAGCTTTCTGCGTCAGCGGCCTCAGGGACCTGAGCAATGCAGGGGGTTTGATGAGCCTGGAGGCCAGGCCTCCCTGAAGAGGGTGCAATGGGGTTGTCAACTCCTCGTTCTCAAACACGGAGGAGAAGACCTCACTGAGGACCTGAAGAGACAAAATAAGGTCATGCATTGATGTCTAAAGTCCACTGAGATAAAAAAAAAAAAAAGATGTGGCAGAGACATGAAGTTTTCCCATCTTAAATCAACGAAGACAAGTGATTGTTTTCCACTGTTGAATTATTAAACTGTTATTCAACAGGTGGGTGGTGATGGTGGTAAAAATTATATTTAATTTTACTCTGACACTTTTGGTAGTCTTTTTTTTGTTATTTCTGTTACTTAATCAACGTTTATTTTGAATTTTTTTTAATTATCTGGAGAGAAATTAAAATATGCTTAATTTAAAAAAGCTATCAAACAAAAAACATTTAGAGGGAATTATCATTATGAATATAAACAAGAAGAAATGTTGGTTATTTTGTCTACATTTTAGAGTTAAATTATGTTTTTAAACTACACTTGTCAAATTTTGTTCTCCTTTCATTATCACAAAAAACAATTTTGTTTGTTGTATTGTTTTGTAATTGTTTCATGGGAAAAAAAATAATAGTAAAATTAAAAAATAATAAAAAAAAACAGCTCTGTCCTCACCTTTTGAGCCTCCAGTTTCATTTTGGTCCAGCCGGGCTTCAGCGCCACACACAGCAGGTACTCCTGCAAAGCCTCGTCATTTCGTCCGGCTTTACTCAGGGCCGCGGCCTTCAGGGAGTGAGCCTAATGGGAGAAGAGACGTCATCGAGTTATTAAGCAAATATTTTATCCACATTGAGCTACGTTCACACCACCCTTAGAAACGTGCATTCAAGCGACCTCGTCTGATCAAAAGTCTATGATTGGGTTTCTGTGTTCAAAACTCTCCCATTAACAAGAAGCTACTTAAGTTTATATCAGCGTTTTCTGGCTCTACATACAAAACGGGTGGCCAAGTTAAATTAGGTCAAACTTTGACCAATAAGGAACTCGGATTTGGCAGTGATGTATGAATTCTAATTGTTGTTTGTGCCCGGCAGGAATTACACAACACCAACTTTTTAACATATCGGAATGGAGCTGTGAAAGAAAATGTCTAAAGTCAAACTTGCATTGCTTTGATATTGTGCAGAAAGCTTCTTCCACCAGTAGGTGGCAGACATGCGCCAGTAAACAGTAGAAAAAGAAGAAGTGTGAACACTATGAACTATACACGCGTGTCAGTGATTATGTAGTATAACAAATACAATTCTAAGTTTGCAGTCATGTGAACGAAATTTAGTCCAGGAATCATTTTTATTAAGGTTTTTGAGGGCAGAAAAAATATGTTAGCAGCTAAAATCAAGAAAAAGTTGAATTCAGAGGTAGACTTAAATACAGGTTGTGGTTGATCTTAATTACATTTTCAATGGGTTTATTAACATAACTGAAAGGAGTGAGGTCATAGCTGCCGATCTTGCACTGCATGTTCTAACTACATAGTTGGGAACAAAAAGAACAACTATGTCTTCCCTCTGGTCATTAGGGAACAACCTGTTCTTGGCAGTCACAGTGTGCACACTTCAGAAACGATAACACTGATAACAGGCAAACAAGCCGTGAAAGCAACACTTCACAATGAAGGCTTCTTGACCTAAAAAGACTTTCCTTTGGGGTTCTTTGGAGCTCACCTTTGTCCACAGAGGTTTCAACCTGCAGAGCGTGTTGGCATCCTGCGCTGCCTGAGCAAAGTTCCTCATCTCCATGTGCAGTTCGGCTCGTTCACACATAAGCCGGCCTAAAGAGGGCACTGCACACACACACAAGAACAGATACAGATCAGCTCAGTGGGTATGCCTCCAGGGAAGGGACAGGCGTTTCTAGGTCTAGCAAAAGTGGGCCAATAATGAAACATGTAGCATGAGAACAGATTCACGTGGACAAGAAAAGAATGTTTGAATCAGGCACGACAGCAGCCATCTGCCAGTACATTTTGCTTCATTTCATTAGGGCACAAGCTGACCTTTTTGCCATTGTTTAAAGGTAATGGGACACATGAATTTATCAAATGTAGATGATATAGTGATGCTCCTGCAGACACGTATGCCTGTTTGTTCATCGATTGACAAGATTGTCTTTTGTAATCTGTCATTTCACCATTAATCGGCATGTTTAACCTGTCCCAAGTCCACGTTTGTACAAACAAATTAAAAAGGAAAACATATTCACATGTCCCTCATTACTATACAAAAGTTTCTTTGTTGTGAAATCAAACTCAACAGTCTGCCTCAGTCCCCACCAGAGACTGAGAAATGTAAAAGAGGAATTCTGAGAAGAAAACACTCATTTCTAATGAAACTAAAACACTCCTCTTATTTTTCTAAGTAAAATGTAAAAGTAAAACTCCTCTACAAAAAGAGTTTAAACATTACAACACTGACAAATGTTATCCAGAAAAGAATAATAAATCTGAAGGAAATAAGGGGTTCTTTTAACACTGGGTTATGGAATCATGTGGAATTTTCCAAACATTTTTGGATTTACCATACGGATGGAAATTTGTTTTGTGAAGAGAGCTCTGTGAGCGTGATTTTGTGTGAGACGTAGAAGGGAAAAAATGTGCACGTGTGGACTAGAACTGCCTTTTTTCATTGCTATTCTTAACTTTACTGGGTTGCGCTCTTCATAAAAGTCACAACTGGTTATTCTTTCCGTTGTTGCCCCCCAAAAAACACGTGAAAATGACAGATTCAGTGTAAAATGTGTTTTATATCCCATTATGTTCCCATTTCTTTTGCATGGCAATGTTGTGGCCACATTGTGCAAGTCTGGCGTTGATAGACAAGCAACAAGTCATCATAGAAAGAATCTCAGACACCTGCAATGTGCTGTAAGCAAAGTACTTCTCTGTGCTCCACCTAAACAACATGTTTACACATTCCTACTATATGATAACATCTCTCACGTGAAGCACAAATGATTAAGTCTACAGAAGCTGTGCTCTAAAAATAGACAGGTTTGAAGAAAACCATACATCAATATGGTTCTGAAATGTGTCTAAAAACAAATAAACCAAACAAGACAAATGTATGAAACAAAACACATTTACTTATTTACATACATCCTTATTTACAAGTAAAATAAAAAAAAGATTTGAGTTCATTTTTTATATCTGCACTTTGCAGGAGTTCTTTTAAAATGTAGAAATAAGTTTTTAAAATGCTTGTTTTACTTTTGCTAAGATTGAAATATTCTGTCAAAAACTGATCTTGAAAAATACTTCATAAAATGTTGTTTTAGGAAAGAAAACTTGAGAAATGTTGGTTAAATAAAATGACTAGCACAACTACATTGTATAATTGTTGACTGGCGTACATAATCTACTGAGCTACTTACAGCCACAGTGGACCCAAATCCTTCCATAAAATTGCAATTAACAGGTTAAATAAAGTGAATTTTGGAAAATTATCATTATTATTTGCATGAGGAAGAATGATTATAAACACAATTGCATCTTATGCATGTATTGCCTTCAAACTGGTAAAGACTATGCATTCCTTGAGAATGTTACATAGCCTTACTACATTACACACCCAGTATGGATTCTAACTTACTTAAACTAAACAGAAACATTGAGTATGTCTACATAAATGACCAAATCAATCTTCAAAGGTATTATTTTCATATGATTTATAAATGTTCTTTCTTGAGCTTAGGCTATACTCGTTTCAGTATTTGGCAGAGCAATCTCAGATAATGTAAATAGAATACTTTTGTTTTTTAGTGTACTTTAATTTAAATATGATTCAAAATTGAACAGACACTATGCTAGGACACTATTAACTGTATGTAATCAGTAAAAATGACCTAGTTTGGTTTTAATCTGCACACCAGTAGTCCCCAAACTTTTTCAGGTCACGGACTAGTTTTATGTCTCACAATACTTTTATGGAACGTCTGTAACTTCCAGTTCTTCTTTAAGTTCCACTCTCATCAACTGTTAAAGCACTCCCAGTTGTCTTATAATTATAATTAGGTCGTTTTTAGGGAAAAAAAAAAAAAAAACGTGTAGTTTTCCAGGACAAGGTTTATGCAGCGAGGCAAGAAAGCACCAGAAATTCACCTCAGAGTTGTGGTCAGAACTGTTGACGCATAAGTAAGCCTCCACTAATATCCCACCATCCCTTTGTTTACACTCTCTCCCACTAGCTTACAGCCCCTCACAACTCCTTCCTAACATTACCTGTGCAATAAAAATGGCATGCAATTTTGGAACTATCCAGTTGTACAGTTTTGAGCCAGATGAAGCTCAGATGAGGAACATGCAGAAGATAATGTATCCATTTGTCTATCAGTGGTTGATGTATCAGAATGGAGCAGAGCAGGAAGACTTTAGCCTGTCCATGGCGCTTGATGCGTCACAAAATAACTTTTTCAAATGGTATTTTTTCATCTGCTTCAGATTTGAATAAAGAAATACTCAGAAATGCCATTTTAATCTTACATTCTTTTATGTATATGTTCTCCATCATGAGAAAAATACAACAAGAACACATTAAAAACACCAAAAACACAATTTTCATTGGAGTGAGTCTCTAACTTTTAAGGTTAAAGTTCATCGTCATCCCTTATAAAATATTTGCTACTTAATTTGTACACTAGATTTTATGTATAAAAATGTGATTTAGATTTTTCCCTTAACCCAAAATGTAAAAGTGGAAGCTTAAAAAAAATGGATACCAACTTCGGCCACATCTTAAGAGGGCAACAGGTTAATACAAAAAAGCAAAAAAAGAAAAACAGTCACTAAAACTGGTATTTTTAAAAAATATAATATATATATAAATGTGAATCCACCTTTTGGCTAACTTTATTAGCAGCATCTTTGCAACATTAGCCATCTGGTTGCTGAATATTAAGTTTTATTATTATGGTGTTTGGGAACAAGTGTAATAAATCTATGTTTGGAGTAAAGACTGCTGGTTTTGTCTGTTCAATGCAGCTTTCTTTTTTCTTTGCAAAGACTCTTCTTCTGTTTCCTCACTGACTCTTTTATGCAAAAGAAACTTTCCAAACACATTTGTTTTTTTTAACTTTGCTAGCTTGGGGGTTTCAACTTAGCAGTCGGTGCAACCGCTTTTAGAAAGTAGCAGCTGTATTTTTAACACATGACCAAGTGGCTTGACATGCGTCAAGAATGAGTGGGATGTGTTGTAGGGCTGCCACAAACGATTATTTTAATAGTCGACTAATCACCGATTATTTTTTCCGATTAGTCGACTAATCGGGTCATGCACAAAGTTGAGGTAAAACAAAAATCTTAACCATCATTCACTTTAAACTAACTAAAAACTATATATATATATATATTCACACTAGCATCATTATAGATGAAATGTAAGCTGAATTTGGCCGCAAAAGATGCTAGTGACGATGGCTGAAGATGCTGATAGCCAACTAAAATATTAGTTAAAGGCCAAATTAGCCTAAAAAAAGCCTAAGTTAGCAAAGACAGCTAGCATGTAGCTGAAATAAAAACTCCAAAATAGCCTAAAAAACCTTAATAAATGCCAAAATAGTCCAATAAGCTAGCATAACACCATTATAACTTTCAACTTTACTACACTGACTCCATTTAATATAAAGTAACGACTAATCGACTATTAAATTAGTCGTCGACTATTTTAATAGTCGATTAGTCGTCGATTAGTCGACTAATCGTGGCAGCCCTAATGTGTTGGGGGAGAATCCAGTAGTTTTCCAAAATAAAACTTCCTTCAGAATCAGATTATAAATAAAAAGGACAAAATGTGGGCTGTGTTTGTTGTCCCACGGACATGTACTAGCCTGGGGTTTGGAAACCACGCTGTTGTGCATTACATTATCAATAAGAATTGCTAACAACTCACTACAGCATATTAGGAGCACAAATTTAACGTTTAATTTAGTTAGATGATTGGTTTCACATGGACAGCTCAAACATATTTGTGTAAGCCATAATTACGTCACAATAACAAAACACTATTTGGCGCATGATAACAAATCCAAGGAGTACCCAAATGAACTTTGCCTCTTTCTTTAAAGATTTATCTGTTAGCAAACTAGATTTCAAGGAAACTACAAAAAAACAAATCTTTTTTACCAAATGAAAAATCCTTATTTAATTTCTGGTTTATTAACCAGTAGGTCTGTGGCATATTTAACAAAAGAAAGAATAAAAATAATTAAAAGCTGGTTTGTTTATCCAGAAATAGGTTCAGCAACTGGTTCCACTTCAAAAAACGCCACACTGACAAAGCTAAATGACTTAAGGAACTCTAACCTCTATAATAGGTCCATCTTGTTTCCACCTTTTTACTCCTCTCTAAAAAAACTGAAAAACTGAAGTCTGGTTGGTTAAAGAATATTTTACTAAATCCAAATTTGTTAAATGTCTCTACTGTTACAAAAACATCAGGCCTAACTTCTTCTTTGCATCTTTTCCCATCGTGTTTCTTTGAAAACAACACCAAAAAGATGCCCTAAAAAGGCAATTTGGGAAAGGCTGAGACTCATTTCTTGAAACCATTAACACCCATCCTACACTACACACACCAGAAGGCCTCCTGCTGTCTTTATTGGGAAAACATTGTCTGGCAGTGACAACACTGTGAAGGAACTCTGTCTTCCTGTCACCCAGAATCCTTCATTACACAGATTGCATGAGTCAAAATTGATCCAAGGAGAATGATTTAGGAAATGGTGCCATATGACATCAAAATGCTTGCATTTATCTCACAGACACAACATTGATTTTATAATTTGTTAAAAATTGTGCAACAAGCTGGAACTCATTAAACAATGTGGTATTTAGTGTTTGGCTCAGTTGGATCGTGCTGCATGGAGTGAGAACAATACAACAGATGGAGGTAAAGAAAAGGTAACTTTCATAAAAGACTATTTGGTTCATTGAAATGTTACATGTGAAGGTTATGAAAACTTATTTTCTTGCTAGTTATCCAACAAAGCTTATGAAACAGCAGCAGAGCAGAGGCGGAGTGTTGATGCTGAGCATTGTATTCATTAACAGGACACTTTGTGATACAACACATGATGATATAAGGAGGAATATGTAATTGTGGGGTCCCTGAGTCAGGAGTAAACATACAACGTTTCACATGGCAGCTTCAAATAATTGTCTGAATGTGAATAGAAATTGTGGTTGAAGCTGAAATGATGAAGTCATGCAGATGGGAAGTGTGCTACTTAGGTAATGGATAGTGCGTCACATAATGCCCAAAGTTACGCCGCTTAGTGGTGACACGAGGAAGTGAAGTGAAAAGTAGGTCACCTGTTTTGAAAAACCATCAGAACTTCAGACGTGATCTGTAGCAAATGCCACATGCACAGTTCAATTTCTACATTAAAATATAGTTACCTTATTCTAATCCTCAAGAACTCTGCAATCTATGTTCAACTTTTGTTTTATTTTGTAGACTAACATCTGAATGAAATGTTGCGTTTCTGGTGATCTGATGATTTAAAGCAAAAACATACTGGATTTCTTGAAGTGTGAAATGCATTTGAAGGCTGTAACTCACCTTGATCCACTGCTGCATTGTACTTCTCCAAGGCCTCCGCTTGGTTCTGCTTTTTCCACAAAATCTCCCCCTCAATCCAGAACCTCCTGGCTTTGCTTTCCGTTGCAAAAAGTTTGTCCACCAGGCCGCTGAGGACCACGTTGATTCTGCGCCCGTCGCTTTTGCTCAGCGCGTGCTTGCACTGTTTACAGTCCCTGACGGAGTCCTCCTCCAAGCAGC
The DNA here is from genome assembly GCF_002922805.2 of Oryzias melastigma. Lineage (NCBI taxonomy): Eukaryota > Metazoa > Chordata > Actinopteri > Beloniformes > Adrianichthyidae > Oryzias > Oryzias melastigma. The sequence goes on along the minus strand of NC_050532.1, from coordinate 8,106,839 downwards.
GTTTGCAGAAAGTGTGCCCACACTCCACTGTTGTGGGCTCGTGGAGCAAACACTTGCAGATGCGACACGAAAACAGATCCAGGGGTTCATCATCCTCGCAGTCTCCGTCATCCGGAACCCCATCGCCTCCTGAGCCGGTTTTACCGTTTAATGTCACGGGGAGACCCAGCTCTTTGTCCCGCAGAGTCCGTGTTATTGTTTCCACCAGAAGTTGAAGCTCCTCGGGGTGCAGTTTGCTCTGATTGGCCGCTATGCAGTAGGAGTCCAGCGCCTCGGATATCCGCCCAGCGCGTGCTAGAGAGTCGGCCTTCCTCAGGCACAAGCCCCGATCTGGTTGCTGGAGATCCGAGAGTTGGGAGCTGTAGATCTCCACGGCTAGGTCGTAGTCCCCCGCACGGTTAGCCTCCTCTGCCACCTCCAGCATTTCGGGGCAGATCCCCGCAGCCCCGGGGTGGGACAGCGGGTGGAGGAACTGCTCGCTGTGGTGGGATTCAACTCCTGTCTCCATCTTCTTAAAACGGCGCAACCAAACGATCAAAAATTAGATATATTTGCAGTCACGGATAGTCTGAAAAAAATCAGACAAAGTTCTCCACAATCAGAAATTATGGTCTTCTTATTGCCATGTTTGTTAATAAATGTCAGGCTAGAGCTGCCAATATGTCCTGGACAGTGGAAGTAGGTTAGGGTCATTTCCGATCTGCACGATCCTGGCAGAACCTTTTATAACATTTGCTGTTACGTGACAGCCCAAAAGAAAAGCTAGCGAAGTAAACAAGCTAACCGACGATGTATCATAAAATAAAAGCAGAGCTACGGGTTTCATGTATTTAGAGGCTTGAAGTCACTTATGCATCGTAAAACTGTCTCCATTTTCTCCAGAGCAATGATATTCAATCCACAGAGAAAGTTATACTGATGATTTTGTTGAATCAATTAGTTATGTCCTCCTGGTTCATCGAGTAGGAAGCTCTTTTGCCATTTGGTAAATCGTAACATTATTATAGTTACGGTACAAACTAATCTCAAAAGACAGGAAGATGAGAAAATCGAAAAATAATAAAATTATAATAATAATCTCGATAACATTTTCGCTACAGACCAACGAGCTCCGTGGGTTTGGCGCTGATCCCCGGTTGTTTTTATATAAGAGTCCTCTGGAAGCCAGTACGGCTAACGCTTGTTAGCTAACCCCGATTGCTCCTTTGCCGCCCGCCGAACTCAGAAAAAATATCGGTTTGGACCGAATATCCTCCTCTTCTAGTCTCCGAACAAACCCGGGTCTCATGGTTTGTCCCTCGCGACACCGAAATCCCACGAAAAAATAAAGTTTCTACCGAGTAAAAACATCTTAATTGCTAGCTCTGGCAGCTAAACCGTCTTTGGATTTCATATACAGTTCTCCGAAGCAAGCGCAACGTGACACGTGACCAGCGATCTGTGCGGCTATTGGCTGGTTCCGAGGCTTACTTATATAACTTAATAATATTGTATAACCTTTCACAGGCTACAATCAATGCTTAAAAGTAGGTTTTTGCTTCAAAAAACACATATGCATTAGTTTAACATAGACATTTTTGCTTACTTTGTTATAAAACTCCTTACGCTTCGATGGTTTTAATGCGCAAGTCTAGTGTTTTATGTAATGTTTTATATAAGGAACGTGTCAGGTTTAGTTTCGCCTCCACCAGGACTCCCTGGTATACCACTTCAGATGAGCAGAAAGAGCAGTCTGTTCTCAAGACCTCTTATTTGGGGCTCAATTAACATTTTTGTGGTTCCAGACACGTTTTCACAACAGCTGTGACCCAATTCTGACAGCCTCCACACTGAGGTACATTTAGCCAATTGATTCGGGGTAGACAGGGAGTAACAACAACTCATCACCCCCATTAATAATAAAGGAATTCAAAATATAAATAGCTATACTCCACTTATAGAACACAAATAAAGGATGTGAGTGTTTACAGCTTAAATTAAGCTATTTTTAATTAGAATATGGGTGAGAAAACAAACAAGGACATGTGAGTGACAAATGAGTCCACTGTAAGTTTCTAAATAAAGTGTCCTAGTTGTGAATGTGTCCTAGTTACATTTACTAAACTGAAAGTAACATCCTGAAGCAGCAGTAATCCCGTCCATGATTCAAGGGTACATTATGTACTGTGTTTTATAATTTTTTTTAGCACATCCTCTGTTCATTTTTATAATGTTGTTGCAGATTACAAAAGCAAATTGTTGTTGTATAGTTTTGGTAGTAGGCCAAACTCAGATAATTTTATCTGGGTGATGATCAGGTTTTTAAGAAAACTTATTTCTACTATTATTTATTTAATCATGTAAAGCACTTGGAGGTGCTCTTCGGCATAAAAAGTACTATATAAATAAAGTTGAATTCAAAATTTGTTGTACACCTCAATTAGAGGGTTCTAGTAATAATAAAGACTTGATGTATTGGATCCAAACTTACCTTAATTTAGGGGTTAATTGGACTAAACCCAGATCTGCAAAGACCTTTGACAGTTCTACCCTGCCCCGCAATGACATTATTGAAATTGAGTGAACATGGCTGTTGATTTAGAACTTTTGATCCATATTTCATTGTATCCAAATGACAAAAGACTGAGTTTCAACTCCCATGTGGCCTTTGTGGATCAAAACTGAGAAACATACTCGTAACAAAACACGATGGCAACTTCTATTGATTGTCCTGGAAAATCAAACTCATAAGACATGCCACAGTTCCTGATGAAATACAGTTCCTCATGGGACAATAAGCTTCACAGCAACACAACAAATTTGTTTGTGCTTCCTATTATAAAGTAAACCCTTCCTCACAAAACAATCTTCAGTGACCCAGATTTTAAACATGTTTTCTTTGCTTCTTGTGGCAACTTTGAAACAGGAAAACATTTAGTATGTCAGATATGCAACATTATCACTCTCTAAGTGATGATTGAGAACCTGTCAGTCTACATTCACCTTCACTGTCTGTCTTTTATAAACAAAGACATAAAGAGCTGCCAGCAACTACTCTACAAATCCTTTTCATCAAATTGATGGAGTTGGTCTGTTCCCAAAACTAGCTACAGCAGTAAAAAAAAAAAAAAAAAAACTAAACTAAAAATTACTGAACAATATGTGTTGATCATGGTGGCTATTATTAACACAAGTTTAAACTATTATTCAACATAAAAAAATGTATTGATGGCAGCAGCCATTTTCCAAATGTAAACACAACTGAAGCGTGTTAATCCTGTAAAGCTCCAATCAAAAAATTGAGAGAAATTTTACATTTTTTTTGCTTTTAAGGTGCGTTGTTCCCTTTGATCAAATCCACAAAACTAATATATAGATAGTATCAGTTGTGATACATAGGGTGATTTAAAACATGTCTGCTCAAAATAATGTGTATTTCAGATGCAAAATTATTGACATGACTTTTCAGGAAAAAGAGCACCCTTTTCACCCTTTGTCTCAAATTTGATCCACATATTTTAATATGGTTTGACTGTATAATAAAGAATAATTTACTATCAATTTTAGCCTTCTTTTTATACAAGATGTAGATGTTTAAAAACATAAATAAAAATAGATATTTCACCATAGTTATTCTCCCCATAATGTTTTGAAAATTAGCCAAGTTTTTCTCGCTGAAAGTGTTTTCATGGAAAAAGCCATTTTGAAATGAGCAGGAAAAGGACTTCTAGAGGGATGATGATGAACGGAAGGGCAGAAAACATGGAACAAGTTATTTATTCCATCTGATATGTTTCCTTGAAAAGTTTTGGGCTGCCCCTAGTTTTTTTTTTTAAAGAAAATACAAGTTTTAAAATATTTTTTAAACTGAAATTTGAAAAAAAAAAATGAATTGGATGAAAAAACATAGTGTGAATAAAATTGAAGGACTTTCTTGAAATTTTCTTTAAAAGTTAATATCTTTTTCTGAAAACTCGAAACTATAGGTTGTTTAATTAAACATTTATTGTTTAAAAAATGCAGGAATTCTTCTGGTCAATCAAAAAATAAAACTTTTTATAACCAAATATAGAATATATCAGAATAGACACACACATCAAAAGAGTCTATTTTTCATAATGATAATAGGATAGAATAGAATAGAAAGAAAGAAGAAATAAAATACAAGTAAAGTATAAAATATAAACTAAAAAACTACATTTTTAACATATTATTCATTATTGTGTATTTCCTATCACAAATGAATATTTTTCAACAGTTTATTTGTCGCCTCAGTCAAATTAATTTTCTAGTCTGCATCATGTGTTCTCTTTTTCATTCAGTAACATGTGCGAAGACTCCTGACTCCCTGCCTCTATAACAACCATAGCCATAAAATATGAACACACACACATGTATGCACACTCATGCATGCACACACGAGAAGCAGACCTACATAACACACGGTCATTCCCCTAGAGCACCTGTCTTCCAGCTCGTGTCGCTCATTGTCAATGTGCTCTCAGTCAGTGGGAGTAAATAATCGGGGCGGCCATCAGCAACACGTGAAAGATCCTGCTGCTGGCTCGCACACATGCAGCTACAGTGAGGGGGCAGACAGAGGGAGGGATGTTGCGGTTGCCATGGCGCCCTTGGACACCTAATGTACCCTTTTCCGCTGGACTGGACGCATGTGATCCCATTGTTGATTATCCTAAACTGTAACCCTCTTATTAAAAATTGATATCTTTTATAAAGATTGCATCAATGTTATGATAAAAGTTTTGCAATTAATAATCATCTAAAAATACATAGTAAAAGTAATTCAAATTCAGCATTACTTTTTAAATAAAAACATATTTGATAAAAAAATAAAAGTGGAGGATGTTGTAAAGAATAATTTGGGAAATGAACAGGTTGAATATCTGGAAAAGATGCTCAAGTAGTTTTGTTCTTTTGCTTATTTTGAAATGTGTACTACACCATTTTTATGTTTTTTTTTGTTTTTTTTTTTACTAATTTTGGGATATTAAGTCATTGCTTCTCAAGTTTATGCAAGTCTTAAGTGTCCATGCTCAAGATTTAGTTTAAAGATCCTTTCTGGTCATCCTTTGATTTATTTTAAGTGTTCTTGGTGGTATTTTAATTATGACAATGCATTATTAGGCAAAAAAAAAAAAAAAAACTGTCTTGATTTCTAGAACAGTTTCTGCAGACTACCAGCGATTCATTAAAAATTCCACTCTGAGTTGTTGGCGGGACTTTTGGAGCTGAGAAATGTCCATACACTATCTCCCACTTGCTTACAGCTCTCACAAATTCCAAGTCAAGCAGCAGAAGTTAAATCAAGTTCTAAGTCAATAAGACAAACTAAACAGTAAATCCATAAAATTAAAATTTAAAATAATTTATAATAAACAGAGAATTAAAAATACTGGTAACCATGTACGAATGTAAATTAAATAAACAAATGTTAAAAGAGAATTAATCATTTCAAATGAATTCAAAGATGAAACTTGAACTGTTTGAAGTGCTTTTGTGTTTAGATGTCACAAATCGAACTAGGTATTTTGTGTGTAATAGTAATGAAATAGTGTAAAAGTTTTAAAGATGCTAAACCTTTAAAAAGCAACATTTCTCTAAATAATGTCTGTTAGGTAAGAATTTAGGGTCTGAATTGCAAAACCCTAAATTCTAACCTTTATTTTTAGAGACCTAAAAAACAAAAGTGCAACTTTACGTGTAAAAATAATATAAATAATCAGTGACGGACTGGCAGAGATAAAACTAACCACAATCGGATTCATTTCCTGAATTTGAAGTGAATGAAGCAGAAATTTGTGAAGCAGTAAACTGGCTTTGTAGCAAAAACACAAATATAAGCTTTTATAATAGAAAAAACCCATGCATATTCACAAGTTTTTTACTTATACCTATACATTCATTTAGATGTGTCTTTTTTTATTTCTATTTAAATGTTCAAAGGGTCAAAAAAAAAAAGAGCACACAAGGATTACACTAACTATTGCTTTTTAAATTTGAAACCCTGATCTTATTCTGACAGCTCATGCCATATTTTTCAGACCAAAATAAAATGAAATAAAATAAAATATTTAAATGAGAAATTCCTAAATAAGAACTGCTATAAGATTTTATTTTTTTAACAACGTTGCATAAATTACAGAAAGCAAACATTTTTCTAGTAATAAAAAAAAAATCTTTGTTTAATCCTTATATTCGATTCAAATTCTAATGATTTTTTTTATTCTGCTCAGCCGCTTCTTGAAGAACAAATACAAAAATCACCACAAGATGGCACTATGAACCTTAACACAACATTGTCATTCAAAGTTTTCCTAGAGGTGTTAAACTCTGGGTCTCCTGTTGGTTTTTCAGAAACTCTGACTTATCTGTTGTTGATTACCTGGATCAGGTGAGTTTTTACAATAAGAAGCTTCAATGGCAGGTTAATTAGAAAACACATGGGACACTGGCCCTTAAGGCCTGGAATTTCACACCAAACCATCCCATTCTGATTAATTCAACTTAAAAATCAAAGCAAAATAAATGTGAAAAATGTTGATAGACATGAAGCAGCTATGTTCATGTACGTAGACTTAACAACATTTTATCGTGGGGGGGGCTCTCCACTTACATGTAAATAAAACAACAAAATGCAAGTTTTTTGGTTACTTTCTTCTTTCTTAAATACACAAGTTACAAAAGGTAAATATCCAACCCGATCAATCTGCCTGAGGGAATTAATCAAACGGATCTATACCTTTATAAAATCATTTTAAAATTAAATAAATCGATTAAGTTGATTTAGGAAAATATCATTGGTGTTGAGGTTTATTTTACTATAGTTATTTTATTTTACTAGAAACAACCAAGTGGATCACAGTGGAGAACACACATGTGATGCAGTGGAGGCTTCATCAGCCTTAATAGTACTAATTACATTCTTTGAGCTTTATGGTGGTTCCTGCAGTTCATCATAGATCGACAGGGATTGCTCACTGATTGGTTCGTACCAAAACAACACGGCTTATTCTTGGAAATTACCAAATCAGATGTTAAAGCTGACCTTGTTCTCTTCTGACATGAGTCACTACGTGACTCTATAACATTAGTAGTTCACAGCCAGGAACAGAATGCATAACATTAAAGCACGCTCATCTGAGTAATAAATGCCGTAAAAAGCTGCTCATATCAGTTCTTCCTGCTACATCTGGGTGCTTTTTATCTGGTGAGGCAGCTTTACCACACAGTCTCATGAGTTCAAGCATACGCATTAGTGAAAGTGTGCATCAGTTTTCTGTTGGAACATGAAGCGATGGAGTTCTTCTTTTACCACTGTCTCAATGACCAATGTCGCAGGTTAGGAAGAACAATCAGAGGTCCTTTTTTTCTGACTGACCTTTGTGTCATGTCTATCTGGCCTTATAAGACATCACAGCTAATGCTCTGGCTTTGTGTCCCTAATCAACACCGCCTGTCACTTAGCTGTCAGAGCACACACTCTCTTTTCTTCATTGTCAGCTGCACACCTTTGATTCAGTTTAAAATGAGCCTCATTAGACTACATTTGATGCCAGGTGAGGAACTGATCCCCCTTTTGGGACTGTTGATTCTGTCTTCCTCCCTCACAACTCTCACTCGTCAAGTCAAATACTTATCTGTCCTGAAGGTAATTTTCTCCTGTTCATCACCATGTGTATATATTTGACTCAGCTTGGCAGTGCCTGCTTTTGAACATTTTTTAAAAGTACTTTCTATAAAAAAAAAAAAAATCAACAACATTTAAAATTTCATAAAACATGGATTAAACCTCACAATATGTCTGCAAAAGATAAATATGGTATCTATAAAATAATAGTTAGCGCACAGTGATTTTGAAGGATTACGTCACTGTGCGCGGAATACACAAGTTGATTACATCTGTGCAGACGTAATCTGAAGTCATGGCAGAGGGGAGAGTAGGCAGAACGGGTAGGGTGGCGGTGTGGAATTGATTCGTTTATAGTCATCGCACCATTTACACATACGACAAAATTTAAAACGTACCAACCAGTCATGGTGAGGCGATCGTATCTACATCTGGTTATATAGACATTAAATTAGTACATAACAATGAATATATTAATAAACGCAATCTGAAAAAAAGAATAAAAGAAACAGCTATGCTATCTAGTTTTGTTTCAAATCTCATAAAAACAGTTTTTTTTTAATCATTTAGAGTGGTTGTTTGATAAAAACTGTATGTTTTTCCCGGCTTTGCTTTAGCAGCTCAAATAGATCACGTCTGGAGTTTGATGTGGATGTCTCAGTGCAGTGTGACCCTCTGGAGAGCTTTCGTGTGCAGCTGGTGAACCACATGCCAACACAGTACAGATGTTCTTTATGGAGCGCCATTAGAAGAACTCCAGAAGAATATGAGTGATGGTATTCTTCCTCAGTGCAGTGAGGAAGTTAAGTATTTACTGGGCTTTTCTTTTAGCAGCTCAGAGGTGTTTTGTTCTCCATAAAAGCCCTCCTTCATCTGATGTCCCAGAAGACAGTTAGCCTGTCTACACAATCCCCTGGTGGAAAGTAGAATAGAGTCTGTTTTTTTCCTCCTAAAGTACATTTTCTGCTCTTTGGTCTTTGTGATGTTGAGGAGCAGGTTATTCTCCTCATGCAGCCATACGAGCTGTTCCACCTCATTCCTATAAGATGACAAATCCCTTCCTGATGTGAGTCCCCCCACTGTAGTGTCATCTGAAACTTCACAATGGTGTTGGTATGGTGAGTGTGGATGTGGTTGTAGGTGTAAAGAGGGGGGCTCATAGACGGCAATGTGGGGAATCAGTGTTGAGGCTGAAGGCCTTAAGCTATGTTCATATAACTCTTGGTAACGCACGTTCACGCAATAGCTTCCTATGGAAAGTCTTCATAAACAGACATTTATGCACATTCGGAGCTTCCACATTCAAAACTCTCACATTTAAGAAAAGCTACACACATTTTAAGACAGTTTTTGGGCTCTTTAAAAACAAGTGCATCCAAAAAGTGCACATTAAAGGTCAAGATTTGACCAATCAGAGATTCAGATTTGGTTGTGACATATGGATGGCATCCCCTTTCATTCTCAGAAGTGCCAGAGATGATAAAAAAAAAGATTTGAAGAAAAATTTGTGAGATTTGAACCGCTTTGACATTTCTCACTAAGCCTCTTCCATTTGTAGGTAGCAGACAAGAGCTAGTAAACAGTAGCAAAAGAAAAGAAGAAGAAGCCCCTCCTTGCTCGTCCAGTGTGAATACCAAGGGCTAAACGTGTATTCAAGAATGTGTGATTAGCATATTCAAGAATGCGCGTCACATGGTCAGTGTGAATGTTACATCAGAGGTGTGTCATCCCACTCAGAGAAAAAGCTGTTAATCCACAAGAAAATGGAGTATGGAAACTCCAAGACTTCAAGCTTGTCCAAAGAGTCTGGTGGGCAGAATTGCAGCAAACATCAACCTATAATCCAAAAAAAGGGTGGAATGTGCTGCATGGAAAGATGTTGCTACAGTGACCACAGAGAAATTATTGAGTGCTGATGCTTGGTGGCAGGAATTATGTGAGGTAACTCAGGACAAGTTTTTGAAGCACCTTAAAAGACTTGTCTGCAGTGGGAAATTTGTGGTGGTGAGGAAGATGAAGAAGAAGACAAGAGAAGAGCAGAGTACCAAGAGGTGAACGTTGGAAAAGGAAGCGTGCTCTGAGGGTTTTAGGGAGGAGTTAAAACATTTGGTTTGCTTGTTGTAGTGATGGACAGACTGACCGATGAGGTAAACAGGCTTCCCTGTAGACCAGGGGTGTCCAAAGTCAGTCCTCGAGGGCCGGTGACCTGCATGTTTTCCAAACCAATCTGCCATTAAAGCTCCTTATTGGCCAGCACACCTGATCCAGGTAATCAGCAGCAAATAAGACAGGGTTTCTGGAAAACCAGCTGGAGGCCGGCCCTCGAGGACTGACTTTGGACACCCTTGCTGTAGACCAGCATGTTTGCAGATGACATTGTGATCTGTAGTGAGAGCAGGGACCAGGTGGAGGAACATTTAGAGAGGAGGAGCTTTGGAAAGAAGGCAAGACAAAATATCTATGAGTAAATGAGAGGAACTTAGGAACGGTGAGGTTACAACAAGCAGAAGTGGTGAAGGTGGAGGACTTAAAGTACTTTAGGTCAACAGTCCAGGGCAACAAAGAGCGTATAGGAATGAGGTGAAGAGGCATATAGAAGCAGGTTGGATTGGGGGAGGAAGGTCTCAGATGTGATGTGAGTCAAGAGTGTCTGCAAGAATGAAAGGTCATGTTGTTGAGGCAGAGGTGGAAGTAGCAGAGCTGATATTTTCCCTGCAATTCTGATGTATTCCCATAAGTGGTGCACTACAAATACATTGACCTTTGTTTAGGTGCAAAAAGTTATTCTGTATTCATGTGATTTTGGGAGATTTTGGTGCTTTTCTGGCGCTCATGTGTGTTTTCTGAGTCTGACAGTCATTTTTCCGATCATTCCAACACTGCCTGAACACAGCATTTCTCTAACTTTATATTTCCCAGAGGAGCATCAATCCATTGGTGCATTTGGCACTAAAACAAGAACAAAAGTCACACTTTCGAAATAAAAATTTTACAATGCTTTGTTTAAAACTAACCGTATTGATTTTAAATTCGAATGTCATCATTTTTTGTCCAGATTCTGTTTTATTTCGTTCTTTTATGAGGTGGATTACCAAACACTCCTGCAACTGTTCCTTGTCTGGCCCTTCTGCCAAATTCAGAACCTTTTAGGCCCACGAGTGAAAAAGTTTCCCTGCCTCTGGTTTAGGCTGTCTTCAGTCAGAGATTGTGAGATTGAGAACAATCTCAAGTTTGAAGTGTGCAGGTTCAACAGCTGAGCCAAGCAAGCGTTTGCATCCTTTTTTCCACTGCTCACTTCAGCAGGCTGTTTATTGAAGACGCAAATCATGCAGCAGGTTGGAGGTTTCATAATTTCTTGGGAACAGGTCTGTCAAACTGAAAAAACTTCCCTTGAGCCGTGAACAAAGCTGCCAGAATGTTCAACATGAGTAAGGCTATAGATCATCTCAGTGGGAAAAAACTGGAAAATCGTCACCCTGCAGCTGCAAACAGTACTTGAAATGAATTCGACTAATCTTTTCAAGGATTTTTTTGCAGTAATGGAAATATTTGTAAAATAATTTCTTTCACTTATTCTTTTACTCTGTTTAAGAATCCTCTGGAATTACGCTGATCCCATGAAATGTTGCGGTATGTGGAATTTAGGCGTTGCCTACACCATCTCTGATGTTTAAAGGCTTAAGGACTGACAAATCTCGTATAAACTTAGTGTCAAATCCCGGAAATGATCAGTAAGTGACTTTACTCTATATCAAAGAGAAAAAAAATCAAAATGGGTGCACTAATTGTAAAATTTAATTTAATTAAAAATAAACAATTAAAAGAATGCATGCACCTCCTCTTGTTCATACATACAAGTTCATACATTTTCTCTGACTATGGAGAAGGAGCAGGTACCTAACAGTGTTGCATGCTGGGACAAAATTGTCATCTCTTATTGGAATACCCTCTTACACTTGCTACCAGTGATTGGCTTCATTTATCTAAAACATCTTCTAAAGCTGTTGGAGAGGAGCAACAACGGGGATGGTTACCAGCCAAATCCCAGACGTGGGAATTATTTGAGCTCATGGGAAATAACCAGGTGAAAAAAAGTACCCAGCTTTTGGGTGGTGCTATGCTCTGTCATTTCTGGCTGCCTCCTCTCATGTTCTCACCTGTCTTTGACCAGTGGAGGGTGTTGCAGTCCTGTGACTCATTCCGTTTGTACGGCATTGGTCACCAGGGGTTGATCAGAGATACGTATGTGTCTTCATCATGAAGCTGAGAGACCATGGAGGCACACGGCAGATGAGCAGAGGGGTGTCCAGAGACTTATTTCTATGTACAGCCGTAGTAAAGCTAATTAGTTTTAATCAGTTTTTATATCTAGTTATGTAACAGCTACAACCAAATGCACAGCTCATAGGGAATGAGCTGCAGCTGCTTTGTTCAATGATAAGAGTGACTGATTTTCAAACTCTTATCAACATTAAATGTTAATGAGATGTCAACAGTAAGAAGCAGTCCAGGGCCCCTATCCAAAGCCAGAGATTCAAGTGTGCCAAATTCATGCTTTTCATCAAAACCAGCAAAATACTTATATTTTTTAATACATTTTACATGACATTTAACTGTTAACTAACCAAATCTAAGAGTCAAGCAATATTTATTTTCTCGTAACCAAATACAGCTTTTTCCAACTTTGAAGCGTAAATGACCAAACCTATCAAACAAACAGCACAGATGGGAGTGTCTGGTTCAGCGGTCTTTGGCAATCAGGCTCATTTCACTAACCGTTCGTCTGGCAGAGAGCCAGATCGTCCTGAGATCAAGTAAGATCTATCAAGAGATAGAGGTCCATTCCCTCAAAGGGAAAAAGGAAAAACATAAAAGGTAATGGGGCCTGAGAAAACACTACATACAGCATCACTATGACATGTAGGAAGTAGCCAGACACTGATGGAGCATCAGAAAATTGTAAAATAAGTAAGAGTAACTTTCAAAATAATACTACACAAGCGAAGAAGAAAGTTACTATGATAGAGATATTGAGCAGATTAGACATTCTGATAAGATTTTTTACTTTAGATTGTTTCTTCAGATGGGTTTTCTTAGTTCTCGTGATGTTCTGCTTCCTCCTTTCAGTCAAACAGGTTCAAGTTTCTGTCATATTTGTTTTAAAATAACATTTAAGTGAATGATCCTCAATATATTTAAATGTCTGGTTTTCAGTTCATGCTTGACAGGTCATCTGATTTTTCCCTTTTTTAAGATTTCCCCAGGGTCACAGTTTTGTGGAGCCCTTAAAGCAGGGGCCGGCAACCTTTAACAGTAAAAGAGCCATTTGGTCTCGTTTTCTACTGATCAAAATCTAGAAGGAGCCGTTTCTTTACCTTTTACCTTTCGTAGAGGACAAATTAGCGAAAAATCTAGCTCGTTACTAAATTATTAGATGGACTCCTAATTAACATAAAATTCCTCAGTAAATTTAATTAACCAAAAATGGTAGCATGTTGCTAAAAGAAAAGCTAAACTCTAAATTAGCATTAAAACTCCAGTAGATAACAAATTAGCCAAAAATGTTAGCATATATTGCTAAAATATTAGCTAAACTCCAAATTAGCATAAAAACTCATTAGAGGCCAAATTATCGATAAAAGCTAGGTTGTTGTTTAATTACTAGCTGAACTCCAAAATCACCTCAAATACCTCAGTAAACTAAATTAGTCAAAAATGTTAGCAAGTTGCTAAAATACAAGCTAAATTCAAAATTATCCCCCCCAAAAAACTTCAGTAGATAACATCAGGATTTTTTCTAAAACATTAGCTAAAATCAAAATTAGCCTAAAACCTCCAGTGGACAAAAAAAAAAAAAAAACTAGCAAAAAATTTTAGCATGTTGCTAAAATAGAAGCTAAACGCTATTTTAAAAAAAAAAAAATACTATTTTATTTTTCTTCAGCCAGAGAGCCACCATGGAGAGATAAAAGAGACACATGTGGCTCTGGAGCCACAGGTTGCAGACCCCTGGTTTAAAAGGACATAAAAAAGTCTAAGTAAAAACAAAAAAAAACAGTTACTGTTTGGCACTAACCAGTCCGTATGAGGTGCTCACCATTTAGTATCTGGCGCTCACCTGCAGACATTACAAGCATATTTACAATTTTTTTTAGAGCGATCCTGTGAAATCTACTGATCACAGCCACATTTGACTCCTTTATTTCCTAAATCAATACTGATGCTGGAGCAGAGTTTGCAGGTGAAAAGTGATCCTAAAGCTGGAATAAGAGTTTGGAAGTCAAGTTTAGTGATCCTTCTGTTTTATAGTGTGGGGGTGTTGAGATCAGGGGTTTAAGGACATTGTGTGTGTTTAAAGTTTTAAAGTTATTTTTTAAGACTACTTTGAGCTACAAATTTCTGAAAAGTGCTTTATAAATAAAGCTTGATTTGGTTATAGAATTATTCAACACTAGAAATCCTGCATTGTTTTTCAGTGTTTAACCTGTTTTTTTCCAACTGAGGTTTTGTTACTTTACTAAATCATGAAGCATCAACTGTTGTTGATTTTTCTACATTACCTAAGACAGAGTTGAATGAAAAAGTCAAATTGTTATCAGTACTGTCAGGTGAACTCCCCAGTTGAGAGTTGTATCCAGCAAAAAGGTGTAATTTGATCACAAATCACAGTTGTTGAAAGTGCGAACCAAACCCAACAAAGCAGAACACACATGCATGCTCCCTGAGCGGCACTTTGACTGTGCGAGATGAGACACAGTGGGTTATTTAAAAAGGTGAGGTCAGCTGGAAGGGGAGGCTGAGTTATGGGGTTAATAAGGGAAGGAACATTGATGTGTCTCAGAGACAAACCGATCGGGAGCTTGGTCATTAATGCTAGGTTGGATAAACACCCCAACGAAGAAGAATAAAACACCAGGGACTGTTTTTCTCTTTACCTGAAAACAAAACATGTTGTTTTTTTTTTTTGTTTTTTACTCATAAATTATTGCATAAGTGTCAAAAAGTCTCAGTAGTCTGATGAAAAATAAACATTAAATGTGTTTCAACTGTTTTGCAAATTCTTCACCAGAAAGATTTAAGCAACACACTTGGTTTTGAGTTGATGTGTTTGTGATCATATTCTGCACGGCCCGCACCCATATAGTTTGAAGACTTTTAGTCAGTTTCTTGTTTGCTCTGACCCTTCTTCAACATCCTCATCCCTGGTGTGGTTCATATTTACTTCTTTTAGGGGCTTCTGGGAGGTGCCCACTTTTCTTTTAGGGTTAACCGTAAGCAGGTATTTTGTTCTTGTTTGTCACGTGTGTAGAATTATTTCTTTTTCTAATTTAGGTTTCTTTTTTTGGTTCTGTTTTAGTTTTGGCAAATGCTTACATCACCTTTGTGTTGTTTAGCTTTTTTAAAAGTTCCAGTCCATCCAATCATCTTTTGATCACTTGTAAAATCGTCTATTGTAGTGTTTTACTTTAATTGTGGCTTGCCATAGTCACCTGTATGACTTACAAGCTTTTCCAATAGAATTTTTTCCATCTGCTCCTGATTCACAACACTTTGAAAGAAAAAAGTATACTCAGAATTGAAATGTTACGCTTAATTTTCTTTATGTATGTCCTCCATCATGACAAAAATGCCACAACAACATTTTAAAACACCAAAAAATGTTTTTTTTTTTTTTATTAAAGAGAGTCTTGTGATTATTTGTCCAGTCCATCAAAGTTAAAGTTTTTATAGTTTTTAAGGTGGATCTTTGCATACAGTCCTTTTTTTGTTTTGGTTGACATTTCTGAAAAGGTCTTTTGCATTTTAACAGATATCTCATGGGAGACCTATTATATTGCAAAAGTGCATGAGATTCTGCACCTGTGACCATGAAAGTGAACAGAACAGCTGAACCTACTTGTTTGGGAATACTATTGACAACACATAGTGTCTCCTACAGAAAATGAAGTGCAAGTTTCTTAAATGAGAACTTTTCTGGAATTAAACAACAATTTGTGAAAGTCCCTGCGACGGACTGGCGACCTGTCCAGGGTGTACCCCGCCTTCGCCCATCAGTAGCCGGGATGGGCTCCGGCACCCCGCGACCCCGAAAGGGAAGAAGCGGCCAAGAAGATGGATGGATGGATGGATGGATTTGTGAAAGTTATATAGTTTAGATGATTTTGTAAAACCTCCATATTGTTGTTCCATTACCCAAAGTAAAGAGATAAATAGCTGTAAATACACTTGAGCATTTTCAGATTTGGCATTAATAACAGAAGCCTACTTTAAAACTATTAAAATAAATATAGTTATATCTTTTTGAGGAACGCTTTTAACAATCCTTCCACTATAGAACATTACTTGAACAATTCCTAAAGAATGTGCTGATATAAGAAAAAAAATCAGAAAATCATTTTTTAGGTGCACATGTGAAGAAGGAGTTGTAGACACCCAATTCTCCAGGGATGAAAATGTCATGTGATTGGCTCCCATTAAAAAGAACCAAAAATGACAGAGCGACATGTTCTTTTAACATCTGCCTAGTTCCTGCTTTTGCTTTGTTCTCGTCACTAAACGGTTGTTGTGGAGCCTGTTGTGTTTAGTTGGACATTATGTGTAATGAAGCAGCAACACTTCGACAATCAGGGTAGATTGTGGCTTCAAATCAAATTACACACAAAGAGAGACAACAATCAAGAGTCGTCCAATATGAGACAACCTCAACAAAAGAGACGAGACAGCTGCTGCAGCAGCGAACCAATCAGTCTAAAAGGCTGCGGTGAAAACCACCAAACTGCAGGACATTTTCACATCTTTTCACATTGCAGCTGAGTGCATCCCAAGCCTCTGCAGAGCCACAGCTCTGAAGCTATGTCACTACTGGGAGATGCGTCGGTGCCTGGCAAACTAATGGGCGATCTCTGTTGAGGAATTTATCGTGGTCCATATTGCCTAGAGGGACTGACGCTAATATTGTGGTGACACGTGTTGTTAGTATGAGATCTGATGGGAGAAAGGCAGAAAGTAAAAGATAGGAGCTCTTAAAGCAGATTTGGAAAGTTTTTCAGTTCATATAGGAAAATACTGCTACACATTTGATTTTAAACAACTTGTGCAAAACTCATATTTGTTTGATTTAAGTATTAGAGTCAAATTTGAAAGAATTATGATGTAAAGTGTTAGTTTTTAGAATAACAAGTACAGACTTTACTTACTTTTGCTGTGATTTTGCTTGTTTCTCCATTGGTAGCTGTGAAATTTGATTTTCTTTTGTATTTTTAGCTCTTTAAATGAAATTAAATAAAGCAACATCAACAGTAAAATCTTTTTGTTCTTAAACCTAATAATTATTCTCATAATCACAAACTTGCTGCAGTATATAAAAAGAGAAATAACTGTTTATCTAAAATAAAAAAATAAATAAAAAAAACACGAAAACTGATTGAAAACCTGAATGCACCAGCAATAATGATTAAAACATTGCACTGTTTAAACTTGTGATATTTAAGAGACATAATGTAGATATTATGATTAAGTTTAATATTAAAAATTTACCTTTTCTAAGACAGAAAAAAAATCTAAAGTAATGTTGAATAAAATGCAATTCACTTATTTGACACTTTTCAGAATAATATAAAGTGATGCGGTTGATGAGACTCATTTGTTTTACTATTTTCGATAATATTCAAGTGTATTTCATAGATGATTCTGGGTCATTTCCTTCTGTTAGCCATAAGGTACATAATGTCTAAACCATTTTTTCTGCTTTTCATTTCAGTCTCTTGATGACTACTGGTAAACATTGACACAAACCCATCTTTTTATTGTGTTGTGGACTGTCGGCACATGACAAGTACAATAATTGTTGTCCAAAGTGGACTAAAAGCGTGGTAATGTGAGCGTCACATGCTTCAATAAAGCTTAGGAGTAAAGATTTAGTCATCTCAGAGGCAGACTGAAGACCTGGAATCCTAAATCACAGCAAGAACTTGGTTCATTTTCATGGAACATTGACTGAACTGTTTGTTTAGGCAAAGCTAAAGTTAAAGATTAGGGGAGTAGTAGTCAAATATTAACCTTTTCTATACTTGTGAAGTACCCACAGTCTACCTGTAACTCCATTTAATGAGTACAAATAAAAAGAAAAAAAAATATTGTCAACACGTTTTATTTGGGTTTAGAATGATCCCAACAAAAGTTTGTTTCAACCATGAACCTGAAGATAGAGCAATCAGATGGAAAGAAAGCAGAAACAAATGGAAACATAAAGATGTAGGTTAACTTTTCCATCTACAGAGTGTAACTATAGTGAACACGTGAGATTTTGAATCATTCGGTTGATTTATTTGTTGTGCTGCCAGAAGGCAAAGAAGATTTATTAAAGATAATCAACAGTGAGTAAAAAAACACATTTACAGACTAGTGCATGTCAGATAAATGTTAATCTTTTTGAGTCTGTAAGTACTTAGGCATGATGTCAACTCTCGTTTTTATCAAAAAATAAAAATCCTTTTACTTTTAAGGCCATTAAAAAAATCTGTATTATGCAGCGCGGTGTCTTGTGGGATCCCACTTTTAATGAAAACATGATGAGGATAGCACAAGGGTTATGCTGCCAAATAAACTCTTTTTCACCCTTTAAAGTCTCACTCCAACTATGTTTTTCTTTTGTAAAATCGTGAAATAGTGACCTTTGAATTAAAATAATGCCATTTTTAGCCAAAAAAAAGCCTTTGTTGTTTGTTTTTTTAATGCATATTTTATGCACAGCTGAAGTAGCTCATTAGGAATTCATTTCTGGGTTGTTAATGTGGACTTCTACTTTTTTTCTTCTTCTTCTTAATGTCTGGTCATCCGACTTCTTACAACTCAAAGATGATATCTGTGCATGTGCGCTCAGGACATTGAGGTGGGAAACTGACGATCTCTATTCCTTTCTTGGATTGTCCTTAACAGAAGAAGAGAAGATTGGAATTGTGGAAGGAGTCCACTTTGATAGCATGAAAAGGAGCAAGATGACAGACAATTCCAATATTCAGACTCTAGGTTTCTAAGTTTCTCCGCTTTTATAGGTAAAGGTAATAGCAATAAAGTGCTGTGGCATAATAGACTGTCAGGAGTTGGTAAAAAGACCTGACTCAGTCATTTTACGTCTACAGGGACGCTGGCAGATTGGATGAACCACTTCACCGTCGACATGAATGAAGAGTTTTGTAAGGACTGCAAAAAGAAAAAAACGATGAATGATCTGTTACACTGCTGGCTTTTATTCAGGAGAAGATTGAGATATACAAATAATAAAAAAAACAAGTTATAAGCTTAACAAAATATCATAAAGGATCAAAAATAAAAATTTAGGTCATACAGAGAATGAATTAGCCATCAGCGCTCTTGACCAAATTAATGTCTCTCTTTAGGAACCAACACAAAGTGATGCAAATTTCCCCCTTTTGTTCTAACAATAAAAAAAAATAAAAAAATACTTGATTTCAGTTTAATTAAAATGCATTCTACAACAGATCTAAACAGAATTGAATGTGTGGTGCCTGAGTTGAAGTGAATGTGTGGCTCAGTAACTGATCAAAGATTTCTAACGTTGTAACCTCAAGTTTTCTCCTTTAAATATTTTTCTTGACATAAATTTACATTTTCCTTCATAAAACCAAACAATAAAATGTTGATTTCATTTTTGCTTGATCAAATTTTACAAATAAAATAGCATTAAACATCATTGATGCAAAGTACCAACAGCTATTTTGGTAAAATAGTTTTTTTTCGGTTTAATCAGTGAACATTCTGCTTCTCTCCTCATACATTTGGGTACTTCACTGCATCATCCATGACAGAATGACCTGACCGCTCTGTACCCAACAGGAGATTCTTTATTCCACTCACTGGAGTCTGCATCGTGCCCCGGCCGGTCCACCCCAACCTGCAGCCTCCTGCTTTTTCTGGTCACCGGTGCGGGGGAAACCACCACACTTCTGAGGCTTGTCAATGAGGGAGTGGCCAGGGGGGGTATCCACAATGTTCCTCTTTTAGGTTCTAAATTAGTGTGTATGTGAGTATTTATTTCAAGCAATTACTAATTGATTTTTTAAATTGCATTATTCTTTGTCCTATAAATAAAGTTCTGAATACAATTTTTTGGGTCACTTTCATATCATTAAAGGACAATATTTCTTATTGTTGTCCACCTTTCAGCCCACCCGTTAGTGGTCGCCACAACTGGTTTAGCAGAGAGTTTTACATCAGATACAACCCTGTATTTTATCTGGGCTGCTTACTGACAAAACATAGTTTATTTATTTATTGGTTTATTTCTCAGGTACAGTGCACATTAACTGCAATGTCCCAGAATTAGCTTAGAGGCTATTTTTTTACCTGTAGTTCCTGGACAGATGTTTAAAATGTCAACCTAAAACATTAAATCAACAATAAAAAGCACAATTAAAATACAGAGGTAAACAAACAGGAGTGTTTTAGCAGTAACAGTTAGCAGTGATAGACTACAAAGTGAAGCCCCCTGGGAAGTAAACCCTGGTTTCCCATGTGCCAATCCTGCATTCAGTTAGCCGAACCTTCCAGACATTACTTTGCAAATGTTAAATTTATTAAGCTAAAACACTATTTTAGTTGCATTTTTACGAGTGTTTGATCCTAAAGTTTAGCTCACAAAAATTATGAACAAAAGTACTTTCTTTTGTTGTTCTGTATAATTAGTTTTCACGCTCAGTAAACTCAAAATATATAAAAAAAAGCAACTAGAATCCTCTTTAGAGATTATTATTAACTCTAATATGATGATCTTTTATTTTATGCACTAATTATCGTTGATTAAGACTTTTCAATGAAAAAAATAAAATGTCAAGGTCATTGGAAAAACAAAACTCTCCCTTCATGCGAGCAGCTAATCCCTGAACTCAACAACATGAAGTGTCGTCCACGTTAGATCAACATCTGACAGAAGATCTGCAATCTAAGCAGCTGAATAGGACAACAGCTGATTCTGTCAATCAGATGATAATGCATTTATTAACATTTATTTAAAAATATTTTTAATGTGTAAACTAAATTAAAGCACAAGTACAGGGTATCGTACTGTGAGTTTTGTGTCTGCAGTGTTAATTATTCTGATAATATAGTGTAATATTGCAGCAATGAATCTTCTAAAACTACTGCTAAAATACAAATGTCTTCTTGATTCTCTGTGTGGAAGGAAGCATGAGCATGCATCACAAAAGGGTCGTTTACCGTTAAGACATGTTGGACCATCAAAAACGATTATCTTGTAGTAATCCAACACGTGTGTGATGATGAGTTCGAATTTTCCATGGAGGAAGATTTTCAAATGATTCCAGTAAACAACAAGGATGACTCACAGAGGAAAAACACAGGCTGTTTGCATCGTAGGAGTGCCTCTGCCTCCCTCTAGAACATTAGCCAGCAGTAATAGAAACATGAGGAAGGCTTCACTTAAAAACCATGTTCGGAGTGGCACAGTGCCACATATCAGAGCTGGATATTAGCCAAAATACAAAAGCAATCTGATTTTGATTCAAATGTTTCACAACTAATCTTTATTTACAAGTGAATACAATTTAAATAGTTATCTGTTACATTTTTAAAATTCATTTTAAAAGCAGTTTTATTTGGTTAAAAAACACTTCTCAGATGTATAAAGTGAAAAAGGTTAAAAATGTGAGTTCTGCTTTAAAGGAAAATCGATTTACTGATTTGATCAATTAAAAGTTGTAAATAGATAAAGACCCACTCCACTCATCAGAGGTGTTCACGGTGCTTTTTTTCATTACGTTTTTGCAGTTTTCAGGACATAATTTCTGCAGAGCAGCAGGAGTTCATCTCTTTACTTGTATCAATTTAAAATACTGCCAAGTCAATATTAAATTACTTTTAAAAGCAAACTTGTAGTTCAGTCTTATTTTTTCACACTTAAGTGTTTTTTAAATTACCAAAGGAAAAGGACCATGAACTTGCTTGGGTAAAACCAACTTGTTTATAAGATACAATAATATGTGTTTTACAATATTGATTTTTGAAAAATGTATCAACATTAAAAAAATAATAATAATTGAAAAAAATAGTGAAATACTGTGTTGTGTCACGACATTTGTATCACAATACATATCATAACCCCAGAGTCTTGTCAATACACACCCCTAATTTTTAGATATTTTTTGTCTACAAGTGGATGCATCACAATGGCCCGCCTAATGTAATTTCTATGTAATAAATACGCTATTTTTGAAACTACATTTTTTGTTTTCTCCTGATTAACAAGATTTGAAAGAAATACTCATAAAATACTATTTTAATCTAAACTTTCTTTACATATGTCCGCCATCTATGTTAAAAACACCAAAACACTGTTTATTGGAGTGAGTCTTTTTTTTAAAAAAAATCTGTTTTTCATTAAATAATGTACTTTAAAACCTAACCCCATTTCTGACTTTGATGTTAAGTGGTCAGAAATTAAAAGTAGTGTTTACCTTGTGTTTCTGTTTACTTGAAAACATGGAAATCACATGTTTGGTGACAATAATTAGCCTATAAATATATTCCCCTTGTCAATTGAAAATGAATAAATAAAGGATTTAAATGGCCACTGAGGTGATGCAAACAATTTCAAATACCTAAAAAAAAAATTTTTTTAAATATCTTGATTTCAGGTAATAAAAAAAAAACTTGAATGCATCTCTAAGCCGTGCGTCATGAGGTCATGATCTATTTTCCTTTTAAACTATAACAATGTCCCTGACGCAAGCGCACACAGCAGCCCAGTGTTCCCATTCCCCACAGCTCTAAAGATGAACTGAACTGGTGATGCGCGCGCGCGGGGGTGGCACGTGCGCTGGAAATGCGCACGCCTGTTTCTGCTAATTGCGGGATGCGATTGGTCACCTGTGAGGACGCCAGGTTAAGTTGGGCGCTTTTAAACTGTTGTTGAAGATTCGGTGGTCAGAGCAGGGAAAGCACCGCGAGCAGAGCCGAACCGAGCCGAACCGGATCTAGACTATTTTCTTTGGAGAAACCAAGAGAGAGAAGCGATATGACTCTGTTCAGTGTTCGACAAGTTTTTCTTCTGTTTTTATTCGGGTTTCTCTGGTACCGAAGAACAACAGGTAAGTGAAGGAGCTTTAGAGTTACAGTTTTATTAATAATTAACTAATAACTATAAAAAAGTATCTTTATTTAAAGTTTCACGTCTCTTTTTTTAATACATTAGAAGTGCACCCTTGCTGTAATTTTCCTTTAATTGATGGAAAATGTGATGAAAATATGAATGAAATAAAGCATAATAAGTGTATATATTTAAATTTTCCAAAAAGAAGAAGAAACAGAGAAAAAAATGAAATAGTGTCTGCCTCAGTTAGGTTAATTTAATGTTATTTTAATAGTGATTTAAATAAAATGATCTATAAAATATATTGGAGTTTAAATGCATATTTCTGTTTAAAAAATTGATGTATTTTACATTTATTTTATGATTTTCTATAGAGACCTTTAAAATAATGTATCTGGATGGCTGTTATTTACCATTTCACTTACAGAAGTCTTAATTCACACTATCAGGTACTAGTTTGATTGATTGCTGCACTTAAGAGATGAATCATGTCATATAAAACGCTTCATAAGATAGATGAGGAGCAACAAAAATCTAAGTACTATTTTTCAGAGAATTGTTCTTAGGAATGTCCTATTGTCATGTCTGGATTAATTAAAAAATAAAAAGGTATGAGTGCCCCTTTTTATTCTGAGTCATTGGGTTTTCAAGTGTAGCAGGTCATGTCAAGGGTTTGAGTCTGGATATAACTCGTTTCTGAACCTGTAATTGAATGAATTATAGAAGAATTAAAGAAAATAGGCTAAAATAATGACAACCAGGTAAAAAGATCAATTCATCCATTTATTTAACCCACTTATTCATATAAGGGGTCAATGACTAAACAGATCCAAGAAATGTTGAATATTGTCACAGAAGTTCAAAAGCTTTTGATTCACTTTAAACCATTAATGGAAGAAAGTTTGTAAAAAGCAAATCTATACTTATTACTGTTGTTTTTGTTCCAATTTGTTTATTTATTCGTAGAGAAGAAATTTTTACTTATGAAATACTTTTTTTTCTTAGGAGTTTTCTTCAAAACTGACATATTTCTTCTTTTGGTAGAAGATAAAGCTTTTATTTTTTGATATTCTTATGGGGAGATTATAAGGAAAAACTTTTGTCCTCATGTTTGTTATTTTCCTTCTAGAGGCAAGTCCTTTCAATCAATGGGAAGATGGCACAGCGTTGCAAAAGGTAACAAACACTCTCCTATAATCCACATCTATCCACACTAATATCATCCCTCCAGCACTGCAGCGTCATTCACTCTGTTTCCCAAACAACAGCTTCATTTCTCTATAAACTCAGTTTTTGACTACTACTTCCTGCAGCGTAAAGTGTTTTTGTACACATCATTAGTCAAAAATGGCGGTTTGTTTTGATCCACAACATGATTTAAGTTCTAATATTTGTGTTACGCAATAAACTAAACCTGCAGTGACAGGAGGTTTGAAAAACATCGATTTTCATTATGACCGCTTTATGTTTTCCTCTAAAAAGATTTTATATTGTATTATTGTCCGTTATGAAGCCATAAATAATTGGACTGTCTGCAGGTGCGAGGCATCCGCAGTGACGATCTGAGTAATGTGTTGTGGAGGGACCAAAATGAGGTGAGCAAAAAAGAAAAAAAAAATCTCTTTTGCACCGAGATGACCTGTATATCACTTATAGGCCCAACGTAAAACCGTAATCGCCTAGACAACATAAACATTAATCCGGAGCATTCCAGTCAAGTTTAATTGCATGCATATTTAACTGCTGTCAAGACTGCAGGAAAGGAACAAAGACAGAGAGAGGAACGAGGAAAACAAAAGAGATTATCTCACTTAAATTTGTTTTTATTCTGTTCAGGCGAGGTTTATTTAGGTAGCTCATTTCGTGTAGTGTTTTTCCCATTTGTCACATTATAGCTTTAAATGCATATGAGAGTAAACGCAGTTCTGCCTGTTCCTCTGTGGTTCTGGTAGTCCAAAATATCTGAAAATATTTCTATTTCTGGACAACAAAACTTCTAAAAGCAGTAAGAGTTGGGCTTAAATCCTACATTTAAATCTAAGCATTAGTTTAATGCTCAGTTTAAGTCCTTTTGTTGGCAATTTATTATATCCGAAAAGGAAAGATTGTTA
Organism: Oryzias melastigma; assembly: GCF_002922805.2. Taxonomy (NCBI): domain Eukaryota; kingdom Metazoa; phylum Chordata; class Actinopteri; order Beloniformes; family Adrianichthyidae; genus Oryzias; species Oryzias melastigma. The sequence continues at coordinate 8,081,974 of NC_050532.1, read as the reverse complement.
CTCATTTGTACCGTTTTGCACCCAAAAGACTATCGAGTGGTTTTCCTTTAATTTGCTGGTTGTTGTTTTCTGGATTTGGTGTGTTGTGGCTGAAGATGCACCAAAACACGCAGGTTTAAAGTTGGTGCTGAAAGAAAGAACCGGAACATCCTGTGAGGAGAAGTTGTGCTTGGAATGATTTTCTAATGGATTAAGCGGCTGTGGAAGAAAGTTAAATTGTTCACTTTCTTAAAATAACTTCAAAATGTTTGCAAAAAAAAGAGCTTTTAGGTAGTTTTGTTGCAGATGTTCCAGTGTTTTGGGGTCATATTTTTGCAGTCCTGTTAAGGCAGCTGTCTGGCCTTTTAAAGTCTAATCCTCCTGGAGGATTCTTCCTGTTAAAGGGTCAGTCTGACCTGACTCTTTAAACACATTTGATTAGAAAATATTGAATGTTTGGATTGAATGTTTGTTCATTGTGGTGGTTTGTATTAGCATAGTTGAAATGAATCAAAATTTTAATAAACTTGTGAGTGTTAAATGTTACTATTAACCACAGGGTTGAAGACCAACACAAGACTTCACTGAAAGTAGCAACTGTAAGAATACATGGATAAGAGCAACAATATGTATTGGGCCACTCAAATGATTTAATCCTTTATTTCTACTTGTGCAACTAATGTGAAACTGTCTTTCCTCACAGGAGCAAGTCCAGAATATTTTCAAAAGGGTAGGTTTTGCTTTTTTATTAATGTTGATCTTGCACATGTGCTTCCAACAATAGTTGACTCTGAAAATGTTCCTTTTCATAGTTCCTGTTTCATTACTCCAAAGCACGCAACTCTCTCGGAGCCGTACAGCATGAGGTCAGTAGAAAACAATTGAATAACCGTTACGTGAGTTGTTTTTTTTGGTCCATCTTGTCTATGAGTTATGTTTTTAAAAAAAATACACATTTTTATCTTTTATCACTTAAAAGTGAAATTCTTAAAGCGAAAGAGGATATGGAACATATGTTAAAAAGCCAGCTTGCTAAAATAAAAAAAAAAACAAGTATGTAACTGGTGTTTTTGTCAGTCTTCCATATTTAACCTGCTTCTCTCTTCCTTCTGCAGTCTCACTCCGTTCACCCTCTGATGCGACTCTCACCAAAGCTCTCTCAGAGAAGAAAGAAAAAGGTGGTACTTCTGGTGAGAACATTGCAAATACTTGGGCATATACCACAAGCTAACAGCGCGCCAGACTTTTTTTTGGATCGTTTTCTCGTGATAGCAAGATCCACTATCTTGTTTTCACGAGAAAACGCATTTCATTTCAATAATGAAGAACATACTGTAGCGTCCCTCTCTCCTTTTCCCACACAGACTTTATCTGTTTTAAGCCTCTTAATTTGGTGGTTAACAACATAAACAGCTGGAGAAATCTGATGTCTGGAGGTCAGTGTACGCACCATGCAGCCCAGGGTTCTGTCATTCAACCTATTTGTTTGGGGGGTTTGGTGAAATAGTGGGCTGCACGGTGGCACAGTGGTTAGCGCTCTTGCCTCACAGCGAGAAGGCCCCGGTTCGAATCCCGGCTGGGACCTTTCTGTGTGGAGTTTGCATGTTCTCCCCGTGCATGCGTGGGTTTTCACCGGGGACTCCGGCTTCCTCCCACCGTCCAAAAACATGCTTCATAGGTTAATTGGTGACTCTAAATTGCCCCTAGGTGTGAATGTGAGAGTGAATGTGTGTGTGATTGAGGCCCTGCGACAGACTGGCGACCTGTCCAGGGTGAACCCCGCCTTCGCCCTTCAGTAGCCGGGATAGGCTCCGGCACCCCCGCGACCCCGAAAGGGACAAAGCGGTCAAGAAGATGGATGGATGGGTTTGGTGAAATAAAGGGAGAGGGGGGGTGCATGGGCCAGAATTAAGAAATCTGTATCTACTAATTAAAAAAAAAAGCTTTTAGGGAGTATTTTTGTTAACCAGAAAATAAAGAGACTTAAAACAGGTATAGTTTCAGTGTCTTGGAGCGGGAAAGGGAGATTGGAACGCTACAGTATATTTCTTCATTTTCTTTGATAGAAAATTATTTTAAAAAAATTAAAAAAAAAATAGTAAAAGAGTCTATTTTCTGCTTCTGTAGGTTTTAGCAGTTGTAAAACTTTATAAACAGGAAGCCTCTTCTAAAAATAAGATAAATTCTTTCCAAATTTTTTTAAATAAAGTATGCAGATTCACAAATGTATGCTCCAGTTTTACTTTTCAAATGTCAATTTCTCATTTTTTAATTCAAATTCACTCATCCCTATATAAGACACTTGTGAAATATTCTCATTTTTACCTTATAAATTGATCTGAGAAATGTGGAGAACTTCAAATTATGAATGGACGTTAAAGACGTGATACTGTTTCTCTTCTGCCTGCACAGACTTAACCTTTTCAGGTGGTGAAGGATAATTAAGATAAATCCTGTATACATCACTTAAAAAGCAATCACTGCATTGGCTCAATTTGCACACTGACTTATTTTTTTCCTCTCTCTTTTTAATTAAACAGAAGATTCGAGGCCTGCCGGAGGGGATGTTGTAAAGAAAAACAAAATCGATAGTGAGATTATTTTTAAAGAAAAGCAGCTGGATGATCAACCGATGACAAGCCATATGCAGCACCTGACTACTCCTTCCAGATGGAAACAACTTTTCGTTAATAAATTGTGTGTAAAGATGGAAAAAAATAGAACTGCACAGCCATGACTGCCATGCGTGTTAATGCTTCCTGATGCCACCCTCGTAGCCATGAGACTGATATGCTGCGTTGAAATGAGATTAGCGAAAAACACAAACTGTAAATCATTTTTCAGCAAGTCCTTTATAATCAGCAGTGATACCAAATAAAGAGAGTTTAGGAAAAATATCATTGAGGCAAAAAAGGTGAATTAAATGTTATGTATATTTTTGTGACCAAACTGTGATGTCATTAAAAAAAAGGTTACAGTTCTTGTTTGGTGGCTCCCTCAGAACATGTTTTAACATGAACATACATGACAGGTGATTTTTGGCAATACAAAGACTCAACAAGCGCCTTAGAGCAGGTTGATCGCCACCTACAGTTATAAATATGAACTTTCTGGTGAAAGAGAAGCACTTTCTCCTCTCTGCACCAATGCTTCCAGGCAGCCGTGTGGACCATGCGGTTATCTCTGGTTTGTTTCACGACTTTTTCCCATTTATTCGTCATCCTCAGAGTCACTGTCCTTTCGTGTAGGAAGCGAGTTTTTGATTGATGACATTAGTTTGTCTTCTATTTGCTTCCTCGGGTTCTCCTCCAAATCCGTCTTTACCGCCCCGAATTCAGAAAGCTTCCACTCCAGCTCTGGATAAATGATAAAACACGTAATCAACACATTTAAAATCTAAAAACACTTGTTTGTGTAAAATATTCAAAAGATATTCAGCCAGGACAAAAGGAAAAGCTAAAAATTGTTTACAATTTAAATTCCCATCTTAAAAATAACATTTAATGAAGACAATATTTTATCAACTTTTAAGAACACAAATAATACAAGTGTTTTTTTTAATAAACAAAACTGCAAATAATTAAAACAAATTTGGCAAAATACCAACAAAGGTTACAAAACTTAACTTATATTTGCTAATTATAAAAATGGACATGGATGATTAGCATTATCAACAAAGTGGTAAGCATGCATATTAGGAGGGAACACCACTGAGGGGAGCTGTGGGGGTGTTATAGCGACTCCTTACCATCAACTTTGAGGTTCATGCCTCCAAACACCAGAGGACCGATGAACTGCGCCTTCATCTGCCCCTCAAAGTAGATGAAGATCGTGGGCAGGTTGCGGTCGGGGTAGTTGGGGATGCAGGTGGTGGAGATGGACTTGAGGAACTTCGTCTGGGGGAATTTTCGAGCCAGTGTGCTTAGGTGCTGGTTGATGAGGGTGCAGAGGGGGATGCTGGTGGAATGAAAAAGTGTTACTTTAATGATACTACACAGAGACTGCCTGAAAACAATGTGAAATGTAAAAAAAACAAAACAAATGCAGTTCATCTTGATTTGTAAAAAGCTGAAGTTTAACTTCATATATCGCTTTATCTTCAATAAAATGATTCTCAAATGAAAAGTGAAACATGCATTTATAGTTTCTAAACAACTTTTAACACTTTTTTCCCCCATGCACTTCATTGTGCATGAAAGCATCTATGAGGTTTAAGTGAGAACTTTGATATAAAGCACATTTTTTAAAATTCACACATCTGTTGTTATAAATACAATAAACTCCTAAACTGCCAACAATTTAATTCCCAAAAACAAATCCAGAAAATTTCATTTTAGCATCTCTGCTCCTTTTACCAGGGGCAAGCAAATCCAGGCCATACAGTATAATTATGTTTATGCTATAACAACATATATATATATATATATACATATTTATACACAAATATTTTTTCCTTGTTATCATGTTTATGTATTTCCATGTATTTAAATCTCAATCATCCTAACCCTTTTCACAGCATACACTGAAGGTGGTTTTACGAGACCCCCTCACCCACAGAAAAGCCAATGTCTGTTACTTGTGTTCCTGTGATACTTTTGACAGCTTACCCCTGTTTGTAGAGGTGTAACACCACCCAGATGCTATCTCCAGCCGTATTGACCTCTTTGACGTAATCCTGTCCAGAGATTTCCCCCACCTCCCCGAATATGTTCTTCATCTGAGTTGCTTTCCATTCTGCAAGACGCTTCTGTCTGTGAGGAAAGACGGCTCACATTAATATACATACAGAAGGTACATTAAGTCCCAATGTGTAATAGGTTTCCCCCTACATGTTTACATGTCTGACCGTATGAGACAATAGATTAATTTCACGGGATTTTGGCAAGAATTTTACTTAAAAAAAATCAGTAATTTAATATTCAATAATTTATTAGACAAAAAGAAACTCCTACCAATAAAAATATTGTAAGGGTTAATCAAATGTAACACAACAAAAAGATAGCTTTAAATAAAAGCTTAGTAATAGATTTGCAAAAATGAAAAACTGACCAAAATGAAGCCTTTGACCTACTAATGTGATCTGAACCTCAAAGTCCCACTCCAACTATATTTTTTTCTATTATAAAATCTTTCCTATTGGTCTTTTAATCATGATTACGCTGTTTAGCCATAATCAAAAAGCCTGTGTCATATTTAAAGTCGTATTTTCTTCAACTTATTTGATTTTAGTTGTGGGCACTACTTTCCCAGTATTCCTTTGTTTACACTCTCTCTCAGTAGCTTATATAGTTTTGAGCCAAATGGCAGCTCAGGCATGGAAAATTAGGAAGTTAATGAATCTATTTGTCTGCAAGTGGATGCTTCAGATTTGAAGCAGAGAAAGGAGACTGGCCCATTTATGGCAGTTGCTGCATCACAAACCTGATGTTGTGTCACAAATCTGAGCTTATTCAAACCTCTGGTTTTCATCTGCTCCAAATCAAACAGGATTTGAACAAAGAAATACTCAGAAATGCACCTTTAATCTTAAATTATTTCATGCATGTCTATCATTATGAGAGAAATGCCACATGAACATGTCAAAAACATGATTTTCCTTGCAGTGGGTCTTCAAATCGTGGTCGTCTATGACATCCTACAATTATTATCTTAAAGTTAGTGGTAGTTTGTGTGATCTCTGAGACTAAGATCACCTCAGATCTGCTTCACCTCTCTTACCTGTACATCTCAATGGCAGCCTCATCATCCTCACCAAACTCATCTTCATTTTCCTCCAGTTCTTCTAGTGTCATGCTTTCATAAGTTTTAACTAGTCAAAGGGGGGAAAAGGGACAAAAGTTTCTGTTGATTTGCAAATATACAACTAATGTTGCCAAAAATTACAACATAACATGAATTAAAAAAATTTGGGTGGTAGTTTAAAAACAATATGTGAAATCAAACTATCTTTTTAATGTACGTGTCTTACCAACAGACTGTTGCTGCTGCTGGACGGCCAGCGCATCCTCTTCCTCATCTTTAGGATCCTCTTTAGGGGGAAGAATTCCTTTTTTTCTCAGGATATCATTCCACTCTGTGTCTTCATTTGGATCCTAAAGAATAAAATATACTAAAGTCATAATGGAATTTAATATGTACTCCTCTGCTATACAGATTAAACAGTGTTTAGAGTAAGAAAACAAACAGGATATGACATCATCAAAAAGTGGAATAAGACAAATTGAGCTTTTGCTGCTAACAAGCTAACACACACAAAAAATCTCACTTCATGTAACAACAAAAATATATCATTTGTACTTCCAACAACTCTTATGTTTCTAAATTAAACAGCAGTGTCAGTTTCATGCTGTTGGGTAAAAGGGAAATAAAAATCCATCAGGAAGGATAAGCAGAGCAGAACGTGCTGATACGCCCGGTTCCGCTTAAACTCTACATGTGTCCATAAAAATTGAACTACATATAGTATACTTCTGTGTTACGGCTTGGCTAAGAAACGTAAACCGAAGTTTTTCAACATATAACAAAGTTTTACCGACCTGCATTTTCCCAGAGAAAATAAAACCACGGCTGTTCTCTCAGTCCGGAAGCAGAAGGAACGCAGTGACGGTGATTCCGGTAGAAACCGCAAACCAAGAATTCTTAAATGAAACTAAAAACAATGATAAAATAAATTCAGATCAAGCTACATATTTTGTTTAAAGTGTATATATATATTTCTTATTTCTGTAAGGAAAAAACAATTTAAACCTATTTTAAATGGCTAGGAACTAATCTTTCTAGATACGACAATAATAAAAGTGACAACAACTTCCTGTAGACGCTCGTATGACCATTTAAGGAAGGGGAGCGGAGCATTCCTTTTGACAACAGGTGCTGCAAAAACGCACGCATGCGCACAGACTTATGTAAAAAATTGAAAACATTTATTATAAAAAGCCTAAATGTTTTCTGAATGATTATTTAAAAAAAACAAACCAAAAATAACTCTGTCTTATATTCTTTATAGTATTGTACTATATAAACACACACAGTTTTATATATTGAACATAAGCATGTTTTTATTAATGAACTTATCTAAAATCAGTATCAAGTTAAACATTTGAAATATCGTAATTAAAATGTTTAATTCTTATTTTTAAATGTAGTTTTATTTGTTAAATATCTTGCAATGTTTTGTGTTACGGAAATAAGAGAGTGCTTGTAAATGACAATTTGTGTCAATACAAAACATTTTTAGAACTGAAAAGGAGAACACAAGAGGAGAATGATAGACTGATCTGCCCATCAGATGATCACTAATCCAGATCATAACAAAATCTTGCACGTGATCAAAGATGACGATTGCACATGAAAAGTCAAAGAGAGGAATTTCTGAAAAAACATTTTAGAAAACTTTAAGAGAAGACTAAATTTGGCAGCACATAAAGATTAGTCAGCGTTAAGTGCAAATAATTGGTTTGTAGAGGAGCACATTGGCTGCTCTCTTCAGATGTGAAAAGATTATGGTGAGTTTTAGCAGACTGCACTCAGTTTCCTGGAACCTAAATCATCCACATGTGACCTTGCATGTGGCCGCATGTGACCACAGTGAACAAAGGCTCAAGAAACTTTTGGCTGAGCCATTGACATGTTCAAACTTGTCCTGGTTGACTAAGTCAAAATTACAAGTCACTCATGAGGGCGGTTCAGCAGCTTTAAAAAACGGAAATCTCCCACCTCTTTGAATTGAGGTAAACATTAGGACCAAAGGTGAATCCACATTCGATATCCCGAAAGCACTCTTAGATACTATGATGCATTCTTTTCTACTCTTTCTTTTCTTCTTTTTTTTGAGTTATTTGTTAAATTGCATGTTTGTGCTGCTCAGTTTCCAATTTCTAGTCTCAGAGTTTCTGCTCCCATAGAAATCTTCACAAACTCATAACATTTTCTGCTTCTCCTGCAATGCTTACTTCCCCTAAATGACAAAATAACTTTGTTTAAAGCTTTGAAGAATGAATAAAATACAATGTTTGTTCAGTAAATCAGTTAAAAAATTCACAATAGAAAAAAGGAACAACACATTTGCTGAAAATTGTGCTTCATCCAATCAATGCCTAACAAGCATTTGTTGTCATACATCATGTTTCTAGCTAAGAATAAACTCAGAATGAATGAGCAGACTAGACCAAATAAAGACCTAAACAGGGTTCATGAATGCGGCAAAGATTTGCGCTTTGATATGTGATGTTACTGTTGCTATGGCAACAGGAAATAACTTCTCTTTTGAAGACTTACAACAGTCCGCACTACATTTCCTCTAAAAGTATAATTAGCAAGAAACCATGTAGGCACCCCTTGAGCTTGCACAAGGTTGCATGGCTCAACTGCTTTTCCTTTCCAACACCCAGAATCATCCGAAGACATACAGCTCATAGGTGCAATGATGGACACGCAGGATGTTATCTAAGTAAATGTAGTTCGTATACTTTAAAAGGTTTGTTATTTTTTCAATGTGATTTTCATTACAGCTTTGAGGAGTTACCACAGTAAATGACCCCATGAGTCACACATGATTTAACTTCAGTTCTACCCTTCCTCATCCAACTCACACTGACCTGGATGGCAAAAGGAAACACTAGAAAGTGCAGCAGCAGAACACTTGGAAGTCCCAAGAAAACTCCCATAAAAAAAAAAAAAAAAACAATAATAATAATAACAAAGCCCAGTTTTTCTATGCTTCCAACATGGTGCAAGTCCAGGATGACAGATCCATAGTTATTTTTGATAATTAACTTTTGTTAATTATTTTTTTCCAGGATTTTTCTTTTTTAAAAGATAGAAGAAGAAGAAAAAAATGCCATCTTGATCAGTATGTTCATTTTTAACCATTCCTTCCCCAGGTTACTTTTCAAATTAGGAAGTGTAGATAATAAAAATAAAAATTTTCAAAAACACAAGTAAAATTGCAAAAAATTTAGCCGGTAAACAGTAACCAAATCTGCTGAATCTTTGAAAAAAAAAAATTTAATAACCAATATCTTACCTCAAAATGTTTTACCCTAATGAGTTTGGGATTTAACGGCAATAGCAAAAATAATAATAATAAAGTCAAACAACATTAAAATCAATCTTTTCCACGCAGCAATCTCTTCAAAGAGGTGAAAATATACAGAATAATAGATATAATGTTAATAGTTATATGCATGTCTATGGGTGAAAACAAACATGGATTTAGAAGCGGAAGTGTAAGTTGACGAAACCTGGAAGAAAATAAAAATAGAAACAAAGACAGAGTTCTCACTCTGAGTTTTTTTACGGAGACCTTTCAACTATTTCAAATCTCTATAGACATTGGTTTCATGAAACAATAAAAAGTATTTAATGTTGAAGGCTTAAAAAAGCTCAAATTTTCCCTTTATGTAGCTAAATTAGAATTATTGTTTTTAGAAAGTATTTGTTAGGTTTTTTTGATTTCACTAGAGCCTGTTACACTTCTTCTAAAAAGTCTATTCCGACAGCATCCCTATTAAATTCGAACTAATTTACAAAGTTATTCTAGAACTTCAAATAAATTTTATTACCTAACACAAGTTATTCATTAAAAATTATAAGGTTTCATTTCATTCTGTAAAACTGCATTATTAAAAATAAAATATTCACAAACCTTTTACTTTATCACAACATGAAAAATTATCAACTGAACTCACAGAAAAAATCGATAGATAAATATTTATTTTTAGCTAAATTTTATTTAATTTTGTGCTACCAATATAATTTATTTAATAGGGTTAGATTAGAAATAAATCGTTAGTTTTGAAATAGTATCACTGTTTAACATATTCACGTTTAGGGGAGAATTTTATGAAGAAAAATAAATATATAAGTAAGTAAATGCATAATACATATTCATTTTTTAAAAAGTGTTCTTCTTTGGCTTTTGTGACAGGAACTCCTCAATTCAGCTCCAGAGTGGAGATCTATTTGTCTAGACGATCTTTGTGTGGTGTGTTCAGCTGCTGTAAATCAGACGCGTTTTCCTCCAAACGGCGGACGTGAGTGCAGAGGGGAAGTCCGAAGCCTGCTTCAGTTAAGTGGGCAGGATAAACATGGACAAACAAGAAAATCCACCGCTGTAGAGTCGACCAGGTCGGCCCGGACCCGGAGGAGGACAGGCGGAGACGTTTCCACGGCTCGACGCCGGTCCCTCCCAGCTGGAAGAAATGTGGCTGAAACCGGAGGAAGTTCTGCTGAAAAATGCTCTGAAGCTTTGGGTGACGGAAAGGAGCAACGACTTCTTCCTTCTGCAGAGGAGGAGAGGCCACGGAGAGGCGACCAGCAGGATCACAGGTAAACAAGGACAACAAGCGCGGGGCGAGGCGGTCGGTGAGACATCAGCTGTTAGGAAGACGACCAACTGGAAACACAAGAAAGTTTGTGCAGACATCAGGATGAAACCAACGCATGTGAAATGCACTCAAACTTTCATTCACTGCAATAATAATAATAGGTGCTTGAAGGTTAAACTTTTAAAAAATTCCCTTGCATTTCCTTTAAATCGGCAAGTCTTGCAGGTCCTTTAGATCCACAGAAAACTGTGACCTCACAGATTTAAGTTCTAACTCATTTATTCATAGGCAGATGTTTGCAGCCCCACAATGGGTTGCATAGTTCACCTAAAATGCACAGAAAACCATATTGTTGTTGATCTTTGCATATAATTATATTCTCCTTCTGGTTTGTCTTATAAGTTTTATGTTGAATTCACTTCCCTCTGCATTTATCGGGCTAGGGACAGGCACAAGCAAGGTTTGAGTATTCATTTATTTTTATGTCAATCTGTCTAACTGTCCTTTATTTTATTTTTGTTGATTTTTTTTTTCTTTTGGTAGTTTAAAACTCACTGCATTTAAGCTTGATATCCGGCCTTGTTTGCAGCACGTTTTAATTTTGTAAAAAGCAAAGAAAAAAGGCTTTTATTTAAAAAATGAAACACAATTTCTTTTCTTCTTAATCTTTTTTTGCTTATTATATCAATTTTTGAATACACAGATCTGCAAACTTCTAAGGTTCACTTTAAAGTTCATTATAGATCTACTTTCAAAACTCAAACCTCATGAAATCATGTAACATATGATGAACAAATCACTGTTATGAATTGTGGCTTAATTGTTTTACTTCAGTTTTTTGTCTTTGTTGAGTTTTAGATGTTTTTCATTTACAAAGGAACAGAAGATTAGTTATTTAGTTTGGTTTATTTATTCCAATCGTATAAAAAAGCAACAATAATAATAATTCATTGAGTTTTGCAATCCTTTTCACTCAAGGGTTAAAATAGTCTTAGTTTCACAGAACTTTTGAAAAATATCATATTTGAAAATGAGATAGGCATCCTCATTCAATTTTGGCACAAACAAATATTTAAAAGAATAAAAGGTTATTGCTGGTTATTTATCCATTTATCAATTTTCTTAACCTGCTGTATCCTTTTCATGGTCGCTGGGCTGTCAGGACCCAACCCGACTACTGTTGGGCGAAAGCGGGGTACACCCCGAACAAGCAACCAACCTGTCCCAGGGCAGCGATTCATCAATTACCATCGATCACAAAATAAATCCTATAATAAACAGACTGGGTTTCAAAAAGCAACCCAATGAAAATGGCACAGCATCACTGTAGGCTTACAATGTTGCAAACATTTTTATCTGAAAAAAAAATGTAAATATTTGACCTTTAGGAGGTGAAAACAAAGGTCTCTCCTGCATGTTTATTTATGTAAGCATTCTGGAAAACAATAGTAAAAATTTTTTTTTTAGAATTATAAACACTTAATATTAAAAAAAAAATCTCAATTGTAAAGAAGCCTGCAAGCTTTAGTTATTTCTCGTGACACTTCAGCTGAGATTTTTGGTTTTAACCAAAATAAGTCCCACTGTTGGACTTATTAGCATTTTTTTAGAAGTAAAAATCTGTTACTGAATCTCTGAGTACCACTAATTTAAGGTGGTTGATCAGGATAAAGATGAAACACATTTTTGGCTCAACATTAGTTACCTAACACAAAAAAAACAGGTTCCGTCACTCTTTTTAGTAAAGAAGATGCAAAGGTCTGCACTGGTGTTAGTTGCAGCTGTGGCCTGGTTGACTGATTCCCACTGCTGTGAGCAACAATGAGGCCTGTTTTGCTGCTTCCTCTTACCGATTTCCTCATTGTGTTGTTTTTCAACAAGACACTGGAACTTGGGACAAAGGTATAAATGATGTGAACACTTTTAGAACAGAGACTGTATCCTTTTTGGAGTAATACAGTAGTTAATCGATTTATCTTCTATTTTTTGAAAAAAATCTTAATAAAATATATGTTTTATTTGACTATAATCAAAGATCTCTGTTGTTAGATATTATCGCAGTTGTAGAAGATGTGTAGATCTGCCTTGTATGCATTCCTGGAGCACGTTTTGGGGAATGTGGCAACATTGCTGCATGCTCATTTGAGCGTTTGTGACAGCTGAAGTTATCTGAATAATCTGTTGAGTTAAACTTATGTTCTGCTCTCTGCTTTTGCTGTTTTGTTCCATCTTCTGGTGGAGAAGGCAGCTCAGTGCTGTTCTCATGAAGCTGCAGAGCAGGAACATGCTCGCTACAGTTTGCTTTGGGTGTTTGTTCCCACTGTTGTCATAGTAGGAGCGGTGGTGGGTGGTGGGGTGTCAGGTAATGGCACTCAGCATGAACTGTTACAGTGAGGTTGTCACTTAACACAATGTCGTTAGGGAAATATATGTTTTTCTTTCTTAGGTTTTTATCTGTTAAACACCAAAGTGGAAAAGCAAAAATTTAAAACCTCAGATAAACACATATGTCTCTTTAGGTTGAATATATTTGTTTTTTTAAGATCTTTCTGTTTAGCATGATATCAAATTCCTATTGTATCACCACTGATGATCAATAAATGATTTATTACATAATCTGTGTGGAAGATCACTAAAGATCTGAAGTTGATATTGAAGGGGTGTAGTTAGAGTTGGATTTGAAGGAATTTTCTGTCATCCAAGTAAAAGATATGTGTGAAACAGGCAGGCAGAGGTACACAGTGATGCTTTATTTTGAAAAATCTATAGTATGTAACCAGCTTAGAAACTGTAGATACAAAAACATGTTAGCAAACAATTGAGCTACACGGTAAAAAGTGAAACATTCGATCAATTGACACAATTTTTAAAATGATTAGTTTTCACCAAATTAAAATAAATGAGTTGATGGTTTACTCAACTTGAAAGTTTAAATTGATAAAAACTATTATTTTTAAATGTAACAAATTACAGAACTTTTTGTTAATTGATCCAGTCTTTAATTTTTTTCAGTGAAAACACCTGTTTTAAGCTGAGAAACAGAGGGGTCTAAGAACAGATCCATGTGGAACACCAGATAGGATTGCAGGTGGGAGAGTTGGAAATATTTTCATTTTAGGGATTTTTTAAGTCTTCACCTTGATAAATATGATTCAAACCAGTCCAAGATTGTGGCGGAGATGCATTATTTAATATGTAAAAAATAAAAATAAAAACATAACCTATCTAGCTTGTGCTAAAAAAATACAGAATTTCTGCAGTTTTAGTTGTGCCAGTAAGATCCCACAACTTGGAAAAGGGGTTATTATGAACTAAAAAAACAAAGGATTTTAATTGTCATGTACGTAGCACATGCAGAAGAACAAGTGATCCTCACAAACTCTACTCCACAAACCAGCTGTGATTTGCAAAAAATCAAGACGCTGTTTAAGAAATAAAGTTTGAAAACTGCATTCTACTGGAATTTAGAGTTTAGTCTGTGACAGAAATATCTCTGGAAACTGGTAAATTAGGATTTAATGTCTTTTAATTTTTGCCATTCTTTTTAAGAAATCCGAAACATAAACATGATTTTGTGCCAAAGCTGAAAAACAATATTTCCTGACACTATTTGTGGATGACATATTTTTGGCCACAAAACTTTTATGACATGTAGATCATAGTTAACCAGCGAGAAATGACCTGTAAGGGCTTGTAGATGTTTCTTTCTGTTCTCTCTCAGTGTTTCCCACACAGTACTAACATTTATAGAGTGATGGTACGACTGGTTTTTTGGGGGAAAGGTTACCAGAGAACGACTTTTCTTTGGGTTTATGGTGATAGATGAGTTTGTGTTGCCAGGCTGCTGGGTTTGCATGGTCAAGCAGGTTGACTTAGATTCTTCAGAAGTGGTTCCTCTGTGGCTGAGAGGCAGAAGATCCTGATAGAAGAAACTTTAAACATCTCTACCTGCTAGGGCTTTTGTTGTTGGAGGTATTGATAAATGTGGCCTGATTACAGCATATAAAAATAACACAACTTTATCTTGAGCAGTTATTTTTTTTCAAATACCTGTTTTCATTTAGTACAGATGTGAGTTTTTTCATTTGACTTGAACCAAGTTGAAATATAACTTGAATCACTATCTCAAAGAGTTTTTTGGGTTCCAATACTCAATCGTCTTGTGAATGAATAGCTTTTTGTCTGACTACTTTGGAAAGAATATACCAATTTGGTCATTTTTGTACATGTGAATACACTATTGCAAGTACACAAAGTTGTAAGAGTTACAAATGAAGAATTATGCACACAAATCAGATGATACTATATACTGTCTTTACTCCTAAGCATCAAAAGTCATTGCTCTTGATCACAAGAGATTGCAAAAGAACTTCGGCACCTTCTCCCGCATGCACATAAAAGCAGATGGACTTTGAGATGACTGTCTATTCAAGAGTCCTATTAAATGATTTTGTCCATGCTGAGCTCGTTTTTTCATATCGGTCAAAGTCTTCCTCATTGATGAGCTCAAAGGCCTCCTATAGTCACCATGGACCCTGGAGAAACCTACTTACTTAACATTTCAGGTCCCGCCACCTTTATCTGTGACTGTGGGATAATTGAAATCGGTAGAGTTCACTCAGAGCTGATTGCAGTTGTAGAAAACAGATAATAGCTTCCACTTTAACAGACTTCAGACAGCTGGATCATGAGCGCAGTGGGGTCAAAAAAATGTATCAGGCAGTCACAGATTCCACTGTGTTAAGGAACAGTAAACTGTCCTGCACATGAATTTAAACTATGTTTACCCTGCTTAACACTATTATCATCCTGTTATTTGTTTGTTTCTTCTAATGAACCTTCAACTTTAACTGTTCAGTTAAACTAAATTTAACTTAGTCTTTTGTAGACTTTGACACTTTTCAACACTTTAACAATCGGTTTTTGAAAGCACAGGAAAGATGTTGAATCAGGAATCATACCTGGTAAAACTCACTCTGAAGTGGTCCCATTTCTTTATCAGCTGTTGAAGTTTCATTATCATTGACGGGAAAAACAACACCTGGGTGCACAGGAAACTTTTCCATGACATCCATATGCAAGATTCTGAGCTTTTTATTTATTTTATTTTAGCAGAAATGCAACAGAGAAATCTCAGATGCTCTAAAACCATCAGCAGCTTCTCAAGAGACAAAATAAAATTAATGATTGCAATCCAATTAAAAATATATATTTACTAAATAGTCTTAGTTTCTTTACAGCTGCGATCTTTACAGGCTGTTTCTTTACAGACTGCAGGTTGCAGTGCACATTTTTAAAATCAAATAATTTTTCAGTTTTTTAATAGTTAACTGCAAAAAAGACACCATGTTTATGAACTGAAAATAACTTCTCACAGTTAATTCACATCGATACTTTTGCAGTCATTGATGGGTTTTTATCATGTTTCCATCCTGTTGAAGACAAAAACTCACATGGAAGACGCACTTCTTTTGTTTTCCATTGAACTATTATTTAATTAAAGGGATAAAAACCAGTAACTGTCAATACTTCTTAACATCCTCAAAAATCTGTTTCATTTGTCTTAATGTAGTTTTTCGACCATATTTTGTTGAAATGTAACTCAGATTTATGAGTAAAACATCAATCGATCGGCTGACAAACACTTGATTCTTGTTCTTCTTTGAATCTTTATCCATAACAGATCAAGGAATGTGGTATTTCCTATGTACTTTTATTTTTTGCTCATCATCTAGAAAGTGCATTTATCAGAATAAATGATTTAGCTGTCATTTAAAAAGTAAAATATTTTTTTTCTTATGTTTTTCAGGGCTTTTGGTGGGGGCCCTCGACACAGTGCTGGACTCCAATGCCAGAATCACTCCCTTTCGAATCCTTCTGCAGGTTCCTGGCTCTCAGATTAGCTGGGTCATTGCTAGTGGTATGATAACACCAAATGTCTTAAGTCGATCCATAACTGTGTTTTTGCTGTACTGTTTAGGGTAATTGTTCTCATCATTATGTTGATCAGGGGCCGCTATAGAAGAGGTGAACAAGCACTGGGATTGGCTGGTCCATAATTTGCTGCACTCTCTGTCTGTGTTTGAGAACAAGGACGATGCTGCCAGCTTTGTCAGAGGAAAAGTCAAGGTCTGAAACGCACCAGAGCATGAGTGAAAACTCAAATGTGCCATCAGTGTTCAGGAAACATCAGAAAAAGATGGCTCATACTTTGAGGATGACAAAAATGTTTTTTTGCTGTATTTTATGCATGAATTGATCGGTTCTGTCTTCTTCAGGGTCTCATTGCAGAGGAAGTTCGGGGCCGCCAGGCTGCCCAAGAAGATGATCCCGAGAAGTTTAGAGAAGCACTCCGAAAGTTTGAGCTGCACTTTGGCCTCCCATCATCAGAGAAACTGGTGACGTACTACTCCTGCTGCTGCTGGAAGGCCCACGTGCCCCGCCAAGGATTCCTCTACCTCAGCATCAACCACATGGCCTTCTATTCCTTCCTGCTGGGGAAGGAAGGTCTGTACACCAAAGTGAGGGATGTTATTTTCAAGCAAAGGGTTTATTTCACTGTCGGGATTGTCTGTGGAATTTCAGAATTTGTACTGTAAGGATTTGCCAACTTTGTCTTTTGATTTAAAAATCTACCTTCTGAGATCTCATATCAAATACAATTATAGTTTTACTACTAAGGTCTTAATTTAGAGTGATTCATTCATAAAGGGATGTATTTTATCCCTCTCTTTATTCCTCAGTGAAGTTTGTCATCCCGTGGGCCGAGGTCACGCGGTTGGAGCGGGTCTCCACCGGTAAACTGACTGAAGCTATTCGGGTCAGCACTCGACAGAGGCAGAGGGAGTTCTCCATGTTCCTAAGCCTGGACGAGTCTTTTGGGGTGATAAGTCAGCTGGCTGACATTGCCCTGAGGCGGCTGCTGGACAGCGAAGGTTTGGAGCTGGACCGCGTCCTGCAGCAGCCGGCACGCATCACCAAGAGGTCAGCAATGCAGCTTTTATTCAAATTGTTTCATTTATCTCATTTCAAGTCAGTACTCCAAATTATTCCTAACTTAACTTCATTTAGTTTGAAAAGCTTGTTGGAAATTTTCTGTTACTGAATTTTAGAAGAATAGTTAAATTTTTAGAGATTTGATTTAAAAAATGACAATCAAATGCTGCATGCCATTGGTTTTTTTCTTTGTTAATGCACAGCATTTATTATTAAAATCAATGTTATTTTTTGAAAAATATTAATTTAAAAAAAGTATAAAATTAAACAAGAATGGCTACAGTCACCTTCCTAATACTGCATACATCTCACATGACAATAGTTAGTGTTTAGTGTTAGTATAGATCTGTTTTAGTATTCAACCAGAAATGTTCTCGGCATATTTGTTTATTTTTTAAGTTTCAATTAGCTTTGTTTTAATTAAAAAGTATATAGAGCTTAAAGTCATATCTGAGGTTATTTGAGAATGCTGCATTATGAATCCTACAACAGTCGAGCCTCACCAGGAAATCTATTTAATGCTGTTATAATTCTACTCTTTCCACATTATTGACCCCTTGACGCTTGAATTCATTTCCAGCAATGAAAAATACAATTTCACAAATGATTTTTCTTTTAGGTAGATGCAAAATTAAGATCATTTTGGAACCGAAGCGGTTTGATGCATATTTGGTACTGCTGAATAAATCTAGCTTGTTATTGCCATTAAGTCATCAGAATCTTATCTGTAGTGTATTTATTGGCTTATATACTACTTACCAGCAGGTTACATTTTTTAAATATTGATTTTATTCTTCTGTACTGTGCATGAAACTTAGCAAAGGTGGAGACTTGTTTTTGAAAAAACGTCTTAAAAAATTAGATTCCAAGTTCAAAATAACATTTCTTAAAAGTATGTTTATGAAATTAAAATTCTTATAATCTCATCTGAGAACCACACTGGTTCCACAAAGCAACAGTACAACACCACCTGCAAAAAACAAAAGAAGCATCCGGTTGTCCCCAAACCAGGTGTCCTTTGGATCCTGGCTGGACCTAGAAATTCTGAGAGTTATGAACAGAACCAATGATAAAAGACCAACATGCCAGCCCTTAATAAAGGGTCTGAATAACCCCATAATCCCAGAGCACCTCCCACATCAGCAGCAAAGGACAAGAATGAAAGCTTTCTTCAAATGTACAAAGCACATGTGGGGAGGTGAAACTCCCACAAACTCTCACAAAACCACACTGTTCTTCATGCATCAGAGCTTCAACCTGCAGAGGAAGTTTCCTCTCTAGTAACTTGAAGTAAAAAAAAAAAAGTAACTTAATTAAAAAAAAGCGAAATTTTGCAAAAGTCATCAACTTTAATGTAATATCACATGCCCTTATTTCCCTTTATGTCACATAAATGATGAAAAGTATCGCTCTTTCACTTGATCTTTTCTTTGAATAAGAGGAGGAAGAAAAAACCCAAATGCAGTGCACACAAACCACAAAGACCGAGACAGTGATTAAAAAAAATAGATTTTCTAACAGGAAGTGAGTCTGTGCTGCATTCAGTAAGTAAGACCATTTCTAATTTTGCCACAAGATCCGTCACAGTTCAAGTTTGGTTTTTATTTTTTTATTTTGTTCATGTTATTTTTTCCTTTCTTTAAGTTCAGACTTTTTTCTTTTATTTTCTAGAATGGATGACCAACATGAAAACATTTAAAAGTTTTGTGGTCATTATAGTGACAATAGTGGGAGGAGGTGTGCGTTCCAACTCTCTTAGGATAGAAATACATGTTGACTTCTTTGTCAATATGGTGTTTTTATTCAGGAGTTTGGGTTTGGAGTTAAAAAAAAAAAACTTTTCCTTGTCTCCAAAAAATAACTAAGAGCCTCACCTGAGGCTGCAGGTGAGCTCAGATTGCGAGGGAGGAGTCATGATACGTCAGAATCCAGTCTCTTTGATAAAAATGTGAAATACAAATGATCTATTTTGTGATATAATATGGTTTTGAATTTATAAATCTGACATAATTACTAACTATGAACTAAAGTGAATTTGACTCCAACACGATCCCTAATTTTTCTAATCATGAATGCATAGATATTAAAAGATGAGTGTGATACAACATTAACACTCTAACTCCTGCAGATTTTATTTTTATCAGGTTTAACATTGCATTTTTTTTCTCTTCAAAATATTGCGCTTAAATTAAAAAAACAAAATTTAACTCATTGATATTTTGCTTTTTTTGTTACAAAAGTTTAGTCTTTTACTGAAAAAATAATAAATATTTGCTTGACAAAATAAAGAAAACATTTAACATTTAATCTGAACTTTATTTGCTATGAGGCAGATAAAACTTGCTCTTCTTAAGTGTCACTCGGATCATCTTTTGCTCTATTGTAAAGCTATCCTATTATGATTACCATTCTGATTATGCCAAAATAAAAAAATAAAAATGTGTCATTTTCTATGACTCTGTTTTTGCCGAGTGGCAGAAGCTCATGAGATATTTGCCCTTGCCTCCATGTTGATGCATCAGAACAGAGTGGAGCAGGGAGCTTATGGCTTGCCGTAGTCACTTTCTACATCACACTCACTAGCATTCTCAATCATTTGAATAAAAAAAAACCCTCAGAAATGCAATTTTGAGCTTCATTTTCTGAATATATGTCCTCCATAATCAGAAAAATGCCTCAAGAACATGTTAGAAAGTGTGTCTTTAAAGTAGTTGTGTTCCACCCCAGGATCCTGGAGGAACAGGCTTTGAGGGAGTACGTCCTGGCTCTGTTTCGGCTCCCTCGCTCAGAGAAGCTCCACGAGCTGGCGTCCTGCTCTGTGTGGACGCCGCACGCCCGTTGCCACACAGCCGGGACTCTCTACACCACGGACAGTTATCTGTGTTTCTCCAGCAAGGAGGAAGGCAGCTGCACTCTGCTCATCCCCCTGTCAGAGGTACTCTACACTGCTGGGACTTCAGCGTTAGTTATAAATTCTTTTATTTTATTGGTTCTTTGTAGAGTGATGCTGGTAAGATTCTGTTATAAAAAAAAATGTAATTCCTTTCATGATTCTGTGTTTTCTGTAAATTGATCTGAAATGTAATAATACTGCATATTTATTTATAAAAATATGATTTGTTTTATTAAAAAAATATATTAATGTAATTTGAGTGGGGATTTGCACCTTTACTTTTAGGTTCAGGTATTTTTAATTTTATTATTTTAATTTAACCAGGGAAAACAGATTAAGAACAATATTTTTGGCTGTGGCCTGGAAAAAAGCAAGGCCTCTTGGGAAAATAAGAGAAAACAGAAACAAAGGAAACGGACAAAAACATCATCAATAACACAAAAAGTCTAAAATCACAAAATCATTCAACTTAATTACAGCAGCCATTTTTAAAATGATCTTTAAGATACCTTTTTAAAACTCTTCATTCCAGTCTTTGACCTGCAGCAGATTTAAAGGACAGAGAACCAAATGAGGAATCTTGATGGAATCTTGGTTCTAAAATCCCAGCATACAAATAAAAAGCAAAAACAACCAAATTTCAATTTTGACAAGAAATAAGTTGCTTTTTTTCCTGCTCCACTTGTTTCCTCAGGTTTTGTCCATAGAAAAGGCAGAGAGCACCAGCCACCTTCCAAACCCGGTAATCATAAGTGTCCGGACGAAAAAGGCCTTCCAGCTGATCGACCTGCAGGACAGGGACGAGCTGGTGGAGAGCATGAACTCCCGACTCCGAGCCATGCAGTGGAAAAAGTCCATGTTTCGCAGAAAGAGCGAGAGCAAGAGGAATCCGGTAAGCCAGAATCTTCAGGAGCGTAACATGTAGAGTAGCATAACTGAAGAGATTTCCCTCTATATGTAGGTTACTGTTTTAAAACCCAGATGCACTTGAACATGTACTGAATTTGATTTAGTGAAGGAGGATCCTGTTTGTTTCAGCACTGACTGCAGTAAACTGTGTAGAGCAGCTTGTCCGTGAATAGACTTTGAAATAAGAGCAGAGAAAGTCATGATACTTCAGAGTTAAAAACTTAACTAAAACTGGCTAAGATTGTCAAACAAGTGTTCTGGACACAGCTGTCTTGATGTCATTTGCTTTAGCATGATTGATTTTGTACCTTTTGGGAATAGCTCAGAAACAGGTAATTTCTTGGAATTTTTGGACATCTGGAAAAAACAAAAAAATGACTTACCTGAAAATGAAGGAGCAATTTTGGGTAAAAACATGTCTATGGTGCAAGAGGTTGGAGACAGAAGACCAACAACATAACTGTGGAAACATTTTTAAAGCATAAAATCAAAAGACACCAGCAGCTCATCTAAATACAGAAAGCTGCAGCTAGAATTCCCATTAAAATCAAATATTTGAAGACATTAAAAGCCACTCTGATCATCTTTTAATCTATTTTTAAAGTGTTCCCAGTGGTCTTTTAAATATGAGTATGCCGTTTTTAAGCTAAATGACATAGTTTCTGCAGACCTCGTCAGAAATTCACCTCTGAGTTGTGGGCGGTACCACTGGCGCATATTTACTTATGACTGCAACATACATTTTAGTTTTAGAAAGTAAATTAAATTGTAGATTTGTGTTGATTACTGGAATATATTCCAACTTGCAATAGTTGTATGTGTTCAGTACTGTATTTTTCCATAAAATGTGTACTTATGAGGGAAGATTGTGAGGTTAATAATGTTAAAATGAACATCTTCCTCCTCCATGCTCTCAGTGCTCTCCAACACCATACTACACCTTCTATTATGACACTGGGTGTTCTGATGAGGAGGAGAAAGAGGAGCAGGCTCTGCGTAACACAGTGAACAGTGAAGCTCTCATGACGGCTTTCAACCAAACCCACCCAGGAACCAACGGGGACAATGTGAGTGTCAGTAATTCTGTGTCGGCTCGTTCTGGATCGGTGTCCTTACACCGGGCGTGTGTTTGTGTCAGAGCATGGAGCTGGTGAAGCAGCAGCTCTGGGAGGATCATTTCACCGAGTTTGGCCGAGGAGTCCACATGTTTCGAACAGAGAAGATCCAGAGGCTGGTTGCCATGGGGATCCCAGACTCACTACGAGGGGAGCTGTGGATGACTCTCTCTGGTAAGAAAATAATGTTAAATGACATATACTTATTTAGTATATTATTCTTAGAAGCCTTACATTAAAAATTCTCGTTAATGACTGATTTTATTTTTTTTGTATACACTTTCATTTAAGATTTGGACTGTATGGACTATGCACGTTGTAACTCCCTGATTGTTGTGCACAGGATTTTTGAAGTGCAGGGGCTCAAAGTTAGAAAAGGGCAACAAAAACACACATTTTTTTAGCTTTAAAAAATATAGAAATTAAGTAAAATTGAGAAAAAGTTATAATAGATGATAATTCATCTATTAGACCCGTGTTGGTGAAAGCGATAGAATTGTCATTTTTTATGTATACAAATTATTGTCAACACGAGTTCATTAACTGTATTATACACTTAGAAGACATCTAAAGCATTTAAACACTGGAGGCTCTTTATTTTGGCATTGTGCTGCAGACACAACCAACACAAATCAAGCTGAATACAAATTGTAATATTTTAAAAACAGATTTCCTAAAACTTTTATTCCCAGAATGCTGAAATTATCCATAGCATTTAATACCATACCGTTGATGTGAGAATTTTGCTGTCTAATTTGTTTTTTTTAAGTGTTATTTCTAGTCATGTTCCGTCTCCTGTCACTCACTTCAGGTTCTTGTTAATCAACCACAGCTGTTTTCATTTCTGTTCATTGTTTTTAGTATTTAGAAGTGTCTGGTTTTCCGTTCTACATCGTCAGATCATCTGCTTTTCATGGTTCTCCATGGGTTTTTGTCCTGTTTTAGTTTATCTATTAAATGTTTAAGTTTCTGGCACCAAGCCCTGTTTCCTGCATTTTGGAATTACACATTTTCCTGGTTTTGACTGTTAAACACAATGTGAATCTTATTCTATGTTCACAACCAGCTAAACTTTCTTCTGCATTTTATCCTCTAAACACAGACTTTTGTTGTGACTGGCAAGATTTTATTAAAAACTGAATGATACAGAAGTTAAAAAGGCAATTTTGTTCAGAAAATATTATATTCAACAGATGAATTTAGTTTCTGATCTGTAGTGATGAAGCTATGAACCCGCGATTCATGTGGTTCTTTTATTTTGAAAATTACCCCGGTATTTTATTTTGTACGTAGAATTTAGTTCCTGTCCCCAGACGATCTGATCTGTGTTGACTTGATTCAAAGCGGTCAGTTGTCTGTAGAAACTGACTCCTTGACTGAAATGAAGCATTTTTCAGCACATGTTAGAGGTTTTGGAGATAAAGTCAGAGAGGCCAGACTGAGATGGTTTGGACATGTTCAGAGGAGAGACAGTGAATATATTGGTAGAAGGATGCTGAGTCTAGAGCTGCCAGGAAAGAGGTCTAGAGGAAGACCAAAGAGGAGGTTTATGGATGCAGTGAATGAAGACATGAAGGTGGCTGGTGTTAGAGTGGAGGATGCTGAAGACAGGCTTAGATGGAGGGAACTGATTCGCTGTGGCGACCCCTGAAGGGAAAAGCCGAAAGGAAAAGAAGAAGAATTCATATTTTAGCTTGTTAAATCGGTGGACGGAGACTAGTTAGAGACCATAACTCACAGGTTTTGATTTTGATTTGCTTTAAAATGATTTATTTCAAGCATTTAAAGCAAGGACAATACATGATGCAATCAACAGAGGTTTACACTCATTAAATGATAGATTGCTTAAAAGGAAGTGGGAGGAAGGGAATTTATATAATCCCACCCCGGCTCTACCTAACCATTTTTTTACATCAATTATCAATATCTGGTTCATAACTTATGATCAGATATTTATACACAGATTTGAGTCATTAAAACACATTCCTTAACACAGGTTTAAGTTGCTTCACTGTCAGTTGTCATCAGTTCTCCGAGGAGCAGCAGTTTTTTCTTTCGCTGTCCCTCTCTCTGAGTCTAAGTGGAGCCTCAAAGACAGAAGCCGCAATTCAGAACCTCTGGAAGAAAACGGAATACAGGGATAGAATATGGAGGGATTTTGTAGCAACTTCTTTTTTTTTTTGGTATCACTAGCAAGAGTTAGTTCATATTAATACAAATAAAAGCTTTAAAAAAAGAAAAAAAAAGCATGGCAATAGGACACTTTTTAATACGAGTCAAAAAGGTCAGGTGCTCAAGTACCCCTAGGGTCCTACAGCATGTGGGCACGTGCATGCTTATTAGTAATTCTGGGTATAAATAGTGATGTGTACGGACTAGATGCATGTTATAGTGCTTAAACTTCACCGGTGCAACTATTTTAGCACTATTTAATAATATTATGATAATATTTAAATGTGGTCATGAGATGTAGACTCAAAAAAAGTACAGGTATTCAAGCTCCACATCCTCTTTTGTCTGTTTGTTGTGGGTCCTTCTCAACCAATCCCCCAGCCTCAATGTTTCAGGGTTTATTTTGGTTTGTAGCTGGTTCCTCAACACCGTGTCAGTTCCTCATGTGAAAGCAGCCACTTGACTGTGACGGAAAGCAGGGTGTCTAAACATGAAACTGATGCTATGTTTCTGTTTCTGTTCCTTTCATGAAGAGTACCTCATTAACATTCACATATGCAACATACGTCCACCAATCTTCATGATTGGAAAGAAGCTGTGAGAAGAATACAGTTCTGATTTTTTTTCTGCCCCTATACTACATCTTAAAGAGTCTAGAGCTGAGTCTAGAGCTGCCAGGAAAGAGGTCTAGAGGAAGACCAAAGAGGAGGTTTATGGATGCAGTGAATGAAGACATGAAGGTGGCTGGTGTTAGAGTGGAGGATGCTGAAGACAGGCTTAGATGGAGGAAACTGATTCGCTGTGGCGACCCCTGAAGGGAAAAGCCGAAAGGGAAAGAAGAAGAAGATACTACATCTTAAAGAAAAAAAAGACATTCCTACATGGCCTTTATCGCCTGCCACCACACAACACTAACCACACATAACACCTCAAATTACTTCCTTATAAATATTTTTTTTAATTAAAGCTTATTTATACAACTTTTCTGAACTTTCTGTTGGGCATTCTCTGTTTTTAACTGACAGCAGGTATGTGATGCGCATCCTAAAAAGACATTCTTGAATGCTCATTTAGCCCATAGTGTTCACACTGGATGAGCAGGGAGGGGCTTCTTCTTCTACTGTTTTCTAGAGCATGCCCACAGCTTACAGTTGGAAGAGCTTTAGTGTGAAACATCAAATAGGTTAATCTTGCTCCAGCCTTTTTCTTTCACAGCTCTGCTCCGAAATGAAAGACATGGTGTGATATAATTTCTGCTGGGCATAAACCGTAATTCTTAATTTCTCTTTCATTATCAATTTTCAAACAATTGGCACTTTTGTGAATTAAAATGAACGCCATCCAGATCTTACTGAGTCCCTGATTGGTCAACTTGATTCAACTTTCAACATGTTGAACCCAAAAGTAGTTGTTCGATCTTGTGTGTATGCATGTTTACATGGACTTTTTATTGGAATTAGATGCTTCAATGAACCTTGCCGAGGGTGACACTGAGATTCTAATTTAATCATGAAGTTGTCTCCTGATTTAATTTACTTTTTGCTTAACATTCTGTCAGAATCTTTCCATAAAAACGTATTGGTCCTTGCAGATGCATTCTCTGATCTGGAGTCTCACGAGGGCTACTACAACAGCCTGGTGCAGAAATCAATGGGCCACAACAACCTGGCTACAGAGGAGATCGAGCGTGACCTGCACCGCTCCCTGCCGGACCATCCGGCCTTCCAGAACCCCACCGGCATCGCCGCTCTCAGGCGTGTCCTCACTGCCTACGCCCACCGCAACCCACGGATTGGATACTGCCAGGTCAGGAGGAAATCTTGCTTTTTAAAGATTGAAACCATTATAGACATTTTAATTTGTTTCTTCTTCTCCTTTTCTCCAGTCTATGAACATCCTGGCATCCGTGCTGCTGCTTTTTGCTAAAGAAGAGGAAGCTTTCTGGCTGCTGGTGGCCATTTGTGAGAGGATGCTGCCAGACTACTTCAACCGCAGGGTTATTGGTGAGAAGCTTTTGTATTAAGTAAGGTCTGGCTTTTTTATATTGAATAAATGAAGAAAAGGCCTTGTTTCTGCTCTCCACATATTAAGGCCTAATTTCCTGTGTTTGTGAGGCTGTTTATTCTTTTAACAAGCAGAGCACACATGAAACAATTTCCTTTTCCGTTTATCCTTGCATGTTTGTGGGCGTCGTTCATTTTCAAAAATAGTCAGGATTTTGTTTTGAGACTTGCCGTGCATTAAAGATTAGAAGTAAACAGTTGGTTTAAAATGAGTATTATTAAATTTTGTCATCCATTATTCAAAGAAGTCAAAACAACAACATATATTTATTCTGAAAAACACCTGAGATGACCTCCATGTATTGGGTAACATAGAGATTGTGCATCTATATGAACCATTTCTAGATTGATATTGATGCAGAACTTTGGCAAACGATACTGTATGAAGGTTAAGCCACTATGGATGTCAACATGTCTGTTTTGAATGAGTACATTTGGCAACAAAATTTGACCAAAAACATGAAAATTTACCTCATAAAACACCTTCAAGTCTGGGGTCTGCTGCCATCTAGTGGTGAAAAAGAAGCAAAACAGTATCTTTTTGGATTAAAACTTGTTTTTCTTTTGTATTTATTGTATTTTAATTTGTAATTAAATCCATATAAAGCCTAAAAACATAATTTATAGAGTCTGTTTAAGTTGCGGTGGTTTTTGCTTTTCTCTGCAGGAGCTCAGGTGGATCAGTCTGTGTTTGAGGAGCTGATCCGAGAGCGTCTGCCAGAGCTGGCTGAACAAGTGCCAGACCTCTCCACCCTGTCTTCAGTCTCCCTGTCTTGGTTCCTCACCCTCTTCCTCAGCGTTCTACCCTTCCACAGCGCCGTCTGCGTGGTCGACTGCTTCTTCTATCAGGGAATCAAAGCCATCTTTCAGTTGGGTTTAGCTGTGCTGGAGGCCAACGCCGTGCAGCTCTCGGCATCCACTGATGACGGACAGGCACTCATGATTCTTACCAGGTCATTTAATGATACTGCGTGTGACACAAATGGTGTCAAAACTAAAGATCTCCATTTTTGTTTTGAATGATCCAACTTCTTTCTCTGCACCTGATAGTTTCCTGGACCAGGTTGGAAGTGAAGAGTCGCCTTTTTCTCCTCCAACCTCCTCGCCTGCAGAGAACAGCTGCACCACAGATCCTCCCCCTGCTGGACTAGTCAACATCGCCGACCTCATCAACGAGTCCTTTGTGGTAAGAAACCTGCATATGGGGCTTAATGACTCAGAAAATGCCTAATTAAATTGATCTTTTACAAAACAAAAACTTGTACCTGAACTGTTGTTATTCTATCCAATCAGAAATTTGGAGACCTGACAGTCCGCCACATTGAGCGTCTCCGGTGTCTACACAGAATCCAAGTGTTGCAGGCTCATGAGGACACCATCAAAGAAAACGCAGTAAGGGAAAAAAGGACGCCTGATAAAGGAATTCAGAATAGATAGTAAAATATGATTGATTGATCTGGTTCATTTCAGGAATAAATTGTGGACTATATAAGACAAAAATCACATAAACTCATTGCAAAAATAATGAAACGTATCAATTAAAAAAAAACAAACAAAAACATAGACACACTTACGTCACATTAGATTAATTAAATATAGTAATTATGAACTAAAGTTAATTAGTTTGTTTGATTGCTTGAAAAGGAGTGGGAGGAAGCAAACTTATATAATCCCAATCCTATGGAAAAGCTGAGGACATTTTTTTTCTTTTATAGAAAGTTAGTGAATCCATCAAGAAACTTTTTTGTAAATGTTGACATTCTCATTACTTTTATAGACTCTTAAAATCCCAATCTAATTTGTTCAATGGTAAAGGTGTTCCTAGTGGTTTTTTAGTTATGATTATGCTTTTTTTAGCCAAAATCAAGAGACTTGTATCATTTTCTAAAACATAATTTCTGCAGTGTTGTAGGCGGGACCGATGAAATGGAATAAGCCTTCCCCCACTACCCATCATCCCTTCATTTACACTTAGATAGCGAGCAATATCCGAGCTTTCCAGCCATATGTTTGAGCTAGCTTACAAGAGGAAAACCAAGATGTTCATGGATTTAGTCGTCGACAAGTGGATTCATCAGAACAGCTTTTTCAAACTGCATTTTTTTCATCTGCACCTGATATAAGTGATTTGATTAAAGAAATACTCATGAATGCAGTTTTAGGCATTATTTTCTTCACATTTATTCCCCTGATTCATTTGAAAAATGCCACGAGAACATGTTAAAAACACCAAAATAACAATTAAAGTAAATTAATTTACCTCAGCCCTTCCTGCACAATTTATTTTAACACTTTTTTTTTAGGTTTTAAGCTTAAATGGAAATAATATGGCAGAGTCAATCTCATACCTATAAGTTGTTTATGCATTTATTTATTTCTGCAGAGTTGTTCTCATTCTCTGTGCGTAAAAGGTTTAGCCATAGTGAATTGTTCTAAAAGAAAGGCAGATTTTTGATCTACTATCCAGTTTTTAATTGTCTTTTCTTTTGTTTTTAGCTGCGTCTGACAACAGCAGACGTCTACATTTCGCCGGAGAATCTGTCTGACCTCTACGACCTCTTTAAGGTGTCCACTCACCCCTCTTCTCTGTCACAGTCCTTCATTTTCCACATCTTTCCTGTTCATCTCCTGCTATCTCCTCCTCCAGACCGAGCATTTCATCAGCCTGTATTGGGGCGACAGCAGCTCTGCAGCAGCGGCAGAAGCAGCGGCGTGGCAGTACTGTGACCCCGGACGCACTTTTGTGGAGCGGCAGTATCGGCTGGACCGACCCCAGTTCAAAAGCCTGTACGGGCTGCTGGCTCCGTGGCCCGCCAGTTCTAACCAACACAACGACACGCTGGCCAACCGGACCTTCACCCTGCTCGACCAGGACCAGGATAACCTGGTCACCTTCAAAGATTTTGTCTGCTGGGTTGGTGAGTGGAAAATGACGCAATTATTTATCTAAATTACAATAAAAAAAACGCCTAAACGTGACTTTTTTCCACATTTTTTAGACATTCTCTACTGTGAAGACCTGAATGAGAAGATAAGGCTGCTGTACCGCCTTCACATTCCTCCAGGTCATTAATTCTGACTATATTGAGATGCTTTCTGATTGGGTGTCAGCCGCTCAAACGCCACTTCCTGTATTTCAGCGCTGACGGAGAATGAGGACGACCCCTCTGTGCTGAAGAGCCCCCTCCTGTCCACCAACAGACCCCTCTGCGTCAGTCTGCCCTCAGGAGGTAAAGGCCTACCAAACCTTCACTTTGGCAGGGTTTTTTCTGAGGTTTGGGGTATTTCCACTCCTTTCTGGACTGGACGGATGAATGAAAAATATGTGCAGGTGTCACCGTACATCTGCTCTGCTAAATAATTCAAATCAGCAATTTGAATAGGAAAAAGTTCAGAACATTTAGCGTTTTTTGATTAAATTATTTGTTCTCAGTTTCTAATTTTGGTTTTATAATTAAAAAACATTTTAATTATTGGTACTTTTAAACTGCTGAACCTTTTCTAATTATGTGCAAGACTGAGTATTTAAATCAGTTGTGATTTGTTAAATTCATGCTTTTTCCCCCTGCACACCATATGAAGCGTTTTTTACTGATAAACTCCTACTTTAAAATATACAGAGGTCCCTCATTTAAGGTTATAGATTATTTAATTCTGTAAAACCCTCAATGACACACTTTATACACTTTGTTTCCAGACTTTCATAGTTCAAACTTTCATGGAAAAATTAGTCCAGTTTTCTGGAATGAAAACAAAGATCTGCTCGAGATCAAAAATGTGTGCAACTCTGGGAAGCTGAATGTATGCTGTACAAGAGATGGGATTAATTGACAAGGTCAAGAGCTAATGAGGACGCAGAGCACAATGTGCTGAGAAAAAAAAAAAAGCATGTAAAGTTGCACTGAAAAAAGATCTGTACTGTATTTCTTCCCAGAATGAGCCAACTGCCTTCACAAGCTGCTGAATGAAGTTTTCAAATATGAGTACATACTACTACTGATTGAAGAATACTTTTTTTCCAGGTAGTGCCAATGATTCAAAAGACTACCATGAACATCTGAAGCAGATGCTGCAGGATTTGGCCAAAGAGAAGGAGAAAGACGTGGAGAAGCCGCTGCCGCTGATGAATCAGGTGAGACCCACAAACTAGGGATTGAATTTCCTCTGTTGTTTTGCTTGACAGTGTTCCCTCACTTTTTACTGTTTTACTCGTTTTTTTCTTTACAATTTTTTTTTTTTTTTTTTTACACAGCGTACTGTGTTCTGTGTCCTGATTGACTTTGTCCTTCCTGCTTCACCTCTTGTGTGAACGCATTTTCAAAAATCCCTAAACGAGACAACGCAATAAAGTTTTTAAATTCATTATTGTTTTGGGTTTTTTTTGTGCAGAAAGAGTTCATCCAATTCTGTAAGACACTATCCTACATGTTCCACGTCGACCCGGAGGAGAATGAACTCTTCCAGGCCATCGCCAAGGTAACCAGCCTTGTGCTGCAGATCGGTGAGGCAGGCCATCGCGGAGAAGCCCAGAGGTCGGAGGTCACCAACCCAGAGGATACAAAACCAGCAGGATCTGGTGACAGGAGTTCGGAGGCTGAAGATGACTGGACGGTTAGCTACGCTCAGATCCTAGCGTCCCTGCTGACCGAGCAGGCGCTGGTGAGCTTCTTTGAGAACCCGGCCAATCTGTCCGCCAAGATCGCAGCCGCCAAAGAGAACCAGTACCAGCAGCGGGCCAGTTTGCTCATGCTGCAGCAAAGGACCAGGTGACTCCAGTGTAATAAACCAAAGTGAAAAATAGTAACCTGTAAGTGACATAACTGGACTCATGTTCAGATATGAAAGCCAGAAAGCCTTATTGCTGTCTGAGATATTAACCGATTTTAAGTGTTCCTGCAGCTGAACCAGGACGCCATGACCTGGAACTGACGACACACTGGAACTTTTTGAGCCAAACATTTGGGTGATCCAGCTCTCAGTGACAGTCCATGTAATGGATGACTCTCTTAGACAGGAAGAATGCCAAATGAAATAGATCTAAATCTATATTTCTGTGGTAGGAACTTTGAAAAGTGAAAGTTTTGCCTTCTGAAGTCAAACGAAGATCTCTGCTGTATCATCACTTTTTAATCAGCCTCACTAAAATGTTTACACACTATGATTATTTACATAGTTAAAGGTTGTAAACCTTCGATTTATAAAACTTTCTCTCACATGTGCTTTAAAAAAAGGCCTTATTAGAATGCTTTACAGACAAAATGCATTAAGGAAACATTTTACAAATGATCATTTTCTATATGTTGTATTATTTCTATTTCTTTAACATTAAATGTTTTTATATGCAAAGTCTCCAGAGAGTGGTTCTTTAATAAGACAAAAAGTCAATTTTAACCCAGAACTGTAATATACCCAATCATGTAAATATGTTGAGTAAAAGCCAAATGTTTGAAAGTGGACAAAGTTTGGACTGAAAATTTTGAAGGACATGTTTAAACCAGCAATAACTACTAAGCAGACTTGAAGGGCTATTTTTTTTAATACAGTTTTCTAAAATTTGCAGTTTTTATGAAATATTTGTGATGCGTCAACACTGGCAGGCGGAATGTGAAGCCAACCAGGAAGTAACAAAACGTTGCAGTACTGGTACTGACCAGAGAGGCTGGTGAGTTACAGTTTTATTCTTGTATACTTGTTTTCATGGTGGCACTAATACTTCATACCTCTAAAAGTTGTAATTTATGAGCATGAAGCATGTTTTTGGACAAGGGGAGGCAGCCAGGATTTGAACCAGGGATTTTTCATTGCGAGGTGAGAGCACTAACCACAATCCTTCCAAATAATACTTCAAATTGTCCACAAATAAACATTCCAAGTCAATATGGTTTGGCCAGCTGGATACCTGAACTTGTTTGTGCAGCTCTGCTAGTTTGAACAGTTCCATTTATGTGAGGGTCATGAAGGCAAACGCACAGTGTGAAAGATAAGAAAGAAGTAGGCAGAATGCTGCAGGAGCTTAGTGTGCTTTATTAGCTACTGATTAAAGGTAGAGGACACGCCTTAGCCAGAACCTAAATCATCGGAAGAAACAAAACACACATTCTACTTGTGGCCAGCCTTCCTTACAAAGGCAAGGATTCAGAAGTTTGTCAAAAAAAAAAAACCTTGTTAAGGATCTATGTGTTATGGGAGGAGCTATGATACAACAGGCTCCTGAATCGAAATCTCCATAAAAAGCAGGAACTGTTTGCTTTGAGAGAAAAAAAAGATCTCAATAGTGTCAAATTATTGAAATGTACAAACTATTGTTGGTGAATTTCTATTATGACATCTTGGAACACTTGTTGCGGCATGAAGTGTCATGATATAAAGCTCACATCCACAGGTGACGGGGAAGCAGAGTGTGACAGAGAGAAGAAATACCAACATCACTGTTTCAATATACGGAAACAAACAAAACAATCTAAAAGCTACACTTTGGTTGCAGGAAGACCGGACAGTTTGTCCTGTGGATGTGTCTCGTCCACTCTGGAGGGACCGTGGGCGGGCTCTGTCTTTAAATTGCTTCAACGTAGTTGGCGGGCAGCATGCCGGTCTTGCCGGTGCGCTGCACGGTGCCGTACATCCAGCCTTCGTCGATGGACTGCACGTTCACTATGACGTCGCCGTCTTTGAACGACACCTCGTCGCTGTCGGCTGCCGTGTAGTCATACATGGCACGTACGGTTTTCTGAAGAGGAAATATAGGAATCAGTTAGTCTTTTTCAATAGTTTACATCAATTCAAGAAAAATAATAAAAGTGTCTGCCTTTTAGGATGTTTTTGATCAGATTTAGTCAAAACTGAGGAAGTTCTGGGTATTGTAAGTAATGACATGGTGTTTAAATAACATGTGGTCATTAATCTTAGCAGATCTGTTTACCACTATACCAAAAATATAATATAGTAGATAATTATATTAGAAAATTTTCTGTTTTTTGAGTTAATATATTATTTAAATTTCCATGTAAATATGATAATCAGATTTCTTTTGTCTAATAATACCAATTATTTGATTTTTAGAAATGTGTCACACCTAAATTTTCCCCCAATATTCCTATTTCTGTTTACATATACAGTGGGGCAAAAAATGTATTTAGTCGGACTAAATTGTGCAAGTTCTCCCACCTAAAAAGATGAGTGAGGCAGACCTGTAATTTTCATACCTCAACCATGAGAGACAAAATGAGAAAGAAAAAAACCCAGAAAATCACTGATCTGATTATTAAAAAAATATTTGTGAATTATGGTGGAAAATAAGTATTTGGTCACCTTCAAACAAGCCAGATTTCTCTCTCACAGACCTGTAACTTCTCGTGTGAGAGGATCCTCTGTCCTCCACTCGTTGTCTGTATTAATGACACCTGTTTGAACTCGTTATCTATATAAAGGACACCTGTTCACAACCTCAAACAGTCACACTCCAAACTCCACTATGGCCAACACCAAAGAGCTGTCTGAGGACACCAGAAACAAAATTGCTGACCTGCATCAGACTGGGAAGACTGAATCCACAATAGGTAAGCAGCTTGGAGTGAAGAAATCAACTGTGGGAGCAAATATTAGGAAATAGAAGACCTACAAGACCACTAAAAATCTCCCTCCATCTGGGGCTCCCAGCAAGATCTCACCCTGTGGGGTCAAAACGATCTCAAGAACAGTGGGCAAAAATCCCAGAATCACACTGGAGGAGCTAGTGAAATGATCTGCAGAGAGCTGGAACCAAAGACCACCATCAGTAACACATCAGTAACACACTAAAAACCCTGCAGTTGCAGACGTGTCCCTGTGCTAAACCCAGTACACGTGCAGACCTGTCTAAAGTTTGCTAGAGCATTTGGATGCTCCTAAAGAGGATTGGGAGAATCAACCAAAATAGAACTTTTTGGTAAGAACTCTATTGTTTGGAGGAGAAATAATGCTGAGTTACATCAAAGAACACCATACCTACTGTAAAGCATGGGGGTGGAAGCATCAAGATTTGGTGCTGTTTTTCAGCAAAGGGACCAGGATGACTGATCCGTGTAAAGAAAAGAATGAATGGAGCCATGTATCATCAGATTTTGAGATAAAAACTCCCCCATCAGCAAGGACATTGAAGATGAAACATGTCTGGGTCATTCAGCATGACAACAATCCCAAACACACTCCCCGGGTAACGAGGGAGTGACTTCATAAGAAGCATTTCAAGGTTCTGGAGTGTCCTAGATTTCAACCTCATAGAAAACCTTTGGAGGGAGTTGAAAGTCTGTGTTGCCCAGTGACGGCCCCAAAACATCACTGCTCTAGAGGAGATCTGCATGGAGGAATGGACCAAAATACCAGCAACAGTTTGTGGAAAAACTTGTGAAAAATTACAGAAAACGTTGCACTGCTGTCATTGCCGAGAAAGGGTATATAACAAAGTATTGAGTTAAATTTTTGTTGTTGACCAAATATTCATTTTCCACCAGAATTTACAAATAAATTCTTTAAAAATCAGACAATATGATGTTCTGGATTGTTGTTCTTGTTTTGTCTCTCATAGTTGAAGTATACCTATGATGAACATTACAGACCTCTCATCTTTTTAAGTGGGAGAACTTTTTGCCCCACTCCAAGGGCAGAAAATGAAAGAACACTTAATGGTAGTAAAAGAAGGAGGAGAAAAAATGTGTAGATTTGTATTCTTTGACAGGCATGCATCAGAGTCTGTAAGCCCAAAAGCTCTGTAGGATAAACTGAGGCTGTAGGCACAGCCAACCAGATATCAAAAGTTCAGGTCTGAAGTTTGATCGTGTTGACCAGAATTCTTCAGAATTAGATTTCAGAAATGTCATCTAAACATGTCAGATCTCTGATAATCTAAACTACTGATTATTTTGGTGATAAGTGTTACTGACCCCGGTGGTGGAGGGGTGTGAGGGGATGGAGGAGACTGTGGTCTGCTGGGTGGCCACAGATGACGACCTCTGTTGCACCTCCACAGTCTTAGTCTGCTGGTAACCTGCAAACGTCAAGAGAAAACAGGAAAACGGTTGTGAACCATGACCACTTTAGATAATTATCCACACTCTTTTGGGTTAATCACCAATAGAGCTTGTCATGAAGCCGTTGCTGTAGAGCGACAGGTGGTGCTCCGGATCCTGGGACACCTCTGACTTCTCATCAGCCATGCCGCTCAGGGCGCTGGTGGAGCGGGAATGCTCCTTGCTGCGCCGCTGGGCTTGCACTGTCAGGGTCAACAGGTTTAACAAAAAGCCAACATTCAGTAAAATCAGAATCCCACATGGCGGGTCAGAGACGATCACCTCACTGATCTCTCATGTATTCACAAATTTACCAAATTTGATTATTCTAAAACAATCCATGCAAAATATTTATACCTATTTTATTTGCTAAGGAGCTCACTAATTTATCTTGCATATGCTGATCACATGAGGATGATTTAAGACTGGACTGATTAAGATATCCCCACCTGACATCATGTGCAGACTCCTGGATTGGATGTTGTCCTCAGCGGGATCGTAGTCAAACACAGAGCCGGGGTTGGTGCGCCACACACGCAGATCTTAAATTCAGAGGAAACGGCTTAATCCAACAAAAGGATTGTAAGTATAAATGAATTCTATATCTAATTTATCCACTCAATGGACCAAAAACCACTATCACTTGTGCAAATGTGAAAAAAAAACATTTATAAATATGGATCAATGAAGCTTACATTCAAAAAATTGTAGAGTTGATAAAAAAATAAAGTTGCTATAACTCTGTAATACTAAAGTTTGCAATTTTTAGCAAAAGCGTAAGGGTTTTATTGATGGTTAGATGTGTTGGCTTCTCATATACCTGTGATGGTCTCCTGGTCGTGCTCGATAGCTCGTCTCCTCTCCATCTCCACCACGCGCCTCTGGATGCCGCGGTAGCTGATGTCGCTGAATTCCTGCGTGGTCCTCTTGACCCGCTCGGTCACCGGATCAGAGGTGGTGGGAGTGAAGCTTCCCTTACTTTTCTCAAAGTCTTCATGGTATTTTACCTTAATAAGTCAAATCCACAGCCTTGGTTAGGTTGATACAAAACCCGCATGAAACTGAAAGATCTTCTGCAATGTAAAACCAAATGATTGAAGCCCAAAAGTTCTGAGAAGGACAATTATTGAAACAAATTATCAAAATTCATTTTTTTCATTTTAAACCAAAGAAGTGGCTACAAATGTGCTATAACATTTTTAGCCTAAATGTAGCAACTTTGACAAAAAACAAGTTAAAATGATAAAAAATAAACATTCTAAATAAATTATTTTAACAGTTTTTACAGCTGTTTACATCTGGATGGATTCATTGTATCTGTATCCTTGAATATTGTCAACAAACCAAAGGACATAAAACACTAAAGTTTAACTTCACTCCCTTTCCAACATGTCTAAATTTCCTTGTTGGAAATAATTATTATTATCATTATTTTTGTTATAACTGATTAACCTCTGTTGTTGTTTTATTTTGACTTTTGTCATTCGCATGTTGGAAATAAATATCTAAAAAAGCTGAAATACGCCTTCCTGTTGCAATGAAAATGCACTAGAACACCCACATGCTTTTACTGAGGCATTTGATTGGACAGTTTATTACTTGAATAACTGGCGATGAAGAAAAAAAAAATCATGAAAAAAAAATAGTATTATCAAGAATGACTGATTAATATCTGTTTATTTCTCAATAGAAGTCTATGGGATTTTGACTTCTTGTAACCAGCACGTACTTCCTGTTTGAAACACAAGAGGGGAGGGTTGAGCTGTCCATTGTTTTCTACGGTCTATGAACACACCTGAACCAGGTAATCAGCCATGAGTAGAGCTTGGCTATCTGGAACTCATGCAGACACATCAGTCCTCGAGGCCTGGAGTTGGGTATCCGTGGTTTAGACTAAGTATACTTGTAGCACACTTAAATGACCAGTGGTCAATCATTCAAGCTGCCCCTTTTCTGCCCCTTTTGACTCGTTTCCTTTGTTTCAACACATTTTTTCAGCTACCTTTCATTAGCACTTGAGAGCTTCATCTGAACAACAGTATGTTGATTATTTTTTTTTAGGAATCTCAGCAGTCAGAAAAAGGTGATGGATTTTTTTCTTAAAATAAAAACATTTTTTTTCCATCTTTAAATCCACTTCTGTCACTAGATTCTTTGGTATGATTAATAAAAAAATGAGAAAGCCTGATTTAAATCCTAAATAGTGGCCGTACCCCTGAGATGATCCGCTGGGTCTCCCTGACGCGCCTCATTTCAGGTGTGTCCAGGACGAAGGCGGCCTTGCCTTGGACCTGTTTGCGGAAGCTGTCAGAGTACAGCACCTACAGGAGAGTGGAGGACATGCAGTGAACGTCTGAAGCTTCAGTCCTGAAGGCGTCATTCAGTAGCTATTAGCATCAGAAGCAAATATAGAGATGAAGAGGGGCACACAGAGCCAGTTTTACTGGGGATTCAGACAAATGAATTAGCAGGGAAGAGGTTTAGATTCAGTCTAGTAGGTTTGAAAATAACACAGTTATGATCCGGTCTTCACAGGGATGAAGAAGAGTAGTGTGGACGACATGAAAGGTTAAAAGTGATGATGTGCGCAGACACACTGCAGGTGGTGGGATTAAAAATAATTGCTTCATTAATACAATTAACCAGAGCGGAAGACAAGTCAGTTAGAAAGAGGTTAACGGGGGTGGAACGGGTTCTGGAAGGGGTTCTGAAGGTACCGAGCTAATGTTTTCTTGGTTCCTTTTGACCCGCTCCATCTCTGGAGTGAACACCACTGGAGTTCCCTTGGCGGAACTGTCCTTATAGAAAACCTGAAGGATGGAAGCACAGCGCCCCCCACAGGGCCAGTCAGACAAGTGACGCGCAAAAACCACACTGCTATAGGACTTGTTTCTAGACTTCTTGAGGATTCAGGTATATAATAAAATAAAACTTAAAAATAACTTTTGGAAATGTTTAATCAGAGTCTGAGAAATCGGTCCTATAGCGTGATTCGTCCTGGTAACAGCCAGGATCGATGGATTTTAGCTTGGAGAATCGCTGGTGGTTAGAAGAGGGCTACTTTCACAAAGAGGAGAGACTGATGAAGAGGATTAAAGATGAAAAGAAGAGGGTGGAAATTAAAGATACATTTGAGGGGGTCAAATGGCAGGGATGAAGGTCAGGAAACTGCACTGAGCCTGAATTAGAAATAGACGTGATGAAAGAGGAGATAATGGGGGCGTGAGACACAGCAGGTGAGAGGAGGTATTACTGTCCACTCTCTATGGTTAGGAAGGAGCACAAGTGGATCAGGTTTCGTTTCCACTACCGAGCTGATGTGCCTCTGGGTTTCTTTGACCCGCTTCACTTCAGGAAGATCCGGTATAGCTGTGCCTCGACCCAGAGAGTCCTTGTATTTTATCTACACGGCAAAGATTTGGGGGTTTTGAGCAGAGAAAGTGGAGGAAAAACAGAACCAGATCAATAAACAAAGAATGACAGGAACACTGCACAAACACAAAAGAAAAAGAGATCACAGCAGACATGACGACATGAAGCACACTTTGGTCCTTTGAGTTCTTTAACAGTTTAATCATCAGAAAGGCTCACTGGGGTTATGTATTTGATCAGAGAAATGACCAGAGAGGTTTGTTACAATAGTTTTGGGAGGAAAAGCAAAGGGATGGTCACTTCTGGAGTACCATGCTAATGTTCTGCTGATTGCGTTTAACTCTCTCCATCTCTGGGGTCTCTGACACCGAGGTGCCTTGTCCCACTCCTTCTTTGTAGTGATGCTTTGAATGAGAGCAAAGAAAACGGGTCACATTTGGAGACACATTCTGTGTTAGATTAGTGTTTCAAACCAGGGGGAAGTGAAACGACTAAAATGAAAAGAAAAGAAAAGAAAAGAAAAGCAGAAAAATCTGGGAAATGTTGAGTTTTAAGGAAAAATGTGGAGGGAATTCGATTCAGTTTTCCAAACCACATCATGTACTTTTAGGTAAAAAAAGGAGGAAAGGATTAATGGAATAAAGTTGATCATAGTTAGGATGAAAGAAGGAGTCTGTACAGTGAAGTAAGTACAGTTTGGGATTAAAAGGAGAAGAATCACTGAAGTCCTTTTTCATCTACCAGACTGATATTCTTCTGGGTTTCTCGGACCCGCTTGACCTCTGGAAGATCTGGTATGGCTGTGCCTTGACCCAAAGACTCCTTGTATTGAATCTGCTCATTACAAACGTCACAAAGGTAGAGAATAAGACGACAGAGTACGCACGGCCACGTTCATCCAGAAACTGAAAGCAGAAAAGCTCGTCAAAGGAGGTTTTTAGTGATGTGGGGAATGATGGAAGTCAGTAGTGTAAAATCTTCATGTTGTTCTGACAACAGTTGGAAGTTTATTCAGTGTATTCTAGTTTTCTGTTTTGAAAGAAAAATGGAAACAAAAAATGGAAAGTATTTAATTAAAGTCAGAAATGCCTCTCATCTGCGTGACTGCATTCCAGAAGCTGGTTGTTTGTTAGGACCGACATCAAAATTCTATCATGGAGAAGCTTTTGTCTCTTCCAAGCGAATAGAAGTGCTGCTTTCAACAAGGGGAGAGATATGAAGCAGTTTAAAACACTGGAGAAGATCTCAGTCCTTCCAACAAGACCAGCAGCTATAAGAAGATTTAAAGAAAAACAACATTTCTCCTTTTTGAAAAGAATTAAGAAGTATCTCATTATAATATTTGGTCATTTAAAATTTCTTCTTAAGGCATAATTATTGTCATGAATCTGAATCATTACCACATGAGTAGAAATCCAAACTTTCTCTAATTTCCTGTCCAACAGAAACCTAACTTTGAGTAAAAAATGTGCACTTTCTTAATACTGTTCTGAAATTTTAGTCAAAAGTATGGAGGGTGAACTTTCTTTTCCTCTTCAAATTTAAATAGTTGAAAAACTAACAGTTTTCTCTGCTGAAAAAGGCAAGTGTAAAGTCATCTCAGGCGATGAGAGGTGATGAAATGTGAAGGAAGGGTTGAAGGATTGGTTTAATTCTTTTGGAGATGAGACAAAGGGATGGTGGACGTGATGGAGGGCAGGGTCACTCATCGGAGTACCGTGCTAATGTTTCGCTGGTTCCGTTTGACTCTTTCCATCTCGGGGGTCTCTGGCAAAGCGGTTCCTCCTCCCAAATCCTCTTTATACTGAATCTTTATTTGGATTGGGAATGAATGCATTAAACCAGCAGTTAATCTCACGGTTTAGAGGCTCAAAAGTTTTAATGTCCTAATTTGACCTGATTAATAACTTGTAAACACAAACTATATATCTAAAAGCATGAAAAAAGCAA
This sequence comes from Oryzias melastigma, assembly GCF_002922805.2. Taxonomy (NCBI): domain Eukaryota; kingdom Metazoa; phylum Chordata; class Actinopteri; order Beloniformes; family Adrianichthyidae; genus Oryzias; species Oryzias melastigma. The sequence goes on along the minus strand of NC_050532.1, from coordinate 8,041,153 downwards.
ACATTTAAAAAAAAAAAAAGCACACAAACACTGCACAGAATTACACATCAGAGCAAACACTTAAGGGTGAGTTGCAAAAAAAGAAAACACTGCAAAAGAAAAAAAAAGATGTTAAAAAATAATAGCACACAAACAAACAGAGATAAAGTTTAAAAGAAAGAAAAGTTGTTATTGAAACAAATCTGAATATATGGAGTGAATACCGAGCTGAAATTCTTTGTGTTTTCTTTAACGCGGAGCATTTCAGGAGTGTCCTTTACAGTAGACACTTTGCCTTTTATGTTTTTTAGGTCAGTCTGGTACTGAAGCTACAAGAAGAAAAACAAGAACGCAGGTTAAAATGCTCATTAGTGGAAGGTACAACTAAAAGGAGTCAAATCTGGAGGAGAAAATGCAAAGAGAAACATGTTCTGATATCACAGCATCATTGAAGAAGTGAAACAGAAATCAAATAAGACAAAAACACAGAAATTTGACAGCAGACAGGGACAAAAAAGCTTATCTTAATCACATCCCTTTAACTTTTTATTGAATATAATCCGCCTGTTCATGTCTGACATGGGCTGGCTACTACAGAACCTTGGGATCCAAAATTTAACATTCTTCTACATAAGCTGACTCGGCAGAACCTGTGGATTTGACTTACAGTGCTGAAGTTTCTCTGGTTCTCACGGACTCTCTGCATCTCTGGAGTGTCCAGGACTGGAACATAGTGAGACATGGTCTTCTCCGCCTCCTCTTTGTATTTTTTCTGTTGGAATAGTGTGACCAATCAGACGTGAATCTGGTTGAAATAAAATAAATAAATAAATAAATAAATAAATTGCTATCTAGAGGTCTGGTACTCCACCTGGCTGACGATGTTCCTCATCTGCTGAGCGTGGATGATGTCGGGGGTGTCGATCACAGTGGTATAGCTCGCCCGGTCCATCTCTGCAATCTGCTTGTACTTTGTCTGCACAACAAAAGCTGCCAGTCACTAACTTTACAGAACCACAACACTGCAAACTATCCTCGTAAAGATTTAAAACCTTGTTTTTGGACTTTTAAGATTTTAGGTTTGAAGTTGTTTTCTCTTTGCTCTAAGCTTTTCTCAGCTCTTGGAGCTGGGATCGAGAAATAAGGAAATTATTATTAAAATGACTCAAATCCTTGATTTAAGACTCAAAAAATCTCAAACTGCACTATGATTTTTTTTTGGTTCAACTTTAAGAACATTCAGTATATATTCAATTTAGCCAGAATGGCAATTTTCATTACTTTGGAATCAACAATTTAGATTTATGATCTAGGAACAAGTGATGTATTAAGATGGGCCAACTTTTACTCAGATCGTATTCCCAATTTTTTAAAAAAACAATTTTGTTCCTAAATGAGTCATTTCCATTTATTAAATTAGTTTGTTGTAATTTAAATCAAAACGAACCAGAATTAAGTACTTAAAACTCAAACAATACAAACTATTTGCTTATAACTAGCAAAATGATAATTTTTTATTGGGCTGTTTAACATTCAACTTTATGTAATTCTATCTAACTAATTCGAGATTTTTTTGCTTATTTTTTTCATTTTTAAATGCCTGGAATTCCTCATTTCTAGATTTTGGCATCTTATTATAATAAGTAAAATGTGTTGCTGCATGAACAGATTATTTTACTATTTTCTAGGGATTTCTTTCTGAACCCATAAGAACCCAAAGTGACATCAATCAGTGAAACAGAAAAATATCTGAAATGGTTTCTGTGGTCAACTTTGTTTGTGATATTTTCCACATAATTTTATCTTTAAGACATAAAAGGTTATGATTTGTGTTTTTTTCCCTCTTACTTCTAGGCTACCTCTCTTTTTGCAGCGTAAACTGCACTGATTCTATGAATCATTCATGAGAGTGTTTTAACACTAGAAAACTGCCTGATTGCACAGCAGAAATTCTGACCTGACTGAGGATTTCGGTGGCATTCCTGGCTCTCATGAAGTCCGGGGTGTCCGTAGCCAAAGCCAACATTCCCTTGCCCTTGATCTCCTGCTCCAAAGCCTTCTTGTACTCTCTCTGTAAAGGGGAGAAGCTGTTAGTGCATGTCAGAAAACACAATTCCAATGCCAATACTTATGTATGTTGAACAGGGCTGCAAAAAAAAAAAAAAAGAGAAACAACTAAAGGAACAGGGAGCAGAGAGGTTAGCATAAATTAGGGATTTCTACGAAAGGACCAAATATGATCATTGTAGCAAAAAGTGGAAAACGGCAGCTGTTAGGAACAAAAATCTAAAGACAAATTTAGATCTTTTTCAATTATTTTTAAATCAATCTATAAAATCAATAACAATCTCATAAAAGTTTCAATTCTAACATATTTAGTTAAAAACAAGTGAAATATATCATCTTTATATTTCTGGTTTATTTATAAACCTTTTGTTAAATTTCCAGGAGAAGAAGAGAAAAAATAGCAAATTAAGTAGCAGGGACATAAGTTGCTTAAACTTTTTTTCATTATGAAAAATGCTGTAAAGTTAGTGACATCCCAAAGCGAAGTCAAGAGTCAAAGCCAGAGCTTTCTTTTTTTTTTTAGGTGGATGATCAAGCGTAGTTAAGAGGGGAAAGGATTCACCAAGAGCAGGATTAACTTGGATAATTAAAGAGCGATGCCACTTCCATCACCCCTCAGACAGTCGTACCTCACAGAGAATCTGAGTGGCATTCTTTGCTCTCAAAAGCTCCGGAGTTTCCTCCAGTACAGTTAGCCCTTTACCCTTCACT
>NC_050532.1:7956239-8038150 GCF_002922805.2 Oryzias melastigma | reverse complement strand
AAATCTCAATACAAGCATGCATAGGAAGGCTTAGTATGTCAGTGAAAACAGCCGTATCTAGCAGCCTATAGAGGCACGCCAAAGGTTACATGTGGATATTTGATTAATCGCAATGAAATCAGGCTTGTGCCGTTACCATTGAGGAACTAAAAATGAACTCTGGGCTTTCAGAAGAAATTTGTAGTCGTCCTGTAGTCTTAGTACGATTACAAAGAACAGATGAGGTCAATGAAAGGGGGAGGTCAAACCATGTACACGCTACTGTAGTTACCTCACTGATTATTTTGGTGGCGTGTCTGACATGAACCATGGCAGGGGTGACCTCCAAGCCTGAGAGGTTCTTCCCCCTCATGTTCTCCTCAAAGTCCTTCTTATAGTCTTTCTATTTGTTGCAAAGACAAGACAAGGGACAGACAGAACTCAGACGGACACATGCAAGCAGTGCTGGTTCACAATGCAACGACTTCGTCTTCTCTTTTTTTTTTTTTTTACAAAAGAAAATAAGCCTTTCGACTTAAAATGAGTGGAGCTAAATTGTAGCAGTTACATGCACTTGATGGACATACACACATTTGAAATTCCCTTTTGTCTTTAAAGCAGGACAGGCAGTCGTGATACGTAGAGACATTTCATTTCAACACATTTCACATTGCCTCCAACTAGTTTGTACTTAATAGCTCAGTGTAAAAATATATGCTATGATTCATGTTGTGACATCACACCCACTGGCCACTTTATTAGGCACACCTGTCCAACTGCTCGTTAATGCATATATCTAACCAGCCAATCACATTTAGGTATGTAGACATGGTCAAAGGGATCTGCTGTAGTTTAAACCAATATCAGAATGGGGTAGAAAAGTCATTTAAGTGACTCTAGACATGGTATGGTTGTTGGTGCCAGACGGGCTCTACTGAGATTTTCACCCACAACCATCTCTAGGGTTTACAGAGAATGGTCAGAAAAGGAGAAAATATCCATTGAGTTGCAGTTGTGCGCCTTGTTGATGCCAGTGGTTAGAGGATTATGACCAGACTGGTTCTGAAAGGCAACAGTAACTCAAACAACCACTAGTTAAAACATCTCTGAACACACAACACATCCAACCTTGAGGCAGATGGGCTATAGAAGCTGAAGACCACACCGGGTATCACTCCTGTCAGCTAAGAACAGGAAACTGAGGCTACAATTCTCACCAAAACTGGACAACAGAAGATTGGAAACATGTTGTCTGGTTTGATGAGTCTTGATTGTTGCTGTGAGATTTGGACAGCAGGGTCAGAATTTGGCGTCAACAACATGAAAGCAACGGTTCAGGCTGGTGGTGGTGGTGTAATGGCGTGGGGGACATTTTCTTGGCACACTTTGGAGCCCTTAGTACCAATCATTCATGGTTACACCACAGCCTACCTGAGTATTGTTGCTCTATCCCTTTATGACCACGGTGTACCATCTTCTGATGATGACTACTTCCAGCAGGATCTAATGTCATAAAGCTGGAATCTTCTCAGATTGGTTTCTTGAACATGACAATAAGTTCACTGAGCTCAAATGACCTCCACAGTCAGTAGATCTCAATAAAACAGATCACCTTTGGGATGTAATGGAACGGGAGATTGTCATCAAGGATGTATCATGCTAGCATGTCAGTTTGGACCAAACTCTCTGAGGAATGTTTCCAGCTGTTTGAATCAATGCCACTAAGGATATTAGCAGGGACCTAATAAAGTGTCTGATGAGTGTTCATTCACACTAATGATTCTTAGAGGCACTGTAAAATGTTTTTTGGCAAACACCAGGCACATTATGAATTTTTTTTTTGCAAAGAACAAAACAACAGACACAAGAAAGCTCTTTAAAGTGTATGACAGACGGAGAGGAAGCCTGCATCTGCAGTCGCCTTTAGCTCACACATTTACCTGGCTCTGCATGTGCTGGGCCTCTTTGGCAGTCACATATGTTGGTGTCTCAAAGTCCAGCATAGGTTTGCCCTTTTCCTTCTCATACTTCTCCTTGTATTTGACCTGAAGCAAACACATTCAGCAGGTCTGGATGAACAATAAACATAAAAAAAAACTGTGTTGCAGAGCATCGTCTAACTCTAACGACATTTTCACAGATGTTTTGGTTGTTTATCAATTGAGATTTTTATTCCTTTGATTAAAAAAAAATGTAAATCAGACAAACTGTGTACGAGAGGGAAGCAGCACCTGCAGACAAAGCACCATTTCTTCAGTTTGACATGGGTTAGCTTTTCCTGTTCAGACTTACGTTGCTCTGCAGTTCAGAGGCCTCCTTGAGATGGAGCTGCTCTGGTGTGTCAGGAATCATGTGGTAGTGACCCTTACTCTCTTCAAATTTCTTCTTGTAGCGGTACTATGTGGAATTCCCAGTAAAGTAAAGCAGCTCAGTACAACAAAGAGGAAGAAAACTGACTTTCTAGAGTTATTTTTATCCATAACATTAACACTTTTGACAGCAAATAAAAGCAAAACTAGCTTTAGTTTATTCTAAAGAAGGGGGTAGGGTTTGTGTTAAAGGCTCATCTATAAAAGACTAACTATTGTCTAAACGAGGGAGGCATTAGTTACTAAAGTGAGTCAGAGGCGAGGAGGGGTAAGGATCACCACCAGATGAAGTCACAACATGATGGGTGTATGGATGACGAAGCTTAGTGTTTGAATTCATTAGAAAGTGGTTAATACATGTCTGTTTGGTGTTACTGTGGGCTGAGGGGGGGTTACACCCTCTGTAGTGATGACAGCAGCCGAGAGAGACGCGACTCTCAGGCGGCCGGAGTGTGGAGGGGTTAGTGGCTCGTGATGTCTTACGTCGCTGGACAGTTTGCTGGTGCTCAGGCTGTGCTGCATGGATAGAGACTCAGCCATGTCCGTCACAGGTTTGTGGATCTTCTTTAGGTCACCCTTATACTTCACCTGTAGGTCGAGATAACAAATTCTTTACTAGATTTAAGAAATTTATGCAAAAGCCAAGACTTTCCCTCTTGAGAAAACCTTCATAATGAACATTTACAGAAACTTTCTCTTAGTACAACCCACTTCTCAACTAACTTGTTTATGGGATCATTTAAAGACATTTAGCTACAAAAAAGACGTTTGCAGCAAAAAAAAATTATATAAACTGTATATATCAACAAGGGATGCTACAATTCTTGGCTTAAAACCAAAATTGTGTGTTTATTGAACTGAAATGTGGTAAAAGTGAATCATTGCTGCTTTACTCTTGGGTATTTTAATTGCTGCTTTCAGTTCTTTAAGTGGGTAATTCAACATCTGTCCAAGGACAACACATGAAAAATAGCCACTGGACAAATTCTGGCTCATTGCGGTGATACTTTAATTGTATAAAATAACCAAATTAAAATGTTTGCATATGTTTACGGTGAAAGTTTCAAACAAGTGTTGTGCTAAATATTAGATTTTTAAGGTTGTTTCATTGTATTACACAGGCCTACTTGTTATTTGCTTATTTTTTTGAGTTATTTTTTGTAATACACAAATCACATGTTGAACTGAAACAAACCCCCAAAATAGAGGTTTGAACCGGATCCTAGTGAAAGTGAATGTTGCATCCCTAATATCAGCACAAACTTTCTTTTTTTTGCTTTCTCCATTTATATTAAAAAAATAATCAGAGGGAGATAAAACATTCAGACATTTCTAAACCCTAAAGCAAAGACACAAGTCTTGATGACATCTTTAGGTCAGTGACGGACTTAGCACTTTGGGGGCCCCAGGCGAACAATAACATGAGGCCCTCTGTGGTAGATATATACATCTTTTTTTGTTTTCACTCTTTTAAAAAAAAATGTTTACAAAATTGGGCTGGAAACCACCCAATCTGGCAACACTGACTGCCCCCCAACTTGCAAAGCTATCCAAATTCTTTCACTAGTCACTATATAGAGAATTCACCATTTTGTAGAGCTGTTCAAATCTACAATTCCAAAATCGAGTGTCCAAGAAATTTCCCAGAAGTCTCTGCAGTGTGCTTTGATGCTCACAACATTAGTGACCACAATGCATTGCATTTGAACATTTTTTGCGAAAAATGTTTGAATATATTTTTTAATAAACCACATTTTCATCATCAGAGGAACTGAGTCATAAATAGACATCATAAAATTTTAGTACTGGTTTGATTTTCACTTTGTGAAATCGTTATACGTTAAAAAAGGAAAAAAATGGAGTATAGAGATAAAGTGTTTTAGTATTTGGGGAGTAGGGAAGGAATTCAGACATAGCCTAAGTCTCTCGACTTGCTGTGGTCTGGAATATTCCATTGCTGGATTTCAGTGATTTATCTGTAGTTTTTTGCCAACAGATTTGAATAATAATGAGGGTAAAAAATATTTTAGACACTTTTATTTAGTGTTATGCTCAGGGTGCCCCAGACTTTTGGGGGCTTTAGGCAATCGCCTACCTCTGTCTAATGTTAAGTCCGGCTCTGCTTCAGGTAACAATGCCATGTTCTCCTACTGTATGTCCTCACGTATGAGTTTAATAGTTCTTGTTTAAATGAAAGTGTTTCCGTTTCATGAGCACTTACCTCACTGGCCAGTTCATTGGCGTCCTTCAAAGTCTTGTAAATCTTGCTCTCCTTCAGATCATACTGTGGTTTCTTTCCCTTCACCTCCTTATCAAACTTCTCCTTGTATTTCACCTAATGTTACACGAGTACAAGTCAGCGCACGCCAACATAAATTTATAGACTTCATCATAGTGCAAAATACAGAAGGACAACATTAGGCTTTGAGGTTTCTGAGTAAACCTTAGAAGTGGAAGAATAATTTGGAAAAGTAAAGCTTGCATCACTTTTATAAATTAGTTTTAGTCATCGATGCCAGTGTAATTTCTAAAAGTGTTCTCTGCTGGAAATTTAAGACAGGATTGATTTAATGGTTTTTGAGAACAAATATCTAACAAATATTATTATAATTTTAGCAAAAGGAAAATGACAAAATCTACTTAAAATTCATACAAATCTTAATTAGGCTTTGCTGCCATCTTAACTCAATAAAACTGTTTTTGCAGAATAAAGTATGTCTTCACAATGAATATCTACAAATATCTACTTTTTAAGAAAGACATGACTTTTAAAAACATAAACATTTACTGCAGCACCATTCATTTTCCATAATACATAAGAAGCTGAAGGACTTAATGAACATTTGGAAATCTAAAAAAATGAAAACATGTGTAAGTTGGTAGGAATGGAAAGACAGTAGAGACACACAAGTAGCAGAAGCCCTGTAGGTTTAGTAAATTAACCTCCTTACATCACTAGTCACCGCACTCATTTTCTTAATGTGGCGCATCAGGGGGGTATCAAAGGAAGAAGCTCCATGGAGGGAGGACTTGGCCTCCACCTACAAAGCGCAGTGAAATGGAGGGATGAGAATTAAAGGACAGAAACACAGAGGAGAAGAACGGGATTAGAAGATGCAGTAGGAAGTACGAAATGGAAGGAGGAAGAGGAGAAATTTAAGGATGGAGGGAGACATGTACAATGATATGAGCCGTTAAACATGTATATGTGATATTATGAAGGTGCAACAACAGATTAAACGTGGATTACGATGCAGGGCGGCAGGAGAAGGGGCTCAGATTCAGTCGTTAGTCCAATCAGACAGCTGCAAAGCATCACTTTTTAAGTTTTATTTGTTAGTTTACACAAGATAAAGTAGAATAAGGAAAATAGTGCCACTAGTTTACTTTTTGGTTACCACTGACTGGTCCTAAACATCTCATAAGACGGTAAATATGATGGTCGCTGTGCTAAAACGTTTCGGGAAGCAGTCAGATGGTAGCCAGGAGCCAGATGGTCTATTTGGTTTGGGGTACCTGGCTAGTAAGCTGGGACACATGAGTTGCCAAAGCAATGTCTGGGCGGTTGGCCAGTGAACCTCCACGGCTGGCCTCTTCACGAGCCTTTTCACGATAGCCAATCTGATGAATATAGGACCAAACAAGCATCACTGGACCATGCAGAAGCCAAAGCTATGCGTATACGCACACGTTTGTCTTGTTGTTGTGTGGTTGTGTGTGTGGTTGCAAAAGTGTAGTTTTTGCCGTTGACCCCTTGATGACTTGATGAGGCAAGGATGCATCTTACACCAACATCATCATAATTTAGCATCTACATGAACAGGCGTCAAAGAGGTTAACAAAACGACCTGAGACTTTTTTCCAATGTCCTGAATCAATTCGGCTTAGATTTATGATTACTATGAGATTGTTCAGTTTTTTATTGAATTAAATCCAATTCATACCAATAAAGATGCAATTTTTAAATTTCATTTTAATTTTATTTCAAAAGTTTTAAACCAAACAAAAACTAAACTGTTTTTTGTAATTGTCAATAGTTACAAAATAAGAAAAAACTAGCTGTCTGTTGCAGAAATAAATAATAATAAAAAAAAAGTTAAAATAAAGTCAGTGGTCTGAATAAATCTAAACTGAATCTTGTGAATGAAAATCCACTTGTAAATTAAAATAAATTATTTCCATACTAAAGAATAACCCCATCGCCAAAAATCATAATTTCAAATTCACAGGTGTTCTGGATGGGCCATATCAGTTATATTTTGGCCTCCTAACATTTCTTGTAAGCTCACAGGTGAGTTTGTGAAGATGTGTCTGCTTCGGTTATACCCATACGTTAAAATCCATAAAGTTTGTGCGGTGCCATCATGTTCGGACGGCTTTCACACAGCGGCTACTATGAAGGCTGGCTTCTTTGTGGAGAACCTGGAAGTAGTTTTACCTCACTGATGAGTTTAGCCGCCTGGGTGGCCTTCCTGATGTCGGGTCGGTCGACTACAGTGGTGTAGTGCAAGCTGGCTTTGGCATCTTTTTTATAGGCGACCTGTGTGTTTGTGCAGAAGAGCAAAACAATGAAATGTTTGCATCAGAAAAGGGAGCAGCACTTCTACAGATACAAGAACATCAAGATGATCTGTTACTTACATTGCTCTGATTCTTTGCTACCTCCATGGCATGCTGAATATCAGGAGGAACGATCATGTGGTTATACACAGACTTGCCCTTTTCCTTTTCAAACTTGGCCTTGTACTGTTTCTAAAAAAAGAAAAAGGAGAGAATGGGGGCCGATGAGTGAGGCAGGTAGTAGTGACGATTTTGAACTACTTTTCTTGAATAAAAACAAAGCAGGAGACTACCTCACTGATGAGCTTCTTGACCTCCTTGCTGTGAGCGGTGTCGCGTGTCTCCCTCAGGGTGGTGAAGGAGCCAGACTGCATGACCTTTTTACTGGCCGCTTTGTATTTACTCTGAGGAAAATCAGGCATTGTAATCAGAGTGAATTCATTAAACTCTATTTGACATCCTTCCAACCAACCAAAATGTTCCAACTTAATTTGTGAATTTGTGGTCAGCTTTTAAATATAATGGATAAACTTATTGTTGAGTCCCACCTCTGACACCAGTGAGCGCACTGCCTTGGCATGGAGAATTTGAGGAGTATCCAAAACAGGCACATAGTTGCCTTTGGTCTTCTCATATTTCTCCTTGTACTTCACCTGGAAAAACAGAACACTCATATGTTTAAAAATCAGTGAAGGACCCCTTAAGATAAACTAAATAGATAAAGAAACTGATGGAAAACTCACATCACTGGCCATTTCGGCATTCTTCTTGTACATGAGGGTGTACATGTCATTGGTCACAGGTATCACACAACCCTTCATCATCTCTTTGTCGTATTTGTATTCAACCTGTGGGTGGAGCAGGTTTGGAGGGGTCAGGGCAGGGATTTTCGGGGTAATAGAAAGCTGGTCACAAATGAACAGAGGAGCTCACATCGCTCTGCTGCAAAGAGTTCTTGGCAGCATTAATGAAGTCGGGTCTGTCAGTCGTCCAGATCCACTTGTTCTTGGTCTCCTCGTATTTCTTCTTGTAGTCAAGCTGTAGATAAAGTTTACAGGAATTGTTTTCATTTTCTTTTATATTTTCTGGAAGTTTCTTGATTTTTTTTCCAATTCCGTCACTAAAGCAGCTTACATTGCTGATGTTCTTGTAAGCCTCTTTGGCTGCACGGATTTCGTGAGCCTCGGGGTCCATGTTGATCTGAGCCTTGCTCCTTTCATACACCTCTTTGTACTTCAACTGTCAGATGCAGAGAAAAGAAAAAGTGTGTGAACCCTTTTTTGAAAAATCTAGTGACTCTATACAGAAAAGTTAGAATTTGGGGGAACTTTACATCACTGGTGATCTCCTTGACCCTCTTCATGTGTTGTTGGTGTGGAGTGTCATAAGGCAGAGTGTATGCCTTAGCCTTTGTCTTGTTGTACTCCATTCTGTAGATGACCTGAGAAGATTAAGGATTTGTTTACCATCAGAAAAAAAACAGAACACCAAAGAATATCGTATCATTAAAAATGAATAAAAAAGTAAGAACTCACATCACTGATCTTCTTGCTGCGTTTGTGGGTCTCGTACATAGGAGTCTCCAGGACAGAGGTGAACTTGTCTTTGGCTCGTTCATACTGCTCCCTATATTTCCACTGATGGAGGAAAGACAAACATTCAGGACTTATGCTCATTTTAAGCATACACAAAATTGTTCACTTTGTAATTGAAGTCTTAGAATTTTTGTTGCTTTTAATTACTGCAATTAGAAATTAAATAAAACTGTTTATTGAAATGACAAAAAAGGACTTAAGGGTAAAATTTAAAATTTAAACTATTTAATCCCACCTTAATGTCATCTAAAAGTGTATTTTGATGTTATGATTGTGCATGGATAGTCCTCAGAACACACACTGCTTTGTATTTGATACTATTAAATGTTTATAACCTTTTTTTTTAACACATTTGAGATATTTTACCAGGTTTTAAGTTATTTTCTCTTTGCTCTTCCCCCTTTCAAGCTTTTAGACATACCATTCTTTTTCTCATATACAGCTAGGTTAAAGAAATAAGGACATTTTGATTCAAATAATTCAAACTCCTTTTGCTCCACAATCTTGACAATAGAAAAAATAAAAATTGATTTAGATATTCATAAGAATTACTTCAAATCATGGAAAAGCTAAAAATATATAATATATCTCAGACAGTCTCAATATTGAATGCAGTTTATTAATATTAACATTTATTAAGATGGGCAAACTTGTATGAGGATCATATTTTTATTTTGTTCACATTTTGTTTTTAAATTAATTATTTTCTCTTACTACCCTAGTTTTGCTGTCACTATAATCAAAATAAACTACAATTTGGTCAATAAATCTCAAAATACTCCAACCATTAGCTAAGAACTGGCAAAAAAAAAAAAAAAAAACTATTGTCTCACAGTCAATGTAAAGTAATTCTGTCTAATAGATTTTAAGCTTATTTTGTCCGTTTTAAAAGTTTGTTTGAAACTTCTAGTTTCTAGATGTTGTTATCCTATAAGATTTCATTTTTAAGTAAAAACTATTTGCTGCATGGACAGATAATTTTACTACTTTCTAGTAATTTTCTTCTAATGATTTTTCCTTATTTTTAGGCAACATCCTTTTTGCAGGGAAACTTGTACCGTCTCATCCATCAATGATGCCAAATAACACAGGAAGTGGGTTAGTGAAATGTTGACATGCATAATCCCGCAAATCATGCTATACAGGGCAAACAGACACACAAAGAAGATAGAAATAATGCAAAAATGAGAACAAATGTTTTAACAGTCTGATCATGAAAGTCTGAAATGATGACACGTCTTAAAGTGAATGGATCTCCATCCTATGCTGATTGCTTCAGTGCTAATCTATAGACAATTATTTAAGGAAGAAATAGTCTAAAAGGATGACTAAAATACTTCATGATAACTTTTTTTAATCAAATGCCTCCACTAAAGTCTAATTGTATTAGAAATTACTACAGGAGTACCAAGAAATGTACTTATCTGATAGTTCTAATTACAGGTGGAGTGTCAGGACCACAGCAATAGCTTAAAGCTCCTCCTACTTAATTTCAGTTTTATTTATTGGATGCTTTTAATAACCTACTTAGAACATAAAGAATTTATGCTTTTCTCCCCCTCATAACTTAATGCTTTTTAATCCCTAAATGCATAGATAGTTCTGGATGTTTCTAGAGAGAAATTAGCACTTTATTTTTACTTTTTTAAATATCTTGTTTTTGCAGTCTTTTTGTAAATTACATTGTAACTGTACATTGAAAAGAAAAACTATTCTATTTTATTCTATTCTGTTCTGTTCTATTCTATTCTATTCTATTCTATTCTATTCTATGCTTTCAGAACAAGTGCTGTGACACCAACCGACTTTATTTTCTGTTCTGCACAACAATTGAAAAGAGAAAAATGTTCCATTTTTAAAAAAATTAATGAACCTAAATCTGTTTTTTTTTTGGCTGCAAATGTCCTTACATTTACTGACTACAAATGATTTCACAGCAATTTGCAAAGAGTTAAATGTTTATTAGAATTGGTCAATATTTGATGGAGGGATTAAAGCTTGAAAACGAAGGATGGAGGTTAAGACCTTTTTTATGTGAACTGATGGGATGACAAGAGCTTCTAGACGAGCGCTGAACAAGTCTCTCTCTTTACCTGACTGCCCATAATGGACTGGCAAAGGGCTGTGAGAATGTCAGGGCGTAGTAACTCATTGCAGCCACCCTTTAGCAGGTCCTTTGCTCTGGATTTATACACTTTCTGTCCACACAAAACAATAGCATACACACACAGCATGCCACAGTTTACAAGGGGAGTAGACATGGACGGGAGAGGATCCTTGGAAAGTCAAGATGTACGTTTCCATCTGTGCCAACAGAGAAGTGATGACTAAGTGGAGGTTTTGATTTGATGGGAATCATCTGCTTTCTCTTATCGCAACAGATGCAGCACAGTCTTTAAAAGAGTGCTTCGGTGGGACTAAACCTGTGAGGGGCAACAAGGAGGAAGGGACTGACAGACAGCAACTGTCAGGGCCATGCCACGACCAACGCCCGCAGCTCTGCCGACAAACCTCATGCACCGGCGCGACAGGTCTGCAGGATCGCAGCAGAGTCGGCAGGCGGGTGCTTCAGCACGACCAGGGGCGTTTACCTGGCTCATGTTGTTGTTTTCTCTGGCCAGCTGGTACCTAGGGTCATCTGTGGTTATGGTGAACTTATCCTTGGTCTTCTCATAATTAGCTCTGTAGTGTCTCTGCTCAGAATGTCAGAAGGTTGTCAAAAACCAATGCCTCAAAAACTCTCATCTGCTGCACTTTTTTTGGATGTAAAGTCAGTTAATACAAGTGAAAATCAACAGTCATTTTGAAACTATCAACACTCATAAAGTGTGTCAAAGCAATTATCAAATAATACCAAAGACACACCATGTTTTACCTCCGAGCTGTAAGTCCAACAGAGATACAAATGATTAAAATAATTCACTGAATACTTCATAAAAAGTAGCACAAAAGAGCTAAACATTACGATTGACGGTTTCTGCTGCATTCAGAATAAAAGAACTCACATCGTTGATAAGAATAGAGGCATTCTTGGCGGCGTGGAAAAACGGAGTGTCGCAGGTGTATCTAAAATTGCTTCTATTCTTCTCAAACGAGGCTTTGTAGAGTCTCTGTGAGGAAGAAAAAACACCAAAATTTGAGCATTTTTCCAAAAAGACCACAAACTTGTGACGAGACACAAAGAAATCTGATACGTCACCTCACTGTAGAGAGTCTTATTCCTCTCTGCCTGCTGCAGTTCAGGAGTGTCCCACACAAAGCATCCAATACCCTTCAGCCATTCCAGGTCCTCTTTGTACTTGACCTGTAATGATGATCAGAAATACAGATTACATTCAGTACCACGCCTGTTCTTATACATAGTGTCTTGGAGAAAAAAAACGAGCACTTACGTTGCTGATGTTTTCAGCCACGACTCTGTTGAAGAAGAACTCAGGACGATCGGGGATGGACTTCCACGTTCCCAGAGTGCTGATGTATTTTTCTCTGTATTTCACCTGTAATGAAAAGTTAAGATGAATCAATGAAGCTTACTTTGATATCAAAATGTAAATAGAAATGTCAATGGAATATAAGATTTCAGTTACTGACCTCACTGATGTCGTCAGTGACTCGGCGGTGGCAGACGATGTCCAAAGCATCCTTGACGGTGTGGTAGTGACCCTTGGAAAGCTCAAAGGTCTCCTTGTAGCGCAGCTGGAGAAACACAGCAACATAAATGGTCAACTTTGTTGTTCCTTAACCCTTTATAACCATTTGTATCATATTTCTGAGTCCGCTATCTCATTAGTATTATCCAAACTTTCCTTACAAACCCGTGATTTATAACTTGGTCCATGTATTCTGCTCTGTAGATCATCATTACTCCACTAGGGGCAGTAGAAGGGCTTTTTCTGCTCATTTTAAAATGGATGCCTCCATGAAATCTTTGGTGGGAAAAAGCTTAGCTAATTTTCAAAACTTTTTAGAGAGACTTCCTTGTCTACTGTTATTAATTACTTTAAATTACCATTTGCTGGATTGAAATAATGCAAAATTAGTTGATGATGAATTCTTAGTAATGCAGTTACACCATATTAAAAATGTATGGATCAATTTTGAAGTGATAAGTAAATAAGGTGCTTTTTTTTCCTGAACTCTCATGTAAACATTTGTATAACATTGTGAGTAAAACCTCACCAGATTACCCAACAAATTATAAGTAGATATAATTATCTACTGTAGATCTAATTAAAAAAACGATAATGAAATATTTTTGTGGATTTTATCAAAAGGTTTAGAAAACATCAAAATCTAAAAAAATATGAATTTTCTTTTAATTATTTGATGTAGTGGGCTTTAAAGAGTTAAACTGATGGCAAAGGTCAAATCCTTTTACTAAACACGTTTGTAACATTTTTTAATGCAACAGAAAAACACAGCAACAGGATGTGTGTTAGATTCTAGGCACCAAATACGCTAAATTCATTGTAAAACAAGTTCCATTTCTTTAAAGTCTAGAAATAGGCTACAAACGCAATCACCCACAGGCTTACTGGTGAACCATACTCACATCACTGGACTGCAGGTATGCTTTCTTGGCACGTATCAGGTGAGGGGTATCAGGAATGGCAGTATACCTGTGTTTCATCTTCTCATACTGGTCCTTGTACTTGTTCTAATAGAAAAAAATACAATAATGAGTCAATAAAATAGATAATATGTGAATGTCAGACATTAAAATTCTATAAAGGACAGGACTATTCAATGTCAATTTTCATCCAAACTCAAGAGAAATGAGAGTCGACTAGCTGAAGTATGTTGACTGAATTTAAAGGGTTTCAAGAAAGAAAGACTCTTAAAAAACAGACTGGTGGAAAAAAGCAGAAGACTTACATCACTGTAGACTACTTTCATCCTTCTGGCATGCTCCATGTCTGGAGTTTCTTTTTCTGGTGTGAAGTGTGCCCTCTCCTTGCTTGCCAGATTTGTATACTGGTACTGCAGGGGAATAGAAGTAGAGATTTAACAGTGGAACCCAAAAGTTGTACTTTCGAGAGCAATTTGGAGTTTGTATTACCTTGTTGGAGAGCTGTTGAGCCCATTTGACCCTCTTGATGTCCAGAGAATCAGCAGTGGAAGTAACCTTGGCCATTTCCTGCTTGCTATCAGCTTTGTAGATTAGCTAAAAGAGAGCAGATAAGTTTGGTCAAACATGCTTTAACGAGTGTTTCTAAAAAATATACACCTTAATTGGCACTGCAGCTACATGAGGCAACTGATAGAAAAAGATAAAAATGTGTTTAGAAGAACCACTTACATCACTCATGTGCGTCTTCAGCTCAGTTACACGCTTGTACTCTGGAGTATCCAGAACCACAGTGAAGTTAGCAAGGTTTTTCTTTGCCTCCACTGGATAGTTCGTCTGAAAAAGTGAAACATCAATGAGGATGATGTACTTGAAAATGCTGAAAACTCAAGATTTTTGAGGAAACACAAACCCTTTGTTTGGTGATGTTGCGGACATGAATCATCTCAGGGGTGTCGTACAAGAAGCAGCCCACGCCTCTCAGCCACACCAGATCCTCTTTGTATTTTAGCTAAAAGTGCAGAAAAGATCAAATTTAACACATTTAACAAGATTCTGCCAAAATTAGAGTAAATGTTCTCAGCATACGTCGCTTGTGATCTCATTGACGTGGTAGCAGTGTATGAGTTCAGGTGTCATGGGCATGGAGATCAGCTGGCCTCTGCTGTTGTAGTACTTCTCTTTGTAGCGGAGCTAGAAAGAGTAAAGACAAAAAAAAGTATTGAGTACTAAGTCAAATACATAATAAGATGGGTTTTCAACAAGCGGTTCCATACATCACTGAGGTTTCGTTGGTTCATCTTGACTTGATTGATATCAGGAGTGTCGTAGGTCAAGTGGATCTTGTCCTTCTGCTTCTCGTAAGCCTCACGATACAAACGCTGGAGGAGCACAAATAAGGTCAGGTGGTTTCCCAAGCAGCAATAATGGAAATATGACTCGTCTTGTGCCGTCCTCTTACATCGTTGATGATCTTGTTAACTTTCCTGGTGTTCACAAAGCTGACACCCTCTGGATGAAGAGTATACGCCTTCGCCTTCATCATCTCATAGGCTTCCTTGTATTTATACTGCAAATGTACAAGACAGTTCGGTCATTTTTTTTCACATCCGAACACAAATGGAGGCTGCTTGTGACTAAATGTTAGAGACTCACGCTGCTGGTCACAACTTTGTTTATCTTTGCCTGTTTGATCAGAGGAGTGTCGCTGGGGAGGGAGTAACCAGTGGGCATGAAGTTCTTGTTGGCCTCCTTGTACCATTTCTGAAACAGAGGGACACACAGTCAGAAGATATGTTTTGAACAACATTGTTCACTGGTGTGTGTCGGTCAGAAGAATGCATTTCAGTTGTTTTCATAATTACTAGGATGGAGTTTTAAAATAATAAAAATCTCATTGTTTCTTTAGAATCTTATCAGACTTGCATTTTTTTGTTGCAGGTATGTTTGTTTTCTTTTGCAAGTTTTCAGTTATTTTCATATTTAATACAAATATTATTGTTATTCTCTGGATATCATTAGAATACAATTTGCTTATTTTAAATTCTGTTTTATTTTGTTGTAAAAATGAAGAGATATCAACATTTAAAATTGTGCAAATTTCAGGTGACTGTGTGGCATATTTCATTTTATAACAATTTACACAACAAACTGGCTGCTGTAAACTTCATTTCGTAATAGTTTTATATTTTGGATGTATTTTTTTCGTTTTGGATTGTGAAAGAAATGAAAGTATGTGCAGAGAAGACACACATTCAAAATCAAAAACCATTTTTGGAAAACAAAATAAACTTACATCACTCTGGATGTGGTTAGCCATCCGTGCTCTTTCCGTCTCAATGGTAACAGCGGGCGAGCTGCTGCTTCCCTTGACGTTTGCGTTGTAGTCATAGCGATAGTGGAGCTGGAAAAAATAAAGATTTAATTTTTACTTTTTAAATTGAAATTGGCAATTAAACAGGACAATAATAAAAGTTAAGTAAGATGTACCTTGTCAATAAGAAAATATTAAACCAAATAAAATTCAAAGTAACTCACATCACTCAGATTCTGGGCGTTTTGCTTGGCCGTCTCATACACGGGAGTGTCCGTCACCACAGTGTACTCCTTAAATGCTTCAATACCTTTGGCTCTGTACTTGGCCTAAAAACAAAAATGACCCATGCATTAAAATTTTGAATAAAGATAAAAGTTAAGTTCAAACATTTTTAGAAGGGGGGACCTACCTCACTTTGAAGGACACCAGCATGTTTGACACGGAGGATCTCTGGAGTGTCCCAGGCATAGCAGCCGATACCCTTCAGCCAGTTCATGTCATCTTTGTAGAAAATCTGTAGTAAGAAAAAAAAAACAAGCAAATAGGATTCATTTAAAAGATGACAAAAAGAAAAACAAACAAACATCAGGACTTTTTTGTGGTAAAATCCTTATGGTTGTAAAAATGTCACTCACATCACTGAGCTGTTCATTGACTTTGCGCGCTTGGACATACATCTGCATGTCAGGCATACAGATCCACTGGTGCAGATACTTTCGGTAGTTGATGCCACTGACAGTGTTCTGGGTGTTACGGGCGGACAGGATCTCCAGCATGTCTGGGGGGATGTGATTTTTGGCCTTGGTCTTCTCGTAATTGTCTTTGTACAGACGCTGTGGAGAGGAAGAGTTTTTTCTCTCAAGATTCATTTTAAGTTTAAGCAACTGTCAAGATCCAACATTATATTTCCCTACACATGTTCTAAAAGGAAGGTAAAAATGCACATGATACGTACATCTAAGACCAGCTTTCCGACTTGGACGCAGCGAGCGGTGGCAGGATCATCCTGAAGGGACTTAGGCAGACTGTAAAGGGATTTGAACTTTTCATAGTCTTCCTTGTATTTCACCTGCAAAGAAAAGAGTCCTTTTCAGTCTTATAAATGAGAACAACCAGAGTTGTTGGGAAAATAAAGATTGTGCTGAAAATGTTTTAGTTAAGAGTTGATCTTACATTGCTGAGCACGACTTTCTGTTGTTTTGCATGCTGCAGCGCGTGTGAGTCATGTGGGATGCGATAGCTCTTTGCTTTGATTTTGTCCCAGGCAGATGTGTAGATTTTCTGTTGAAAGACCAACAACAATTAGGTCAACACATTGCCTTTCATAACTATGGCAGGTATAGCTGACATTTTTTTATTTTTTTTATTTTTGCTCACATTGCTGAAGAAGTACTTGAAGTTGTGGCATCTGGCATAGTCGTAGGTATCCAGGATAGCGGTGTACAAGTGCTTCTCCTTGTGATATGCCTCCCTGTAGTTCAGCTGTGGCAGACAGTGTCATTAAACATTTAGGTCATGTGTTTAAATTCTTAAAACTCAATTTTAAGAGCAGCTCACTCACCTCACTGGCCCAAGTGTGACCCAGGACAGCCGTCACATACTCTGGGGTGTCTGTCACGATTGAGTAGTTGTTGAACTCCTTTTTGGCATCAGCTCTATACTTAAGCTGTAGGGAAATGCATCAAATAAAAATATTTAAAAAATATGTTTTAGGAACAATCCTTTAGTAAAAATTTAATAAAACGTAATGAAAATATTCTATTACTCACATCACTTTGCAGCTCATAGGACTTCTTGGCACGGACAATCTCTGGTGTGTCCCAGACATAGCAGCCAATTCCCTTCATCCAGTTCAGGTCGTCTTTGTAAAACACCTGTCAAATTACCACAGAAAATTAAACCTCTCATTAATTTAAAAAATACACAAAAAAGACATTTTACGCTATATAGCCCATTACAGCATATTTGATACATGTAATTGTAAGGCCTGTAGCTCATTAGCATGATCCAAACTTCCCTTTAAAACTTGATCCATGTTTTCTACCCTGTAGTTCATCATCATTCCACTAGGGGCAGTAGAAATAATTTTCCTACTCATTTCAAAATGGCTGCTTCCATGAAATCTCAAAAGCATTTTTTCCAAGAAAAGTTTTGCCAATTTTCAAAGGTTTATGGTGAGAATAGCTCTTCTGTTTTTATTCTTTTTTAATGGCTATTTGGTGTATTGAAATAATGCAAAATTTGTTGATATTTAATTCTTTAGGACACAATTACACCATGTTAGAAATGTCTGGATCAAACTTGAAACAGTGGGTAAATAATCTTCTTTAACACTTGAACATTTTTGCTTCTTAAACTAACATTGTTGTGAGCAATAATATAAATCACTCAACGTATCTTAATCGTTACTATCTATCTCATACCAAAAAAAAAACAAAACTGTATTGCAATGTTTGGTAGATTTCATTAAAGGGTTTTAAAAAAATCTTATTACTAAAAAAAAAAAATAATAATTATAACTTTCTACCGAATACTACTGGGCTTTACAGGGTTAATTGACTATAAAGAACTATGCTAAATAATTTTATTGCAATGTATGTAGATTTCATTAAAAGATTTAAATATATAATTTATTTCCCCAAAAATATTAACTTTCTACCAAATTCCTGATATACAAGGCTTTACAAGGTTAATTGACCGTAAATGACAATGCTAAATCATTTTTAACAGAGTTGTTTTAGGCTTTTAACCTGAATAATAGTTTATGTGGATTTCTTCGGGTACCAAAAAGTACAAGGAAATGGCTTACATCACTGAGTATCTCGTTGGTCTTGCGGGCACGGATGGCGTCCTCTTGTTCTGGATGGCAGGTCCATTGGTGCAGGTAGGTGCGATACAGGACGTTGCTCAACATGTCCTGGCAGCGCTTAGCTACCTGGTTAGCGATGATGTCGGATGGGATGTGATTTTTAGTCTTAGATTGATGGTAGTCCTTCTGGTAGACCCTCTGTTAATGGTTGACACATGGAAGAGCAAAAAAAACAGAGATTTAGACAATAAAAAACACCAAAACATAACACAGAGACAACCTCAAAACCTCCTATGCTATGCCCTGTGTTAGAGTACAAAATTAAACAATTAACTGTCATTAAACATGTTTTTTTTAACTAACCTTTTCTAAGTAAAAGCAAATAAACTGTAAATAAAATGTTAAATTGTGGAAATCTCACCAATGGCTTACTCTTCTCCTGCTGCCCGCAGCGCACCACCTCAGGGAAGTCCACCAGAGTCCCGGCAATGTAGTGACCCTTAGCTTTCTCATGAGCATCTTTGTACTTCGCCTAGTATGAAAATAAATAAGCAAAGAAAATATTTAATTCACCTCCATGCATATCTTTTAAAAAGTCTTACACACTCACTGATACACGCATTTGTGGACACTCACATCACTGGCAATTTCTCTGCCCTTCTTTCCAGTGAGCAGTGGGATAAACTCGTGGTTTAGCTGATAGCTTGTAGCCTTGCTCTCATCCCACTGCATTTTGTAGGTTTTCTGCAAATACAATGAGAAAAAGTTTTCAGAAGTGCGTTGAAATGATTAAGCTAATGTCATGAATGCAAAAAGAAAAAACAAGTTTGTAGCCATCGTACCTCACTGATGATCTTTGCCACTTCTCTGCTGTGGGCCAGTTGAGGAGTATCATCTGAGCCGATGTAATGACCCTTTTCTGCATTGAAACTTTCTTTGTATTTCAGCTGTGGTAAAAAAAAATAAATAAATAAAAAAAAATTAAATGAAACAATTTCTCCTTATTCTTTTGTTAAAATAGAGAACTAAGTGTTAAACTGCATACATCACTGAGGTTGGCAGCATTTATTTTTGCCAAGACAATCTCAGGGCGATCCACAACAAGGGTGAATTTTCCAAACTCCTCTTTAGCATGTTTCTTGTAGAGTCTCTGCAAAGAAAAAAACAACAGGCATAACTCTAGCGGACAAGACAATGATAGTTAATTCAAGAATTTGTTAGAAAAAACATACGTCATTAAGAACTTCCTGAGCTTTCTTGACTTTGACATGATCAACAGAGTCAGCTGCCACCCAGCCGCAGCCTCGGATCCATTCCAAGTCGGCCTTGTAGAGAACCTGCAGAAAAAAAAAAACCAAAGCCAGTTCAAAACATATTATATTGTGTCATTTTTAAAGGTAAAAATCCAGAGTTGACAGCTCACATCGCTTTGCAACTCATAGACTTTGCGGGCCTGGATCACGTCATTTTGGTCTGGTAAACAAGTCCACTGGTGCAGGTATGTTCTGTAGTTTTCATCATTCACTTGCTTCTGGCATTTTTTGGCCAGTTCAAACTGCAGCATGTCCACTGGAAGGTTGAACTTGGTCTTAGACTTGTTGAAGTCCTTCTTGTAGAGAGCATCACTGGCGATTTTGGCTGAGTTCAGAGCCAGCATGATCAGGGGGTCGTCCTGGACACAGCGGGCTCCAATGTGGTGGCCGACCTGCTTGCGGTAACTTTCCAGATATTTATGCTGAAGAACAGGAAACATCAAGAGTCACCATGTTTATAAACAAATCATAAAAAATTCCTGAACAACTTCCCGTTTTTCCTTTAAGAACTAAGAAAATAGAACGTGTCTGCCCGTTTACTTACATTACTTTGCACTTGACTTGTAGAGATGCACTGCTTGATGGAAACAGCGTCTGGAGGCATGAAGTATCCCGTAGCTTTCACTTTGTCCCATGCATCAGTGTACAGTTTCTACAAGAGAAATTTCACAATTTAAAAAATTGAAAGCAAATAACTGAAGATGAATTTGGCAGAAGACGAAGTGAATTGAATTACCGGGTGAATGTTTTTAGCCACTTCCCTGGCTGTGGCAATCACTGGAGTCTCGACCAATGAGTAATTGATCTTGTCCTGATGCCAAGCCTCACGGTATTTCACCTTAAAAATTGAAGAGACACACAATTCAATTACAAAAAAATCCAAACAAATTCATAGCTTTAACATTTCTGCAAAGTGTGAATTCTAAAGAGATTACAAAAATTTAAAAAACTACTCTCACAATGATTTTTTTACCTTATTATTTGTTGCCTTACCTCATTCAGGACACTAGCTGCGTTCTTGGCACGCACAATATCCATTCTGTCGGAAGGAACCATGAACGGCTGCCTATCCAGCTGAACACGGTAGCCTCTCTGAAAATAGTGCACGAAATCACAAGAGAATAATGATGTAATAGGACAAAACATTTGAAGCTAGTTCTTCCTTATGTCCTACAAAATGTCATGCATGCTTTCATTTCTTATGCCTAATGTACTAAATTTCACTTCAGTAAAAGCTTCTTTAATTTGATTTTATTACATTAGTTTATTATTGTTTTTTTTTTATATTTTATTCCTCTTAATGTCATGTAAAAAATTAAGGAGAGTATGAATCTATTAGAAAGCTATCTTGCAAATTTCTGTTAATAGAAGTACAGTACTTTTATTATTAATGTATTATATTCAAAATGTTATCTTTGAGAGTCGGTAAGATCAGACTTACATCAGCAAGGATCTTCTGCGCATTCTTAGCCTTCATAACATCTACGCACTCGTGTGGCGACCATCCACAGCCACGTAGCCACTCCATGTCAGCTTTGTACACAGCCTGGGGGGAGGAGAGCAAACAGATTTATAAATAAAAAAAAACATTTTACCATTGTAGATTTCTTGTGAATTAGATCATAAAAAGATTTTTCTATGACGATGCATGAAATACAGAACTATGTGACCTTAAAATGATGGCTAACATACATCACTTTGGAGATCATAGGCCTTCCTGGCTTGAACCACGTCATTGGAGTCTGGTAGGCATGTCCACTGATGCAGGTATGTTCTGTAGTTAAAGTCGTTGACTTGCTTCTGGCATTTTTTGGCAAGTTCAAGGTTCAGCATGTCCACTGGCAGGTTGAACTTGGTCTTGGACTTGTTGAAGTCCTTCTTGTAGAGAGCATCACTGGCGATTTTGGCTGAGTTCAGAGCCAGCATGATCAGGGGGTCGTCCTGGACACAGCGGGCTCCAATGTGGTGGCCGACCTGCATGCGGTATCCTGTCTTGTACTTGTACTAATAGTGAAGGAAAGAGGAGTAAACCAAAAACCAGTAAAATTATCATTATTTTTTTTAATAATGTTTTTTTATTATTATTATTTCTTACGTCACTAATGATATCCCTGGAAGCTTTAGCTTTCAGCACAGAGATGGCATCCTCCTTGATATGGTAGACCATGGCCTTCTGGTCATCCCATAATTTTGTGTACAATTTCTGCTCAAATCAAGAAAAAAAAATGGCATTTAGCTGTGGCTAAAACACACACATATGATATTTAATATGGGTTTTAAAGGTAACAATCCACTTACGTTGCTGATAGTCACAGCATTTGCCTTAGCCAGTTCAAAGGTAGGTGCATTTGATGGCATGTGAATGGTCAGTTTGTCTTTATCCCACACTTCTCTATATTTTCTCTGTCATAAAGAAACCAGAACATTTATTTTTAAAGTTAAAGTCATTTACACTAAATAAATATTAAATATAACCACTAAAAAAGGTTTTCAGTAAAAAGATATCACTCACATCACTAATGTTGTCAGCATTTTGTTTGGATAAGACGATAGCTGGCAGATCCACAACGCTGGTGAACTTGACAGTGCTTGGGTGCTGACGGTACAGCCTATCATTCAGAACCTTCTGAGCATGTCTCACTTTGACAACATCCACACAATCATGAGGTGACCAGCCACATCCTCTCAGCCACTCCAGATCGGCTTTGTACACGGCCTGGGAAACAATAAAAATGCATCAGTTTACAAGCTATCTTATCATAGATAATAAAACTCTTGGAACCAAGCATTGATGGTTGTTTTTAGAAGCAAACGCTTGCAAGAAGAATACAAATAATCCTAAATCACCTTTGAAAAATCATAATCTATATCAACTATACTTAGTACCGGTAAATGTTTGTATGTAGACAGTAATAGCAATAGAATTAAATCTAATGTTCAGAAGTTCAGAAACTGATGAACCTACATCACTTTTCAGGTCGTAGACCTTTCTGGCCTGGACCACATCATTGGAGTCTGGCAGGCAAGTCCACTGGTGCAGGTAGGTTCTATAGTTGGCATCATTGACTTGTCGTTGGCACTTCTTGGCGAGTTCGACAGACAGCATGTCAACTGGAAGGTGATATTTTGTCTTGGTCTTGTTGAAGTCTTTCTTATAGATGTTGTCACTGGAGATCTTTGCCGCGTGAGCAGCTAATACAATCAGTGGATCATCCTGAACACTCAAGGCACCAATGTGATGGCCACATTGCTTACGGAATCCAGCCTTATATTTGTACTGGAATCAGGAAGAAAAAAAAACACTTTTTTGTAAGAATGTAATGGAAAGTGACTTTTAAAATAAAAAATATTAAAAGTGGTATACAAACGTACATCGCTGACAATGTCACGAGATGCCTTGGCAGCTAAAACAGAAACAGCATCCTTAGGAAGATTGTAGCCCTTGTTTATGGTGTTCACAAATCCTTCACGATAATATTTCTGTGGAAGAAAACAAATCACATTATCATAGCTTGAAATTTTCAAAATTAATTATGTGATAATGAAGATACTAAGGATATGTAAACAAATTAACATTTATTAATGAGATGATGATGCTTTATCCTTTTTGGCAGTATATGCACACAAAGATTTGTGATTACCAGACTGGTGTTGAGTTTATTCTGCTGGGCCAGGAGGATCTCTGGAGTGTCAGGCATGATGTGGAGGTTGGTCTTATCACTCTCCCAGGCAGCAATATATGCTTTCTATAAGAGGTATTTTAAAAACACAAAGACAGCAGTAATTAGTTTAGAGTCATGACATGACCACATCAAAATTTGGGCATTATTTTAACATTTTTGTCATTGATTTGGTGGAGATGCACCTTGTTCATGACTTGGGCATTGGCCTGGGCGAGGGCGTATGGCATGTCGGTTGTCTTGGCAGTGAATTTGAAGGTGCTGGGATGCTGGCGGTACTTCCGCTCACTCAGAATCTCAGCTGCTTTTTTGGCTTTCTCAACATCAACTGAACCTATAGGTACCCATCCCATTCCCTTGACCCATTCCATGTCAGCCTTATAAACAGCCTAGGAGCAGAAAACAATAGAACAGTCAGCTAATTCATCACAAGGATATATAAAGTAAGTGGAACACAATCAATAACACAGACTTACATCACTTTGCAGGTCATAAGCCTTCCTGGCCTGGACAACATCATTGGAGTCCGGCAGACAGGTCCAGTTATGGAGACGAGTTCTATAGTTAAAATCATTGACTTGGATCTGGCATTTTTTTGCAAGTTCAAGATTTAGCATGTCCACTGGGAGATGGAACTTGGTCTTGGACTTGTTGAAGTCCTTCTTGTACAGAACATCGCTGGCAATCTTGGCTGAGTTCAGAGCCAGCACAATCAGAGGGTCGTCATTGACGCTGAGGGCTCCAATGTGGTGCCCGACCTGCTTGCGGTATCCTGTCTTGTATTTGTACTGTCAAAAGATAAAAAAAAGTTACCATTTCCGTATTTATTAAATTACACGAACAAGAACAACAAGAAAGCCTTCTTTGTCACATACGTCACTGATGATATTTCTTCCATGTTTGGCGGCAATGATCGAAACAGCATCAGCCTTCATGTCGTAGCCCTTTCTGAAAATCTTCTCGACATCTTCTCTGTAGTTTTTCTGAGAAAAAAAAACAAACAAACAAACCCAAACCTGAATACACTGCAAAGTGAAACAAAAACATTGGAAACAACTCAAATAGGAAAAGACCAAACATACCTTGCTGATGTTGTAGGCATTAGCTTTAGAAAGTAGCAGTTCAGGAAGGTCTGGGGTCACATGGGTCTTAATCTTATCTGCCTCCCAAGCAGCAATGTAGTTTTTCTGTGTTGTGGTAAGAAAATAAAGTAAATACGCAAATCACAATCACAAGAAAAGTAAAAATAGAAAAATTAAACAAATATCTGACCTTATTCATGATATCAGCATTAGTTTTTGCTAAGACCATGGGCATAGACTGCATGTCAGTAGTGAATTTCAGAGTCTCTGGTTTCTGCTTGTAAAGACGGTCGTTGAGAATCTTTGCAGCGTTCTTAGCCTTCAGCACATCCAGAGAGCCGATGGGAACCCACCCTACACCGACAATCTCATCTAAGTCTGCCTTGTACACGGCCTAGATAAAAGAAACACATATTAAATACATAAGCATGAAATTACTCAAGGGATAAAGTCACAAAGGTGCTCACATCACTCTGAAGATCATAGGCTTTCCTGGCCTGAACAACATCATTGGAGTCTGGCAGGCAAGTCCACTGGTGCAGACGAGTGATATAATTGAAATGGTTGACTTGCTTCTGGCATTTCTTTGCCAATTCAAGGTTAAGCATGTCCACTGGTAGATGGAACTTGGTCTTGGACTTGTTGAAGTCCTTCTTGTACAGAGCATCACTGGCGATTTTGGCTGAGTTCAGAGCCAGCACAATCAGAGGGTCGTCCTGGACACAGCGGGCTCCAATGTGGTGACCGACTTGCTTGCGGTATCCTGTCTTGTACTTGTACTGATAAAAAAAAGGAAAAAACAAAAAAGTGGTTTGTGATCTAACTTAAGTGTTGCCATAATTATATTTCCTTTAAAAAACAATGGGGAAAACTCACATCACTGATGATATCCCTAGAACCCTTAGCAGCCTTGACAGAGACTGAGTCAGGAGGAAGGAAGTAGCCTTTCTTGATGGTTTCCTCAAAACCTTGTCTGTATAATTTCTGCAAGACAAATTGTAAAAATGTGATAGAATATCAATTAAATCAGGGCACAAAGGTTTTGGTTGAAACTAAGAACTTTGTAATACTTTTGGTCATGAATCGTAGACAGTCACAGATAGTTAAGATAGTAAACAGTTTAACTTTATCTATCAAGTCAAAGTCAACTTTATTGTCAATCCTTCATACGTGCTGACATACAATGAATTGAAATTCCGTTTCCTGCTCTCCCAGAAAAGACAATTTACAACATGAACCAATAACAGAACAAGATAATGTTTTGGAAAGAATTAAGTCTATTAATACAACTAATGTAACAAAACTTCATAAAAAAAAAAACAAAAAAAAAAAAAAGAACTATACCAACCTTGCTTGTGTTCACTGCATTTTGTTGAGCGAGGATGATCTCAGGAGTGTCTGGTTTAATGTGCAGCTTCACTTTGTCTTTCTCCCATGCTTCAGTGTAGAGGCGCTATAGAACAGTACAACATACAAGTATTGTTAAATGATGTTCTTGATCTGGAGGATGAGAGAAAAGGAAATGGTTAGAATGAGGGGAAGGTTTCACCTTGTTCATAGTCAAGGCATTATTCTTTGCAAGGACGATGTTCATGGCATCTGTTGGACTGGTGAATGCCACAGTGCTGGGGTGCTGGCGGTACTTTATTTCACTCAAAATCTCTGCAGCTTTCTTGGCTTTTTCCACATCAACTGACCCAATAGGTACCCAGCCCAGACCCTGGAGCCACTTCAGGTCAGCTTTGTACACGGCCTGTGCAAAAGGTAGGTAAATCAATCTTTGATGAATACTGAATACTAAGCTTGGATTAGGACATGCTCAGTTACACAATCAAGAAACTTACATCACTTTGGAGGTCATACGCCGTCCTGGCTTGAACCACGTCATTAGAGTCAGGCAGACAGGTCCAGTTGTGCAGTCGAGTGATGTAGTTGAAATGATTGACTTGCTTCTGGTTCTTTTTGGCCAGTTCAAAGGCCATCATATCAACTGGCAGGTTGAACTTGGTCTTGGACTTGTTGAAGTCCTTCTTGTACAGAGCATCACTGGCAATCTTGGCTGAGTTCAGAGCCAGCATGAGCAGAGGATCATCCTGGATGCTGCGGGCCCCAATGTGGTGACCGACTTGCTTGCGGTATCCTGTCTTATACTTGTACTGGATAAAAAAGTGGAAACAATACCTTTTTAAGTCAAATAAGAGTTGTGCAAAATGTCAAACAAGACTTTATTTAAAAGTGTGTGACATTTAAAAGGAAATATGGAGGACATGTTCATCGCTAAGACTGTTTGGTAATTTCCAATACTGTATATCAATTACTTGCTTTAAAAGACAACCTATTTACAGTTTCAAATTGGTATTTATTTCTCCTTTAAATCACACATTTTTTTCTATCATATTGGGAGATTACAATTTTTTCCCAATGTAATTTATTTTTAATTTCGAGAAAGACTAAAACTAAAATCAAGCTCTTACATCGCTTGCAATGTCCCTGGATGCCCTTGCAGCAATAACAGATATAGCATCCCCCCGCAGGTCATAGCCCTTCTTCTTAGAGTCTTCATGTGCTTGTTTGTACTTTTTCTGCAAACAGAATAGGAAAAAAAACAGTGAATTTCATCTTAACTGCAAAATCTTTTTCAAAATAACTTTTTATCAGTTTTTGCTTACCACACTGTAGTTGACATTGTTTGCCTTAGCTAGGAGCACATCCATTGCATCCGGCATGATGTGGATCTTTGTCTTTTCTTTGTCCCAAACTTCAGTGTAGGCTTTCTATTTTCACAAATAAGAGAACATTAGGATAAAAGACGTCACTTGTGTAATGTATGCAGAGAGAAGAATATAACAAATTTCACACAAAATTTTAAATGAAACTATTTGCATTGAACTTCAGACCTTGTTCATAACTTGAGCATTGGCTTTAGCCAACACCAAAGGCATGTCCTCGGTAGTGCACTTGAACTTGAAGTTGCTCGGATGTTGACGGTACATTCTTTCATTCAGAACTTCCCCAGCTTTCTTTGCCTTCTCAACATCCAGTGAACCTATGGGGACCCACCCGATGCCCTGCATCATCTTCAGGTCTTCTTTGTATACAGCCTAAGATTTGTTTTTAGAAATAAAAAAATTGGAAATTATGACAAATAAATACCCATTTTCTCTTAGATCAGGTCAATTTACAGTAACTCATGCAGAATCCAAGAACACAAGCTCACATCACTCTGAATGTCATATGCATGTCTGGCTTGAACCACGTCATTGGAGTCTGGCAGACAGGTCCACTGGTGTAGACGAGTGATGTAGTTGAAATGGTTGACTTGCTTCTGGTTCTTCTTTGCCAGTTCTAGAATCATCATGTCCACGGGCAGGTTGAACTTGGTCTTGGACTTGTTGAAGTCCTTCTTGTACAGAGCATCACTGGCGATTTTGGCTGAGTTCAGAGCCAGCATGATCAGGGGGTCGTCCTGGACACAGCGGGCTCCAATGTGGTGACCGACTTGCTTGCGGTATCCTGTCTTGTACTTGTACTGGACATAGTAAAGAAAGTAAGACATTTTCAACCTGAAACTAAGCCAATCAAAAATACCTGTATGGTAAAATATTATATTCTTTAATGTAGTAGCTTACATCACTGGCAATATCTCTGGATGCCCTTGCTGCTATGATGGAGATGGCATCATTGCGCATGTCATAGCCCTTCTTCTTGGCCTCTTCATTTTCTTCTTTGTATTTTTTCTGAAAAGGATCATAAATATGTCACCAGTATTAGACATGACTAACCTCTTTAAATGGCAACAGGTTAATTAAATTTTATTCAAGAAAGATATTTTAAAGATCATTGACTACGACATTTTAAACAAAACTGATAACATATTGCAATATATTATTTAAAGCTTATCATGGGGACCAAAGTAATTGGTCCTGAATCATAATTAGTAAAGGAAATATGAACTTACCAAGCTGTAATTATAACTATTAGCTCTGGCTAGAACACAATCCATGGCGTCAGGCATGATGTGGATGTTCGACTTTTCATTGTCCCAGCTTTCAACATACGATTTCTGTAAACATTCGAAATAATACAAAAATCAGTCTTAACATCTTTATGACAAGAAAAAATGTTTGCTCTTAAGAAATTCTGATTAATGTTTCTGATTAAAGCTACAGTAGACTCAGGTGTGTCTCGATCTTTACCTTGTTCATAACCTTAGCATTAGCTTTAGCGAGAACTATCGGCATATCCTCAGTGGTGACCTTGAACTTGAAGTTGCTCGGGTGCTGACGGTACTGTCTCTCACTTAGGATCTCACCAGCTTTTTTTGCTTTCTCAACATCCAATGAACCTATTGGGACCCATCCAATACCTTGCATCATCTTCAGCTCCTCCTTGTAAACAGCCTAGGGAAAAGAACAAAAACAATTCAGCGACTGAAAAATAATATCTAAAAAAAACAGTTGTTTGATATTCTATTTACATCAGACTGAATGTCATATGCATGTCTGGCCTGAACCACGTCATTAGAGTCAGGCAGACAAGTCCACTGGTGGAGGCGAGTGATGTAGTTGAAATGGTTGACTTGCTTCTGGTTCTTTCTGGCCAATTCAAGAATCATCATGTCCACTGGCAGGTTGAACTTTGTCTTGGACTTGTTGAAGTCCTTCTTGTACAGAGCATCACTGGCAATCTTGGCTGAGTTCAGAGCCAGCATGAGGAGAGGATCATCCTGGATGCTGCGGGCTCCAATGTGGTGACCGACTTGCTTGCGGTATCCTGTCTTGTATTTGTACTGCAAAAGAACAAAACGCATTGAAGTATAATATTCTTAATATGAGATGTAATTCTATACAAAGAAGTAAATTAAAATATTTTACATCACTAGCTATATCTCTTGAGGCTTTTGCAGCAAGAACAGAAATAGCATCATTTCGCAGGTCATATCCTTTCTTCTTGGACTCCTCATATGCCTGTTTGTACTTGCTCTGAAACCAACAAAGAAAAATATTGTAAAAATACGGTTTTTTGCTTCTGTTTTGAAACAAAGTAGTACTAAGTACACAAATTCTTTATTTTTATTATTATTTATTAGTGCAGAAAGACTCACCTCACTGTAGATAACCTTGTTTGCTTTGGCCAGAACAACATCCATAGCATCAGGCATGACATGGACAGTGGTTTTGTCCTTTTCCCAAGCTTGAATATAAGCACTCTGCATATAAAAATATAAATATTAAATGAGCTATTACTAAATAAATACATGTGAATAAACATTCACTGCCATACATAAAGCTATAATACATTATTAAATACTCACATTTATTTGAAAACAAAATAAACTGTAAAAACTAGATATGACTACTGTATAGCTTCTAATAGCAGTCCCACCATTTATCCCTAAAATTTAGCAGTCCACCGTTTATTAAAGACAGTTTCTTTTGGAGACTGGGTACTATTAGAAGATACACAGTATTTATTTATTTTTTAATGTTCAGACCCCAAAAAGGAAGAGATTCTTTATAAAACGGAAAAACATAAGTAATGTCTTTCCTCCACTCTTCTATACAATATAATTCAGTAAATTATTCAGAGGATTACATATTGATGGTTTTAAAAGAAGAACTGGGATTTTGCCTTTTTTATTTAATTGTATTTCTTATTTTTTCTATTATATAACTTGAGATTTACCACTTAACTTTATTCTTTAAAAAAAACAATCTCATTAACTTTTTTTTTTAACTTTGATTCTCTTTTAATGAGTTCTTCATTTTGTAAAATAAAATGTTAGTAATGGGAAAAAATAAAGCTTATTGCTCGAACCTTGTTCATGTTTTGAGCATTGGCCTTGGCTAATGCCATGGGCATATCCTCAGTGGTGAGCTTGAACTTGAAGTTGCTTGGGTGCTGACGGTACTTTGACTCACTCAGGATCTCACCGGCTTTCTTGACTTTCTCAACATCCAGTGAGCCTATAGGCACCCAGCCAAGACCCTGCATCATTTTCTGATCTTCCTTGTAGAAAGCCTGGAGAAAATAAATAGCATGGTAAAATACTGCCTCTGGAAAACCCCTTTTTGAGACCAAGTGATCATACTTACATCACTTTGCAGGTTGTATGCATGTCTGGCCTGAACCACGTCATTAGAGTCAGGCAGACAGGTCCAGTTGTGCAGGCGAGTGATGTAGTTGAAATGATTGACTTGCTTCTGGTTCTTTTTGGCCAGTTCAAAGGCCATCATATCAACTGGCAGGTTGAACTTGGTCTTGGACTTGTTGAAGTCCTTCTTGTACAGAGCATCACTGGCAATCTTGGCTGAGTTCAGAGCCAGCATGAGCAGAGGATCATCCTGGATGCTGCGGGCCCCAATGTGGTGACCAACCTGCTTGCGGTATCCTGTCTTGTACTTGTACTAATTGAAGTGAAATCACATGTTTTTACCCATCAAAATTGGGCAAAGAAGCTAACTAGCATAATACAACTTATGACAATAATACAGATACTTACGTCACTAGCAATAACAGTGGAACCTTTAGCTGCTTGGATTGCGATTGCATCAGCACGAACGTTGTGACCTTTCTTCTTGGAAAGTTCATTATCCAGTTTGTATAGTTTCTATAACATAGAGGAGAAAGATATTAAAACTACACAGAACAGCATGTA
Source organism: Oryzias melastigma (assembly GCF_002922805.2). Lineage (NCBI taxonomy): Eukaryota > Metazoa > Chordata > Actinopteri > Beloniformes > Adrianichthyidae > Oryzias > Oryzias melastigma. The sequence goes on along the minus strand of NC_050532.1, from coordinate 8,007,221 downwards.
TTCTTTCAGGTGCATAAAAAATCAAAAGTGAGTCTGCTGTATATCAAAATCTTTTTTAGGTTGTCCATATGACTAAATACATTTTATAAACATGACAAATCTGAGCACAGAAAGGAAGATACTGTACCTCACTGTAGTTCTTCTTGTTTTCTCTTGCCAGAACAACGCTCATTGCATCAGGCATGATGTGGATCGATGTCTTGTCACTGTCCCAGGCTTGAGTGTAGGATTTCTAACATGAAAAACATCACAAAACACATTTTTAAAATTGTTTTTTTTTTCTTGACAAAATGAAGCCCTGTGTATTATTTTACCTTATTCATGATCTGGTTGTTGGCAGTGGCCAGAGCCAGGTCCATAGAATGCATGTCTTTTGTGAATTTTAAAGTGCTAGGATGTTGGCGGTACAGTTGTTCATTCAGAGCTTTTGCAGCCGTTTTTGCTTTTTCAACATCCAGTGAACCAATGGGAACCCATCCTATTCCTTTCATGTACATATCATACTCCTTTTTGTACTGGTTCTGTTATGGAATATCAAGAGAATTCATATTTGTTTACATTCAAGCCGCCGTATTTGTATATATGTATTGAAATCAAATTGTTTTTGCACGTACATCACTAGCAATGAACTGCATGTTACGCGCGAGTTCCAGATTCATGGCATCGGGCAGCACGTTGTAGTGCGTGATGAGCTTTTTGTACCCGATCATAGTCTGAGCAGCAGAGGCCTGCTTGGCATGGACCACACTCAGCATGTCCACTGGGGTGTGATACTTCAGTTTGGCCTTCTCGTAGTCCTTCTTGTAGAGCTTGTCACTCTGAATTCTGGCCACTTCCATGTAATGAACCAGCAGAGGGTCATCCTGGATACTACGGAAGCCCACGTGGTGACCTTTGGCCTTCTCATAAGCCAGCTTGTACTTAAACTGAGATAGCAAATAGAAACATCATCAATAAAGGGAACTTACATAAATAACTAAGCAATTTCATTTTTGCTGATTTTTTTTGAAAACCTACATTACTAGCAATTGTTGTACCAGACTTGGCAGCTTGGATTGCAATAGCATCGGGTTTGAGATTGTATCCCTTATTGGCCATCTCCACAAGACCAGCTTTGTAAAGTTTCTAAGAACAAAAAAAGAACATACAAATCTCCATTAATGATGGAACATTAGAAGCTAAAACATCAAAAGTTTATTTATGTTCCTCACATTGCTCATAGTAATGGCATTAGCCTTAGCCAGGACAATTTCAGGAGCATCAGGCATCACATGGACTTTAGTTTTGTCTTTCTCCCAGGCTTCAGTGTAGGATTTCTGCAAACAAAGCACAATTAGCAACACATTAGCTTAATTAAATTGGTTTCATTGTGTAACAGCATTTTTTATGTGGATGTTAGACTAAAAGGACTCACCTTGTTCATGATCTGGTTGTTGGCAGTGGCCAAAGCTATGTCCATGGAGTCCATCAGCTTGCGGAATGTGAAATTGGAGGGATGAGTGCGGTACTTGTGGTCGCTCAAAATTTGACCACCGACTTTGGCTGTCTCAACTCCTACTGAACCAATAGGAATCCATCCAATGCCCCTGATGTAGTTATTCCATTCAGCTTTGTAATTCCACTAAAATATCAGAGATACAGTTAAATAATGAATTGTATTTACTTTACTTTTTAAATTAAGTTAAAAAAAATAGATTGAACATTAAAAATCTATGAACTTACATCACTGGACTGTTCATTCATCACACGTGCCAGCTGAAGGTTCATGGCATCAGGAAGGAGCGCATTGGTGTGGTGGATCTGTCTGTATCCAGCCATGGTCTGAGCAGCAGAGGCTTGCTTGGCATGGACCACACTCAGCATGTCCACTGGGGTGTGATACTTCAGTTTGGCCTTCTCATAGTCCTTCTTGTAGATCTTTTCACTCTGAATTTTAGCAACTTCCATGTAATGAACCAAAAGGGGATCGTCCTGAAGGCTACGGAAACCAACATGGTGTCCTTTTGCCTTCTCATAATCCAATTTGTACTTGTACTAAATATATGAACACAAAAATAATATTGTTTAGTTTGCTGTTGGAGGTACAGTGTTTAAATTAGGACACCAATTTATTATGACTTACATCGCTGGCAATTTTGGTACCAGTCTTTGCAGCCACGATAGGTATGGCGTCGGCTTTGAGGTTGTGGCCTTTGTTGGCCATCTCAACAACACCAGCTTTGTAAAGTTTCTGTGAGAGGACATGGTCATATTGTAATATATGCAATTTCTTATGGGAAGTTCATTCTTTTTATATGATTAAATGCAAATGAGTGTCTTACATTGCTCATGTTCAAAGCATTAGCTTTGGCCAGAATAATTTCAGGAGAATCTGGCATGACGTGGATTTTCAATTTGTCTTTTTCCCAAGCTGAAGTGTATGCTTTCTGTAAATTAGGATATAAGAATAATAATTAGATTACTTGTAAAATGTAATTCTTGGCATTTTGACTCACAATACAACAAACAAGGCATACCTTGTTCATGATCTGGTTGTTAGCCGTAGCTAAAGTCAAGTCCATGGAGTCCATCAGCTTGCTGAACTTGAACTGTGACGGGTGAGTGCGGTACTTCTTTTCACTCTGAATATCACCACCAACTTTAGCAGTTTCAACGGAAATTGAGCCAATGGGGACCCAACCAATACCACGAACGTAGTTGTTCCATTCAGATTTGTAATTAAACTGGAAAAAGAAACAATAGGTTGACGTTACATTCTAGCTGCATTCTCAAATGTATACATATATTGAAAAAATATGCCGCAAAGATTTGGCGAGACTGAAGATAAAACTGTGACTTTATGTGGATAAAAAGCAGTTCTGTGTGACATATTGGTACTTACGTCACTTGACTGGAAGTTCATGTTTCTGTACAGTTGGAGGTGCATGTTATCAGGGAGAAGCATGTAGTTGTGAGGAATCTGCTTGTACCCAATCATAGTTTGAGCAGTGGAGGCCTGCTTGGCATGGACCACACTCAGCATATCCACAGGGGTGTGATACTTCAGCTTGGCCTTTTCGTAGTCCTTCTTATAGAGCTTGTCACTCTGCATTTTAGCTATTTCCATGTAGTGCACCAGCAGAGGGTCATCTTGGAGACTACGGAAGCCAACATGATGGCCTCTTGCCTTTTCATATTCTTTCTTATACTGGACCTAAAAATAGAGGTAGGAGTATGAGTATAATAACCCAATATGTTTATTTTTGTATATGAACAATACACGTGAGTGATATTTTTAATTGTTACATACATTACTGGCAATATGTCTGCCTTGCTTTGCATGCAGAATAGAAATTGCATCAGGTTTCATGTCGTATCCTTTGGCAATGTCTTGCAGCCATTTGTGTTTGTAGTAGCTCTGCAAATAAACCAAAAAATGTTATCACAGTGTAACGCTGAAATGTAATAGAGGTAAACATGAGGAATTCTTGGCAATTCCATTAACATTTAACTTATTCATTTGTTCACCTCGCTAAGGGACTGAGCATTGAACTTAGCCTGGAGGAACTCAGGGCTGTCTGCTGGAAGATTATAGGTGTGCATGAACTTTTCACCAGAAGCTTTGTAAGCAGCCTAAAAGAAAAAAACAAAACAAAACATACAAGTAGATTTTAAATGCTTGAGATATGTTTACCATTGTACCATCGTCCCATAAAATCCTTACTTTGTCCATCAGTTTTGAGTTGGTCAAGGCCAGAGCCATGTTCATTGCGTCAATCTTGCTTGTGAATTTAAAAGTACTGGGATGCTGGCGGTAGCCTATTTCATTCAGCGCTGCATTGGCAGTTCTAGCTTTCTCAACATCAATAGAACCAATAGGAACCCATCCAATACCTTTACAGTTGACGTTATAATCTAACTTATAGACATTCTGCAGGAGAAAAGCAAAGCATAGAGATAAATATTCCACAAGTTATCCAGCGGTAATATACAATGAGAAGTCCTACATCAGCCATACATCACTCTGGATCTCCATCATGTTGCGACAACGCTGCAGGTGCAGGTTGTCAGGAAGGAGCATGAAGCTGTGAGGAATGTTCCTGTATCCAGCCATGGTCTGAGCAGCGGAGGCTTGTTTGGCATGGACCAAGCTCACCATGTCCACAGGGGAGTGATACTTCAGCTTGACCTTCTCGTAGTCCTTCTTATACAGTTTATCACTCTGCATTTTAGCCACTTCCATGTAGTGAACCAGCAGAGGGTCATCCTGAAGGCTGCGGATGCCAACATGGTGACCTTTGGCCTTCTCAAAGGCCAACTTGTACTTGTACTGTGTAAGTAAGAAAAAAAAAACTATTAGAAAAACATTTTCACTTCTGGAAAAAAAGTTATGTCAGTCCAACAACTTACATTACTGGCAATGTCTCTTGTGGACTTTGCAGCAACAATGGGGATGGCATCCTCTTTCACGTGATGTCCTTTGAGCAAATCTCGACGATGAGAGTAGGTGTAATAGTTCTAGATGACAATTCACGTGCATTAATAAATATACCAAAATATTTGAATTCTTGTTTTATTCTAAATTGAAAGAAAGAAACTCACCTGGCTGACATTGACAGCGTTGTATCTGGCTTGCAGGAATTCAGGAGCATCAGCTGGGAGGTGGTAGGTGTGCATGAACTTCTCCCCACTAGCTTTATACTCTTTCTGCAAAGAAAAGGTGAGTCTGGCTCAGGTAGGTTCCATTTGTGCCAAAAATATGTTTTTGCATCCACAGTCTATAATTTGGGCCATTGTCTATCTCCGCTGAACAAGTTTATTGAACATTTGTTTATGTGTATGTACTACTAAGCAATATCTTCTGCATGTCCTGTGAAACGACAGGAGCTATAGAGGATAGCAACTGTTGCTAAAGACTTTTCTGACGACCAGATCCAACGACAATAGCAATATAAAGTTTTAGGCATAAAGCAAACTGAAACATCACAAAGCAATTACAAAGCTATCATGAAAGAAGTGTGGAGAGGCAGAAGATACTGCTTAGTAATACAATGAACTTAAATATTAAGGTTGGGGCTGCAAAACATTGACTTGGGGGCCACAAATGGCCTGTGAGTCACCAGTTTGAGACCCCTGCTGTAACTGATAAAAATTAAAAGAAAATTGTGAATATTGGTGCATCTTAAACTGATAACTGTGTCTACATCAAAGCTGGAACTACGATGTTGATTTAAAAAATATATATTTACTGATAAGACACCATCAAGGATTGTGTCTGCACTGTTAATAACTGTTGTGAATTTCAGTCATAAAAATATATATAATGTAGAAGTTTAATATAAAATGTAGGCAAGAAACCCTTTGCTTCTAAAATCATCTTGATTTTCCATAAATAAATGGCTTACGCTTAATAAATATTCCATTAACATTGTGTAAGGAGGAAAATTGCACATCAAAAAGAGTCAAATGAACAGCAGCACTTCAAAGCACTGATGGAGTCTGATGTATTTTCTTTAATAATGTGCTGCATTTAAGTGTCAGCGGGCATCGCAGAGGGAGGACGGGAGTTTCTTCAAAAAAATCGGCTTTTCCTTTGAGCTAAAATAGGGACAAATCAGATTTCACTTGTATCATCTCCTTACCGCGTTCATGATCTTGGCATTGGCCTTGGCCAGCTCCATGTTCATAGAGTCAGTGACGCTGGTGAACTTGAACATGGACGGGTGCTGGCGGTACTTCCTTTCATCGAGAGCTGCCCCGGCGGTCTTCGCCTTCTCCACATCCAGGGAACCAATTGGCACCCAGCCAGTTCCCTTGATTAAAGTCTCATACTCAAGTTTATAGTTGTTCTGGGAGATAAAAATGAAAAAAAACACCAAAGCATGAAGTCAGACATCATTATCAGTATTTTTTAAAATAAAATGAATTGAAAGTATTACTCACATCACTGGCATTGTAGCTCATGTTACGAGCAAGCTCCAGACCAACGGAGTCGGGGAGAAGGCAGTAGTTGTGGTGATGCTGCTTGTAGCCCGCAAAGGTCTGCACCTTTGAGGCGTGTTTAGCATGGGCCAAGCTCATCATGTCCACTGGGGTGTGATACTTCAGTTTGGCCTTCTCGTAGTCCTTCTTGTAGAGCTTGTCACTCTGGATTCTGGCCACTTCCATGTAATGAACCAGCAGAGGGTCATCCTGGAGACTACGGAAGCCCACATGGTGACCTCTGGCCTTCTCATAAGCCTTCTTGTATTGGACCTAGCAGCAAAAACATTCAGAGTGTCATATGTTGGGGTTTTTGTGTACTTCACTGTAGTTTAGCTTTTTAACGTTGGTGACTTACATCGCTGACAGCATGCCTTGCTGCTTTAGCGGCAACAATAGGGATGGCGTTGGGTTTGAGGTCATAACCTTTAGAGATCAACTCCTGCCAGGCAAGCTTATAGTAGTTCTGCAATGACAGAAAATGGCAAAAAAGTATAACTGAGTGGAGAAAGATAAACTATTTGGCTTGGATATTTTCCAACAGAACAACTTTCATTGTCTGCAGTGGCAGACATTACCTTGCTGACGTTGTAAGCATTGCATTTGGCTTGGATGAACTCTGGGATATCAGGAGGAAGGGAGTATTTTTGATGGACCTCCTGCAGACCTCTTTTGTAGAAAAGCTACAAAATACAAATATTTAGAGTTTCATAAAAAAAATGTATAAAGTTGATAAATGCTCTCAGAACAACAGGAATCAACAGTGACATGAACTGACATCACTCCTCTGCAGCTGGTTCACTCGGGCTTGCAGCATGATGGGGTGATCATCAATAGATGTGAAGGGGATGGTGTCTGGGTGCTGCCTGTACTTTCTCTGCAAGAATAAAGGGAGTAAAGGAATACTGGTAAACATCCTACCATTAGAAAACTTTATTTAAATTTTAAGAGTATTGGACAACAAAATATGTGAATGAATACCTCGTTCAGGATTTCAGCAGCTTTCTTTGCTTTCTCCACCTCCAAGGAACCGTATGGTACCCATGGTGAACCTTTAGTGTAGTTGTTGTACTCCGCCTTATATTCATTCTTTAACAGGGAACAAAATAGAAGTTTGGAATAATTGAACCCTATTAAAAACAATTTTTGTTGTCATTTTTTAAGCATATATTTTTATCTGTCTACTCACATCACTCTGGATGCTGTTGGCCTTTTTGGCCAAATCCAGCAGGACGCTGTCATGGGGGAGGAAGAAGTTGGTGCTGATGCTTCGGTACCCGGCCATGCTGGCAATTGCCTGGGACTTCTTGGCTGTGGTGACAGATATCATATCCAGCGGTGTGTGGTACTTGGTCTTTATCTTTTCGTAGTTCTTCTTGTATTCACGCTGTGGAAATATGGATCAATGTTGTCTGTGTCGGGTCTCTATGCTGAAACAAACAGATGTTTATGATCTTTATGACCAGTCACTTACATCACTCTGGATTTTGGCCACATGAACAGAGTGCAAGATCTTTGGATCATCATTAATGCTAAGGGCTCCAACCATCTGGCCCTTGTTCTTCTCAAACTCCTTTTTGTATTTAACCTGCAAAGAAAACAAGGTTATAGTATGGACTAATTTCAGTTCTTATATCTCCAAAAACAACAATATTGTTCAGGTTAGAAGGTAAAACTTTGATTCCCTTTTCTTTAAACGCATAAAATTATATAAAAAAAAAAAAACAATTGCATACTTACATCACTGGCAATGTTCGTGTGAGCACGAGCAGCAAGGATTGAAATGGCATCGCCCTTGATCTCAAACTTCTTTGCTTTTGTTTTTTCCCAGTCATATTTGTAACAATTCTAAAGGGAGAACAGTTATTGAACTCATGTTAAAACAACAGCACACCATTAAAGCAACAGTACAAGTCTGTAAATTAGAAAAAAATGGACTTACGTCACTCAGGTTAAAAGCATTAACTCTTGACTGGATGAAGAAGGGGTAGTCTGAAGGCAGACTGCACTTGAACTTAGTTTTTTCATACTTTGCTTTATAGTTCAACTGTAAAAAGAGAACATTTTTATTATTATTTTAATAAGAATAGTTTTTAATATTATCTAACCATATCTTATTTGGATTTACTAGTGGTTAAGGTACATATTTCCTGTCATTAGAGGGCAGTAGTGCACAGCCTGAACATGATGACTGATCGCTCCTTCTCCTCCCCATCCCTTCTCTGATCACTGGGTTTATTCTAGGCCAGTTGAATGGTTGATTCTATTTATACAACAGAGAAATGGCTCTCCAGTTTCCATGGAACCCATAGAAAGACAGCTGAGCTGCATGTGCAAGCAACACATTTAAAGTGGCTCGCACTTGGAGGAGAATTGAATCCAACGTATGACACAATAACTGCAGAAATGTCAGTTTTCATTTTCCCAACAATTTGGTGTTTCCATCAAAATAATTGTTGATCTTATGTCTTTATTGATTCAAGTGATGCTCAGAAATACTAAAGTTCAAATAGAAATGGTGATGCAATTACTGTCTGTTCATGCAAGATGGTTCCAGAGTTATACATACGTCACTCAGCTGTTTGGCGTTGATTTGGGCTTGAACCAGCACGGGCGAATTCGTTACTTGCGTAAATTTCACTGTGTCTGGATGTTGCCGATAAACTTTCTAAAAACAATCAGATAAAATAAAAATGTGAAATATTAAAGTACAAAAAAATCATGTAGGTAAATCTAAGATTTTCATACTTACATCGTTGCATTTCTGAAGCTTCCTGAGAGCTTCAAACTCAGGGGTTACAGTTTGGGGAAAATAGCTGCGTATTTTCATGTCTTCATAATCTGCTTTGTACAATTGCTGAAAGACAATATTGTAAACTGTGAGATGCGTACTGACAGAAAATATACTGTACAAAGTAGAACTGAAAAAGAATAAATAAATAAATAAATACCTCATTCTTCATTTCTTCCATTTTTTGGCAGTGAATCATATAAAGATCTTCATAGCTGCCAACGTAGTGTCCCTTCACCTCGTTTTCATATTTCTCTTTGTAACGTATCTGTAAGTATTTTATCAACAAAAAGATGTGAATTGAAAAAAAAAAATAGATAATTTTTCCTCAGAATTAAGTTTGTCTTCTTACATCAGTGAACTTTTTAAGCACTGAGTCCATCTGGAACTTTGGTGTGTCGCAGTAGTTGATACTGGAACCCCTGGATTTCTCATAGCTGGCCTTATAGACTTTCTACAAAAACAAACAAAAAAAAAAGGTTAAACAACATAAATACCCAATAAGAATGGATAATTCTGGTCAAGATGAAGAAAAATAATCAGTAAAATCTTGCTTATTATACAATTAATACTAGAAATAATGTAGACAACTTTAAACAGTCTTTAGACTTAAATTTATGGATTAATAAAACATATATTTTTCAGATACCCACATCACTGAGGATGGTGCCAGCGTATCGGAGCTGTCTAAGGAGAGGATTCTCTGTGGCGGGGAGCGTGTTGTAGTCGGACTGATCTTTTTTCTTTTCATATTCCTTCTTGTATTGGACCTAAACACAAAAACACACCAGTGTGAGTAAAATCAGACGAGAGATTGATAGCTTCCAGTGATTCATAGTGGTTATTCAGTCAGGGTGTGATGCGAAGGGAAGGGCCCATTATTATGTATTTTGAGTTTATATTTGAAGTCTTGAAGTTTTATTATTGTACACAGTTGCATCATGTTTCCTCTGGAGGGCCTGTTGAAGGAACAAAAGTGATACCTGAATGTGATCTTCATTTTGTGCTTACCTCACTAGCAGCAATACGAGCTTTCTTCTGCGTCTCGTAAACCGGCGTCTCTGTTTGCATGAAATAAATTTGGTCTTTTGTATCCTCAAAATGTTGAGTGTATTTTCTCTGAAATTAAAAACACATTTCTGTTAAACAAAAATTCTCATCAAATTTCTTAAAATCATAATTGGTGTTATAAAAGTCTCACATCACTGAGGTTGTCCATCGCCATCCTGGCAATAGCTATGTCAAAGTAGGGCGTCTCACACCACTGCCCCTTCACGTTTTTATTGTAATCCTCCTTGTACTTGAGCTGTGGGGAGGAAAAAAAACTTTTTTATAACATTTTCTTCCTATAAAAGTTATATACAGTTGTTATATCGCTGTATTTTTTTTATATCACATCGGAAGGCTCTAAAAATTCCTGTCATTTGATCCTTTTGTTAGTATGTCTGTTCTAGTGCAGCCAGGAATGTCAGAGAGCAGGTGGACATCTATTTGTGGGGATGGCTCAGGCTCTGTTGATATTCAAAGGACTAGTTTCTATAAATTCACCACACAAGGCACATTTCTGAGTGGTTAAAAAGTACTTTTGACATATATGTGACAGTACACGAGTTGTTTTCTAGTTCTTAGAAGACTAATACAACTTTATTTACAGTTTTAGGAGTTTAAACTTCTTAGCATCTAACACACAAAAGGCTTTTATTAAATTATAGACTTTAGACTTATATTAAAGTTATTAAAATTAAGTATACTTGAGTATAAGTACAGCAAATCTACTATAGACCATGTACCTGTAGTGTAGGACGTGTACAAACTGAATACTTCTTCAGATTAAATTGAAACCTTTTGAAGTTTACAATATATAGATGGTATCTAAAAAGTACACTTTAAGTATGCTTCTTCACTTTTAGTGTATAATAAATACACTTAGATACAGTATTTTGCTGAGGGTAACTAAAGTTTCTGTAGATAACTGTCCCTATGGAGCTTGTTAGAAAAGTCAAGCAGCTAAAAATCAGAATAAAAAAACATACTTAACAATCTTGAAAGCAGAAAAAGGTTTTATTTTGCTTTTATCACTGGACTCGATAGGTCTTAAAGAGTCAATTATTTATATGTAGTAACTATTTAAGGAAGTCTAAAGGCTTTTTTTGTATTTTCCTAGTTATCCTAAATGTTTTTTGAGCACATATTAAGCCTTTCATTAGCTTACATCACTGCGCTGATTCGCCACTCTTCTGGCCAGTTCCACTTCTGGAGGATCAGGTAAGCAGCTGTACTTGGCTTTGCGCTCATCATGACCCTTCTTATAGCAAATCTATGAGGCAAACACACAAGCAAAGAAACCTTGTGAAAGTAGGTCAGTCTGTAGCAGGAACAAAAGATACATGTTTACAATTTTTAAAGCAACAAGGATGTTAAAAAAAGTAAAAATGATAAAACAAAATGAAAAAAAAAACGACTTTATGTGAATAAAACTAAAAATGTTTTCTTACGTCAGAATCCAATTTTGCTCACTGATTATATTTGAGTGTTTAAATCTGTTCTTTTTTTATTTTTAGATGTTCGTATCATATCTGCGTTAGACATATCCTATTTTAAGAAATATTTTTAGCTACAAAATCAAACAAAACTTTTGCAGTCAAAAATCCAAAATCAGAAGATTAATAAAACACACTTTAACTAAAGATTCACTATCTATTATCATACACTGTAAAAAGAGAAACACTAGATCAATTAAAAAAAATTCTGTAATATGTTACATTTAAAAAAATAGTTTTTATCTAATTAAATTTTTGAGTTGAGTAAACCATCAACTCAGCTTTTTAATTTGATGAAAACATATTTTTTTTAAATTTAACAAATTATAGAAATGTTGTTAATGATTAAATGTTTTAACTTTTTGAGTGTACCCATAGTAACGCCATATTTCTGACAACACAAAGTGTGAAAAGTTAAATGATCTTACATCACTGAGGACTTCCTGAGCTTTTGCCACCCTGCGCAGCTCAGGACTATCGCTGTACGGATAGTACAGGACCTTCTCTTCATCCCAGGATTCGGTGTAGAGTTTCTGATATATAAAAATATTTTATAAAATAACAGAAAGTAATATAATATAATCAGAAAACATTTAGCTTAAATGCGTCACTAAACCCACTTTGCTGTAATTGGCAGCGTTTTTCACAGCCAGAACCAGTTCAGGAGCATCAGGAGGCAGCAGGTACTTATCCTTAGTCTCATCCCACTTCTGCCTGTATAGAACCTGCGAGACATAATCAGGAACATAGAAGATGAAACAAATGCTGTGATGATCTATTTTTAAATGGCTGTATATTACATCCAGCTGAGGTAATTCACCTTGCTTATCAGCTCTGATACGTGCTTCACGTGGGCGATCTCTCGCGCTTCGCCATTGTACAAGCTGGAAGTTCGAACCTTATTTCCCTCCATGCGATATTTAACCTAAAGATGAAATGTTCAGTTTGAGAAACAAATACAAAGTAGGCTTTTGTTTTGTGAAATGATAAGGGAATTAACTTCTATTAAGTAAAGCATTATGTTCTTGTCATTTCAAAAAACATTTTTACACCACATTTACACGAATGGACTAACCAGACCAAACTGGTTTGGTCAAAGTGAGGAATGGGCTACAAGAAAGTACAATAGATATGTCTCTGTACAGTATGAGAAAACCAAAGTCCTCCGTATTACCTCACTGAGCTGCTCCTGGGCCTTCCTGATACGAATCAGTTCAGGGGTATCAGTGGTGATGGCAGGAGGGGCCCCCTTAGACATCTCATAAGCTTGGCGATACTTATTCTGTGAGGGGCAACAGTTTCAGTGATAACAAGCGGACAAACTCTTCATAGTGATCAAACTGGAGGCCACATCCAGTTCTTACGTGGCTGAACTGCTCCAGCATCTTCATGCTGTGGGCCAGGTATGGAGTCATGAACTTTGAAGTGTCGACTTTGGCCCTCTTTCTGACTTTCCGAGTGGGCAAGCCAGACTGGAAGTGGACAAAGCCAGAACATTGTTAATCCCCTCCAGGTACAACTGCATCCACAAAGCAGCCTTAGGATCAGCGTGTGTTTGGCTGAAGAAGAAAGTTCCCACCTTGATGCAGTGAAGAGACTATTAACAAACTCATGATAGGAAAGCCACTGCAGACAGCAGTGGAATCCATAATACTGCATCCTAAATAACTGATGTGATTAAAGTTTGAATGTACTGTATTTAAAGCTAAATTAATTAATGAGTCAGTAATCAGGAATTAAAGTGTAATTATAGTCACATCAGGGGAAAAGTGACTGAAGGAGATAGATGTAGGTCAAGCAGAATGAAGAGTTTAGTACTATTTAAAGCCTGCATATCACAGTTAATTCTGCTGCATGCAGTGACAGGCTCATCAGCATCAAGGACTTCAGGTTACAACTGCATCTATGTGTTAAATTACAATCTGCTGAAGCACGACCAAACGCCAATTTCCTGCTGTAGATTACATAGAAATCCTGCAAGTTGATACCTNNNNGGGGGGGGGGGGGGGGGGGGGGGCGTATAACATACAAAGAAGTATGGATTAAAAGAGATATATCCATGCAACAGCAGAGACAAGGGTATCCTGCCCAGCATGAGCTGCTCTACCTTGGGAGGAGGTGCTTTACCTGCAAAGACTGAGTCTTGTGTTCAGTCACAGTCATCGTTGTAATCTGCTCAACATACTACAAATATAGGACACACTCTGGGTTTTCAATCTTCCAAAACAAGTTATGGGAGAAACAGCACAGTATTTTTAGATTGAGGGTGATTTTTCCACAGCTCTGGAGTGTAACAGTTGCTCCCAGGTCCTTAATAACGAGTAGGATGTCGCTCAGGCCTGCGTCAGCGAACCTGCTGTTCTACAGACTGTCTCCAGACAGTTCATGAGCGCGCAGAACTAAGCTGTCAGGCTATAATAAACTGATGACCTCCCTGACCCCGAAAATATAAATAAACTGTGATTTATTCAATTTAGGTCGTTATTAAAAAGAGGATAAAGAAGTATTAATATCGAGTGGACTGTGAACTCAGTGGCTCAAAATCTTTGATCATCATACTATATTTATAAGCGCTAGATGACAATGATTCTATTATGATGTGTTATTCCATGCTCTGTTGTGCTTGTTGTCAAATGTGAGAACCTAGACAACGCTCCCATGTGTTATCAAACCAAATAATGTGTTTCTATGTTACTCTAAATCACGTGTGTCCAAGTCAAGGCTCGGGGGCCGGATCCGGCCCTCCAGGTAAATTATATCCGATCGCCAGATCATTTTATCTTATTGGTATTAATGGCACAATGTTATATTGTGCTTATTTCTAACTTGAATAATTTTGACGAAATATATAATTTTGAAGGGTACAATATTGGAAGTTATTTAAGGTTTAAGTTGATTTATTCTGGAATATTATTTCTGCCTTTTTATTATTCATAATTATGTTAAAAGTTACAGTTTTAAAGTTTTAAATTGGCAAGATTTGTTATGCTATTTTGGAGTTTAGCTAATATTTCTGCTACATGCTAGCTTTGTAGGCTAATTTAGGCTTTTTTCATTTTTTTCAGGCTGCTTTGAAGTTTAGCTATTTTTCTCAGCTACATGCTAGCTGTTTTGGCTAAGCTAAGTTTTTTTTTAGGCTAATTTGGCATATAGCTAAAGTTTTAGCTGGCTGTCAGCTTCAGCATTTTCAGCCATTATTTTCAGCGTTTTCAGCTGTCAGTTTCAGCTGTAAACTTCAGCGTTTTTAGCCATCACTTTTAGCATCTTCAACTGTCAGCACTAGCATCTTCAGCGACCAAATTCAGCTTACAGCATTCACACTAGCATCATCGCAGGTAATGTTATATATCCAGTTCATAATTATGTTAAAAAGTTACATTTTTAAAGTCTTAAAAATGTAGTTTTAGAGGAATTAAATAAATGTTTATCCTGATAGGCCCGTGATCTAAGGTGTGTTTTAGATTTTGGCTCCTTGTACGATTGAGTTTGACACTCCTGCTCTAAATTAATACAAGAATGCTATGGCGTTTGTTTTACAACGTGTCAACCTTGTTTTCAACCGAACATGATCCAAGATCGTGGAGATTAGTTTCAGCTGGTCAATAACTCTTCCAACATATAGCGGAGCCGGTTAGGTTGATATTTCCGACAAATTGTGTATTTTGTGGTACAGGCACCAAATTTGGCAGAGATGAACGTTAGGATCCTTATTTTCAGATAAGAATGTTAGCCACAAAAAAAAAAAAAATCTAAAATCTATTAGTACTAGCACAACGGTGCAGTGGTTAGCACTCTTGTTTTGCAGTAAGAAAGCCTCAGATCAAGTCCCAACTGGGACCTTTCTGTGTGGAGATTGCATGTTCTCCTTGTGCACGTGTTGGATTCCTTTCACAGTCCAAAAACATCATTCACAGGTAAATTGATGACTCTAAATTGTCCCCAGGAGAAAAGGGATGGATGGATGTAAGCCATAAACTCAATCGTTGCAAAAATATTCAGTATCTATTTGAAGGGTTAACTACATAATTTTTGTATATTACATACATTTTAAGATCTTGGATTTTCTTGTGGCTAAAGTGCTTTTCTGATCCTAATGTGCATCCATGACAAATTTGGAGTCTGTACCACAAAATGCAAGATTATTTTAATAACCGCCTTCCCTATTAATGGTCTGTTCATTAAACAGCTGCTTGCGCCTTTTTTTTTTGCCTGCAAAGCACTTTACAAAACACAACTGTGAATTAAATAGGTTGAGTATCATCAGCATTTACATTTTTAGTTCTAGGATTTCAAACTCTCACAGTTCCATGGTGGTGGTTATTCATATTTCCCCAGAGTAGCTCCCCTAAGGTCCTGACTTCCTGCTCTAAAGACATGGATAACAGTTTTTAAGATTTTTGGCCAAAATAAAAAAAACAAACAATTTGTTTATATATCTTAAGACTTATTTTTATGTAACTTGGGTTTTAAAGTGTTCTGTGTGTGTGTGTGTTTTCCATCAACTAATATTTTGTGATTCTACTCAACGACTCTTAACTGGAACAGAAAAATGTTTTCTTCAAACAACCTTCATGTGAAATTCTCATCATGAAAATCTTTCACATTAGTTCTAAGATTGTCCCAGTCTGAAATATTCCCTTTTCCAGAACTTGACTCATAAATCTAGTTTAGTAAGTTTCTTTTTCTTTTTGGCTGCTAACTTTAGGCATTGCCACAAACAAATTTCCACAGAACTTAAATATACATTTGGCTTCCATTTTACAGTGGATGCCTTTCCTGACTCATCCCTTTGTATTTCTCTAGACTTGGGACTAGCAGATGGAAACACTGGAAGGTGTCCCATGTGGACCTGGTAGAGTCAGGTATTCTCCCATACAAGCGTTAACCAGGCCTAACCCTGCTTAGAAGCTGAGGAAAGTAAGAGTAATGCTTTTCAAGTGACCACGTCCAAAGAAAAGTTTATTTAAATGTGCAAATGCGCACTCTTGCGTTCACTAGAAGTTACTCTGTTTTCAGGGTATTCATACACAATGTGCGACCACTGAATTGCAGCCTCAAACGTAGGGCCACATGTAGTATCGGGTAATGAAAGTCCAGTGTGAACACCGTATGCAAAAAGCGTGTTCAAGAACTGGCGAGAACACGCATCACATGCCCGCTGTAGTAAAAGAGCTGAATGACCAGAAGAATACCTTGAACACCTGGAGCAAACCAACCAGAGCTGAGAGAAAGAACATCTCAATCATCTTAACAACATTTGTAAGAGGTTTAATACCCGAATCTATCAGACAGGAGAGAACCATAGGAGCTGATAACTACTGGAGCAGTACGGTCTCACAATGTGCAAGCCTCGGGTCTGCTTTTCCATTTCCACATCTGCACACAACTCTCTCGAACTGTATGGTTAAAGTGTTTGTGGGTACTGGAGTGTGATTTACAGCACAGCAGCTCTTCTCATTTTCCATCCCTCTCACTCTTCTATTTTCTAGACCTCTCTAGGTGCTGCTAAATTTGTCTTAAAGCCAGACCAAGAGGTCTCACGCTTCAATCCTTACTGACCTGAAAACGTAGGTGGCTTCTATGATCAAAGGAAGAACTAAAATTCTCATCAAGCAAAAATAAACTTTTTTTTTTATATATATATATCTGGTCGTTTTAAAAATAAGGCATAACTTCAACAGCACTATGTTTCTCCCCATTCTGTAGAATAGATAAGAAGCCATCTTACGATTTTACCAAAAACAAGGCAACTTTTCTCCACATTAAAGATGAAAGGACTAGTGAAACCAGAGTGTATTGATTCTGTGTCTATCTGTCCCACCTCCCAAAAGATTTGTGCCTTTGCAGTAAAGACAGCAAACTGGTGATATGTTATATGGGAGTTAAATGATCAATAACAAATATGTCATGGCGTAATTTGGTAGTTCTATGCAAATAACCATTCAGACTCCCCTATAAGATATCAGCAATAAGTACAAACAAATACGAGACAGACTTTAAGCCCATTTCATCCAGAAATATGGGCTTAAACGTTAGTCTTCTGTTTTCACTCTTCCATCAAACACTGCCACAAAAATGAACATTCACAGACAGAAAAACTGGAAACATTTATCAGAAAACATATTTATCTTTTCAGGATAACAGATTTAAAGACCCACTCCGATGAAAATAGTGTTTTTGGTGTTTTAAACATGTTTTTGTGCATTTTTTCTGAGAATGAAGAACATATATGAAGAAAATAAGCTTTAAATTGTATTTTTGAATATTTATTAATTGAAATTGTGTATCAGGTGCAAAAAATAATGCAGCTGGAAAGATTGTTTTTGTGAATTCTAAAATACGCAGGGCGGGCCACAAGCTCCCAGCTCCGAGCTCTTAGCATCGGAGAAGGGAAGAGGGGCGGAGTTGCTCAAGCCAATAGTCCCGCCCAGAATTTAGAGGAAAATTTCTAATGAAGTACTCCCGCTCTGCAGAAACTATGTCCTAGAAAACTACCGGTTTTTGATTTTGGTTAAAAATTGAACCAGTGGAAATAATTTTAAGATAGATAAAAGATGATCGGAGTGGGACTTTAGGGTAACAACAAAAACCTTTTTTTTGCATCTTCTGGGAACGTTTGTAAGTAATCATATGTTGATGAAATAATAATTTAGAGGAGTAGCATCACCAATTGGTCAGCATAGGATTACTAAAATTTCAACTTAGTGATGAGTTCAATTGAAGGAAGTTTTTATCACAAAACAACTTTATCCCATAAGGTAAGAGTGATTATTTCTCTTTAGATTCCAAAAAAGCTTTTATAAACAGGAGAAGCATTTCAATTAAAACTGAGGTCCAAATCTGAGATTAAAATCAACCAAATTTAAACTGATGACTGGAAGGGAAACTCAAATCCAAGTCAGCTAATCATAGGCTTTGAGATGTAAATAACCTCTTGACTCTAAATTAGATTGGAAACGTTTAAAAGTACCATTCTCCAAAAAAACATTTACTTACCTCGCCCAGAGTCTCCTCATCCTCCTCATCAAAATCCTCATCATACTCGGGATTATCTGCCATGTTGGCACTTCTTCACAAGTTCTACACAGAACAGAGGTCACAGTTTTATTCAGGCCTTCATAGTTTGTGTCTAATAACCACTTTAAGTTTAAAATGCACATTGGTTCGGGAAGTGTAGACATAAACATTTTCCAGTTTTATTTTAGAGAATAAAAAGTGAAAAACAAACAAATTAGATGAAAAGACAAACTGAACCAGTTGCTTTTTTTAGTGTTGAGTACAGTAAAGTAGCAAAAGTGAAAATTAAAAGAATACAAATGCTTGTGTCTTTCAACAGGTTTCAGTCAGGTGCTTTGCATACCAGCAAGAGATTCCCACAGTATTCCCTGAGAGAAAAGAAGCTTCACTTGCCATCCACAAGTTCTCAAACTGACTCCAACTTCGCCACTTTCCCCAGACCTAAACAAAATAACACAGTGTGAGAGAAAATGTAAATCAATGGCTAGACAGACACATAGGCAGATTGGGACGCTAGATGTGTAACGACGGACGCCTGGCTTTGAAGATGTGACCGAAAACCCCTCCTCCCTTACATGCTGTGACACCCATAGCCAAACTGTGGCTCCTGGCTGAAGGTTGGCAACAGCTGCCCAACTGTGCTTCAGCTATTTGACATGTAAGCTAATGCCGCAGCCTGATTGGTTGACTGTGTTTAGCAAATGGAGATGCAATGCCATCTGAGGCTGCAGGTTAAATATAGGATGGCATACTAACTACCTTTTTTAGAATTTGATTGCCTTCTCTTTAAAATAAAATAAATTCTTATTTGCAATAGAAGAGATATTTAGTGATAGAGATGAATAAAATAATCATAGACTGAGATTTCCAAGAGATGTTAAAGTGGTGAGACGGCTCCCAGAGTTTCAAGTACATCCAAAGCCAGACTCCATCCAATATTAGTCGGATCTTGAAGATTTTGGTCGGAGTAGTTATTCCTTGAATGTGCAGAAGAGTTTCCTACTCCTCACTCCACAGAGGGGAATCTCCTGAATCCAAGAGGTGACAAATGCAGTCCAAGGAGATGCAAAACCCTGCAGACCGTAGAAAAGGTGGATTTTTATGGCTTTAGTCCTTTTCCTTTGCTTACCAGATATGTTAAAGTATAGAGGTCTCCCAAGCCACCAAATCCTCCCCAGCTTCCCTCCAGAGAAACGATGGGTGACAGCACCCGGCTGCATTTTCTAGCCAGGTTATCATGTGGCCGGCACAGCCAATCAGAGGGGGCCACTCTCAGGTTTCAACATCTAAATATACAGAAGTGATCATTTCAGAAAGATGCACCTGTTGAGGTTAATGCATCAGCTGTACAGTTATGAGGAAGCCAGCAGGCCGGTGGGGTCTGGAGAACAACAGAACCACCCACAAAGAACAGCCTCACTGAGCCCACGGCGTTACTGGATTGACTGGAGTTTTGTTTGTTTTTTTTTTTTAAATGACTATAAATCTTTCTGACTCCTCTTGAATGAGCTCAATTTATAGACTTCATGACCACTTCAGTGGTATGATCAAATCCTGGAAAAAGTCAAATCAGGAAACGAAGGACAAAAAAATAAATTCAATTAAGTATCTGAGGATTTTTTTCACCCAAAAAACTTCCAGCTTTATTTAAATAAAGAAAAGTCTAAATTAATTTTACTCTTTCAGGATATTTAAAAAAAATGTGAGGGGGTGTTATTTTAATATGTGGTCAAATGTAAATATTTTGCAGTGTTTAAAAATCAAGAATGCCAACATTCAAACTAAAGTTTTTAAAAGTGTTAATGCTTTTATATTATAGTAAAATAAAAATAAAAATGAAAATTTTACAATGATTGCAGGAGCTTGATAGCATTTTATTTTGAAAAATTGCTTTTTATGTTTTTTTTTTTTTTTTATAAGAAAAAAACGTTGACATTTATTTAAATTTTTCTCCTTCCTCTGAAAAAAATCTGGCATTTAGACCTAAAATATTAATCAGAAATACGAGCCACAATCTCTCCATAATATTATGCATAGCCTTTCAACCGGTTTGCATGGAGAAGTGACGGACAGCAGCAGCTGGGTGGAACCCCCTCCCACCCTGCTACAGAAAGTTGTAACATACCTTCATTTCAATAGAATCTCTGCTTGTTTGCATAAAAAGAAACATTCTTACAATCATATCATGAAAAATATTGGATTTTTTAAGAGAATTAGATTAGTATTTTACCACAGCCATATGTTTATTTTCTTTGTGGAGTGGTAATCTCCCATGGCTTATCACATCATATGCACTAGGAAGCAGCGTCAGAGTTTTCCAGGACAGGGTTTGCCCTGAATTTAACATCCGTGACAAAAAGTAAGACTGCAATGCCTGTTTCTACATTCTTAAATCCACGTCAATGCAGGTGGTGTCCTAAAAATATACTCTCGTTAAGAGTAGCTTGACTTCAACATATTATTTACTCTAGCAAAGAAGTAGTCACCCAAATAACTACAAAAGCAAGAGTAAAAACGTAACTTGTAATTAATTACTAAGCTATAGCAGCAAGTTTGAACATATCTAGCGTAAAACTAGTAGAATAAAGTAGACAAAAAATTATGCATCTCCAAACATTTAAATATAATGTTGAATTACGTGATTAAAAAAGAGCTTCTTCTTATTTAGTTTTTGTTTTTCTGGCATCAATTATGCATTTACAGATAATTAAAATAAAATATTAATTTTTACAAGACAAACCCATATTTTTTAATGACTTGTCGGTCAATACCGATGAAAGGATATCTTTAACTTAATCTATTGTTTTCCCTATTAAAGATACACCACCGTGTCTTATTTTTGGTTAAGGATTTTTTCCTCTGTAGTCTCAATACAGACTTTATGTCCACTGTTTTGTGCATCGATGCATGAGAAAAAGCTCATTCTAAAAAATTAGGAGTATGGTTTAAGTTAAAAAAAGTATGAAGTGAAACCACTCTTAACTATTTGGTTAAATGCAAAAGTTCACCTTAATACTTTGAAACCTTGGTTGTCAAGAATAGAGGTCAAAGGTTTCCAGTAGGTCTTCATCAGGTTTGGTTTTGGTCCATTCTCCCATACAGATCTTCTCAAAAGGTAGGATGTTCAAGGTAGGATGTTCTCTAGTAGACTGAGGACCAGAGACTGGCTAGAACACTGCAGAACCTTGAAATCCTTTTTATTAATGATCATAAGCTTTCCCCTAATTCCCTCCCAAGTCCCGTACTTCTTAAAAACTATGTAGTACGGGACTATCTTGTGTCTAAAGATAGACACGCTCACACCTTTTTTTTTTTTTTTTTAAATGGCAAATATGAATGACATCACTGATTTACTGAAGTAAGAACTTAATACATTTGAATATTTTACAATGGCTATTTGATTGTGAAAACGTGGATGTTTTATTTTTAAATTAATTAATTAAAATGCTTTTTTTAATTTTTTTTTTATTTTTTTACAAAAATTGCTGAAACACAATGCATTGTGGTCTATATTTCGGGGTTCCTACACTTTTCTTTAACTTAAATTGAAAACTTTAATATCATGCAAATAAAAAATGAAGACCAATTTCTCTGCCTAATTCTTAGCAAAATCCTTGTCAGTTACGGTGTGAGATAATCAATTATAGTTCAAATTTCCGTAAATTACAATGACTAGACTACCATCGGTGACTGAAAACCAAATTTGTGTAAATAGTAGCTCTGGCGTTGTCTTTGTTAGAAAAAAAATAAAACTTTAGACCAGAAAAGATACATGGAAAAGCCATTTTTAAGACCAAGATGTCAAAATTTAAGACTTTTTAAATGCTTTTTAAGACCTTATTTCCAAACCCACCTGTTAGAAAGACCAATCTAGTGAGCATTGATGAAAACTGTTTTTTCACAGACTTTTGAGAAATTTCTAGGGCACTAGATTTTGAAATTGTAGATTCGGACAGCTCTAAGAAATGGCCAAAACACTATATACCGTAGTAGTGAAAGAATTCAGACACAACTATAGTCACATTAGAAGATCCAGGGTCTCTCAGGATCATTTGTAACCCACCAGGTGAGATCTTGCATGGAACTCCAGGTGGACGGACATCCTGTTTTTCTAATAATTACTTCAACAGCTGATCTCTTCTCATCAAGCTGCTTGCTTATTGTAGATCGATTCCTCCCAGTCTTGCTCGAGTGCATAATCTTGTTCCTGGTGTCCTTCGACAGCTCTTTGGCCTTGGTGGAGAGGTTGCAGTCTGACTGGTAATGAACAGGTGTCCTTTATACAAATGACCAATTCAAGCAGGTGACACTGATACAGGAAACGAGTGGAGGACAAGAGTACTTCCTTAGAGTGACAGAACTCTGGTTTGTTTGTAGGAGCTACATACCTTTTCTGAACCATGACACATATTAATTCTTTAAATATCAAACACAGATTTCCTGGATTCTTTTTTTCTGTCTCAGTTGAAGTGTGAACATTACAGACCTCTCTTTTCTAAATGGAATTACTTGCAGAATTGATGGCTCATAAATAATTGTTAACTAATCATATAGATTGAATTAAGAGAACCTCAGTGTAGAAACTACTACAAAACTAAAAATATATATTCATGGATAATAAAGGTTTTGAAGAACATTATGTTTTATATTCTAATAACTCCTTTGACATGCCTCGTTTTGTGCTGCTTACAGTTAAACTGGTTTCTTTTGCTCTTCCCATCTTCCTCTGTTCTACAGCATGTAGCTGCATGTCATGGTATCTATAGAAATGACAGGCAATTAGTTTGGGTGACTTGTTCTGTAAACATTTACTGGCAAGTACAGCTGCAGAAAACTCCAACGTGCATCTAGGATGCGGTCCAAAAGAATTCATAACACAACAGAGTTCACCTGAAACAAATAAAAACACTTTATTTCAGCGGGTATTCATAGGAAGTGAAGTAAGAAGGGCTTGTTTTGAATCGTCATTCAAGCATGTTTCAGTCACCAGTGGCCTCTGCTTCAACATTCTGCAGCAGGCACCAAGTTTCAGGAGAATACTGGACTGTACACAAAGGGGAATGCAATGAAAACCACCACAGCCAGTCCGGTAATACTGCAAGGCCACTGTGGACTAGATCCACACACAGCAGAAGAATAAATCCACGTCCAGTTCCAAGTCAGTTCACTCATCCCTGTCTTGTTGCTGAGAAAGCCGTGCAGAAGTTGAACTTTAAATAGTTTCCGGCACTTTGTTGTCCACTGTCCCGGTGAAAGTGTCATGGTTTCTTTTTTGGTGGTTTGACTTCAAATGTCTTTTTGAAAAATAAATTATTACAATAGAATAGAGCATCCTGCGGTCTGCCCCAATTCAGCTTCATTTGGTAGACTGGAGAGGACCTCACTCTCCAATCCAATGCAGAAAAAGACAAAGTCGTCAAGCTCATCATCTCACACGCAGTCGTGACATCATCCACTCCAGACCCTGGCAGAGCCTGGAGGTAAAAGGAGCGTGGAGGAACGGGGGGAGACAAAGATACACCAAATGAGGATGAAAGCTCAGAAGTTCATTTAAATATAGTAAAAGACGTCATGTGTGCAGGGATTATATGGAGCAGTAAATAGAGTTCTTACCCCTCCCCTGTGAGGGCGCAACAGGCCTGGATGTGCCACTGGTGGTCTTTGACAGAGGTAAGTTGGAGACTCTGAGAAATCTCAGCCACAGTCATACAGCCTTTCACATCCTGCTTGTTGGCAAAGATTAATAACCCTGCTTTTCTTAAGTCCTGGATGGAAAAAAAACAATACAAAATACAGTTTTAATGTATGATTACAACATACAAACAACAACAGACATGCTTATTAAAATGTTCACTTTAATGCAATTTTATACAGCAAAAGAAATATATAAATGTACATTTTCAAGGACTTTTTGGATTTGTTTTGTTTAATTGGAGCATAAGAACGCAGGTTTTCAACACAGACACATGGAAAAAAAAACTTATGAGGAATTCTGAGGGACCAGCATAGAATGACATTTAGAATTTGTAAATGATTCAGCAAGCAGTAGTATTACAATTTTTTATGTAAACCTACTTCATGTGCCAGCATTCTGTAGAGTTCTTCTTTGGTCACAGAGATTCTTTCTCTGTCTGTGCTGTCAACCACCACAATTACAAACTACACAACAAAAACAAAAGACAAAAGTTAACCAAGCAACTCACTATATTCAATCTAACTTTTATCTAAAGGCAGAGCAATGATTACCTCTGTATTTGTGTAATATGTATTCCACGAAGACCTAAGGGACTCCTGACCCCCGATGTCCCACATGAGAAAATGGGTGTTGTTGACAACAATCTCTTCCACATTACTTCCTATTGTAGGAGAGGTGTGCACCACCTCATTCATGGAACTGTAATACACAAAAACACATTCTACATCACAAAACTCATTAAAAACGTTTTTTTTTTTGCTTTAGATGTGAAAATATATCAAACGAAAGATGTGTTCCAAGTAGAACTTACAACTGGTAAAGAATTGTAGTCTTGCCTGCATTGTCCAGCCCAACAATAATGACTTTGTGCTCTGTAAAAAAAAGAAAAAAAGACAACATTAAACATATTGGTGACCTTATGTTGTTTTTCTTGTGTAATCATTTCTCTAAAAACAAAAAGACACAAGGAAAAAGATGAAAAGAAGGGTGTGGAAACTAAACCCGATGACCAGCTTTTTATGGTTTCAGCAAAAACTCATTAACTACTTGCTTTCAAAATGATGGCACAGTTTAGAGATCAAGGCGGTGTTCTGGTTTCATTTTTTAGGTTTTGACACAAGTAGTAAATAAGGTTATTTTTTAAAACCTTAAAATATTTATATAGATATTACCAGTTTCCTGTAAAAAAAATGAAAATATTATGTGGCTCATTGGTGTACCCAAAGTAAAACAGAACATGACAAAAATGTTTATCATGTTTTGGTTCTTTCATTCTGAACAAGTAGATAGGGAGATGTTCATCATAAACTTACAGAGCGATTGCTTCTTTTTTTAGTTTTTATATCATAACTTTTGAAAATACGCTGGTACAAAGTTGTGCTAAAAATAGTTTGTTTTTTCAGGTAAAATGTTCTATCAACACATTTTAAAGATTGGAATCTTCACACTATAAAGCAAACATGAAGCGAATGCATAAAAGATTTGTTAATAAATTTACATATGCTCGTGCTGAATAAACTGAAGAGGAACTATCGTTTAAGCAAACGAGAAAAAAAGAAAAATCTGCTCCTTTATTTACTTAAGGAGCATAGCTTTACACCTCTTAAAGTAAAGACATCAACCCAAAAACATTTTATTTACACTGGTGAAAACATTTTATAAACCTGACTTGCTCCTTAAATAAAAAGGACATTTAATTAATACAATTTTTTGCAAAAATCTGGATTTTTTTTACATGTAAAAATTAGGTTTACAATATAGTTGTCTAAAATGAACAGCCAGCGCCCATGGTAAAACTTTAACATATTGTTACATCAACAGTGACATGGATTTATAATAACATTGTAGCATGTATTTGGATTAATTTACATTTTTGCCAAATACAGCAAAGAAACTGGAGTACACCTCTGAACAGCTTATGTGTGACACAAATGTTTACCATCAGTTGTGTTAGGTCCTGTTACATTTAAAACTAAGAGATGCCAAGCTCCTCATTTTAATCTACATACAGAAGGACATCCAAGTGGATCAGCTGGGCTCTCTTTTGGTTGCAGAATTGACTCAGGAGTCATTACAGAGCTTTTTGCCAGAGTTGGCTTTGATTTGAGAGGAATTTAGCTGTTGGATCAATCGGATCTATCTTCTTGTTTTTCTTAAAATGAGACCAAAACTGAGTGGCAAGTTCTCCGTAGCATTTTCATTTGAAGGAACAGTGGCGAGAAGACTCTCCACATGGTGTTGTGTCTTCCATTTTAAAGTTCCACTCTCATCATCTTTTGGGCTAGTTAAAATTGTTCCCAGTGGCTTTTTAATTTTGATTATGCTGATTTGAAGTTAAATAAAAAACTCGTGCTGTTTTTCTAGGACATAACATCTGCAGAGCGGCAGTAATTCATTAGAAATTCATCTCTGAGTTGTGGGTGGTACAGTTGATGTGGAGCAATTTCCCCGCACATCCCGTCATCCACCTGTTTGCATGTTTTCCAAATAGCTTATAGCCCCTCCCGAAAAACTTTAAAAATGGTAAGCAATATTGGAGCTATCCAGCCGTACAGTTTAGAGCCAGATACCAGCTCAGACGAGGAAATCAAAGATGAACATGCATTTAGTCGGCTACAGGTGGATGATGCATCAGAATGGCGTGGAGCAGGGGGTTTGTGGCCAACCCATTGTTGGGTCTACCAGCTTTTTCAAACAGCATTTCTTTGTCTGTTTCTGATTCAAAATGATTTGAATAAAGAAAAAAACTAAAAAATACAATTTTGAGCTTAACTTCCCTTTTGTTCTCCATCATCCTAAAAATTCCACAAGAACATGTTAAAAACACCAAAAATAAAATTTTTATTGGAGTGGGTCTTTAATTTCCTGCAATGCTTTTCCCACAAACATAAACAAAACCTGGAAAAGGTCAAACTTAAAATGTCAAAATGTATCAATTTCACAGAGAGATATTTACTATCTCTACTATTAAAGTCCCACCTGCGTGTCAGACGTGTCCTCCATGTTTTTACTAATCCTCTGAGGGAGCTGAGTGGGAGCACTGATTCTCATATAGTTTTTTTTTTTACTTGTAGATTTGAACCGACAACCTCCCAACTTAAGTTAAAAAAAAATCTCTTTCACAAAAAGTGGTAAAGAACCACTTAAAAACAATATGTTTCCTGGGGAGAAAAAACAGAGTACTGTAAGGGAACCCATATCCTGTTTCATTATAGGCTCACTAACAATAGAACAACAGAAACATTGCTAAAAGAATTGAGTGAAAGCTACCACAAGCAAGTTTCATGAAGGAAAAATAAAAACTGCCTAATGTTCCATGTTTTTTCTGTAATTAAACAGCGACTATTTTTACTTCAAACAAGAGGAAACGTGGTGCAGCGTGCAGTTGCTTCACTCTGTTGACATAACTGTAGCTAAAAGAAAACGGAAAAAACAAGACAATAATGAGGTCATGCAGGTGCAAGTTCAGAAGATGATTATAAACAGACTTGAAGACTGAGATGGATCATGCATTGTGCTATTATTAAAAGAAAATGTTAAAATTGCTTAAGTGTTAAATTCCTATAAACACGTTCATGGATCATTTTAATCTTTAGACCCATTGCAATTAAAATAGAGTTTTTAACATGTTCTTTTGGGATTTTTCTCATGATTGAGAACATTGATGAATAAAACTCCATTACTGAGTATTTATTCAAATTGTAAGTTAGGAGTAGATGTCAAAATGCCATTGGAAAAAGCTACTACAGCAACCCTCAAGTTTCCTGCTCTGCTCCATTCTGATCCATCCACTGGTAGATCCCAGGAAGCTCCAATATTGCTCGCCATTTTTTTGCACTGCTAATGGGGGTGTGAGGGACTGTAAGCTAGTGGGAGAGCATGTAAACAGATGGATGTCGGGAAGTAGGGACTGGCTTACTCTGCACAAATTTTTCATGAACCAATGTCGCTCTGCTGAAACTACGTCCTGGATCAGGCGCCTGCAACCTTCAGCTCCAGGGTCACATGTGGCTCTTTTACCTCTCCAAAGTGGCTCTTTGGCTGAAGAAAAATAAAATAATCGTAATTTTTTAATAGTAAGGGTTGCTAACTTAGCATTGATTACATTTATTTTAGTTAAGTTTACGGCTGAGGGGAACCTAGAGACTGTAATGGTTTTTAATATCCCTTCTGACATTATTAGGCCTTGTTTGTCCTCCAGAATACACAGATTACGAATACTAGGCAAAACTTTGGTAAAAAGTCTGATCTTTTCTGATTGGTGAGTTTATTTTATGACTTTAAGGCACATTTTATCTTAAGCTGGAAAACAATGGTTAGTAGCTATTCAGAGGTGGGTGGCTAAAATATATAGACCTACTGGATCATTAACCAATCATGTTTCATGTTTATGCTCCAGTTAACAGCAGTAAGTAGGAAAAAGGATGGCAGCTCACCAAAGTAAACCTAAAGTATAACAAGAGAAAATGTCATTTTTGTTTGGTGTTCTTTAGGAATGCATTTACTTCACTTAAATGTTCCTTTTTGGGACAGGAAGTATTTTATTTTGAAAGAAAGTCATTTGAGCTTCCGTCAAAAGTAAGAAACGACTTCACACCTTGAGAAATTCCAGTTTATCCTAATATTTATGGAATTATTTGGGTCCAAAAATAAATATAATCCATATTTTTTATATAAAAATGACAATGTAATAATGCAAAGTAGTGTTAAATGTTCCTAAAACGGTAAAAAAAAAAAAAGGCTTTGCAGATCCCATTAGGTTTTGATCAGTACCAAAACGCCCCAAATGGCTCTTTAACTGAGAAAGGTTGCAGACCTGTCCTAGATAGTGATACAGGTTCTTTGATTTTGGCTAAAAACAACATAACTTCAGTTAAAAGATTACTGGGAACACTAAAAAAATCAAAAGATGATTGGAGTGGGACTTTAAGTACTTCCAAAAAAAGTTACTTTAAGCTCTGTTATAAGTATTACCAATAACGGCGATTCATGTCAATAATAAAAATAATCTAGGATCTGTAAAGTGTACAACACCTAAACACTCATTTATAACAGATGTTGCAACAAGCACACAGTGGAGACCCTCATAAGACCAGACATAAGCCTATACCTGGAAGTGCTCTGAAGTGTACAAGAACTGGAGTGTAAAGTCAGTGATAGTAGTTAGTTAAGTCACTCATTGATCCATACCAATCAGAGCATTCTGCTGATGTGGACAGGAGTGTACTCCATGTGAACATCTGCTGACATAAACCAGTCTGCCACTGGGACCGAGCTTGGGACGGCAGGACTCGGGTTACAGGGGTTTCTAAATGACCTGTTTACCGATTCAAGATCACCTGCCAAGAGGCGGACATGGTTTCACTTACGTGGAGCTCGAACCTGAAAAACATGAATAATCTAGCACAAACTGGACTCAAAGTTTGAAAAAAAGAGTATATAATCTGTGGTGACGTGGGTAAACAAAAACCGACAGGGAAACTTGTTTTACCTGATGTCATCCCTGACACACAACACAAATACGTCTAAAATCACAATGGAAAGGGTCCCATCTCAAAGGCTTAAGATAGGTGAAGACCATCGGGCCTCCTTAGACCAACGGGTCCAGGTAGCCATCATATTTGTCGACGGAACCATTCTTACCTTGATGATTAAAAAGCCTCCATAGCTTTGTGAACAGTATCCCCATGGCTGACGGCGAAGCGTGTTGAGGCCAGCTTGTAAGAACCCCGGTAACTTAGCTAGCTAGCGTAAATGATTGCAGTGCTGCTGTCAACTTCACCTAACTAGCTAGCTAGCTAGTTAGCTAACTACACTGACAAAGGATAGTTAAATAGCTCAAGCAAAGCCGCCATAACTATACGCCAAACTTACAACCACGCGTATCCTTAAAACATGTCAGTGGAACATTGACTGCTGATATATTGCAACAAAAAGAAAAAGAAACTGAAGATACAAGCTAACCACTGTTGCTAAGAGGTTGGTATCAGCTGGCTGTTGTGAAGTGCGCTTGGTTGTCAATCGTGCGCATGCGCATTTGAGCAACTACGGTTCAAATATATAATATAATATAATATAATATAATATAATATAATATAATATAATATAATATAATATAATATAATATAATATAATATAATATAAAGATATATCAAATA
Source organism: Oryzias melastigma (assembly GCF_002922805.2). Taxonomy (NCBI): domain Eukaryota; kingdom Metazoa; phylum Chordata; class Actinopteri; order Beloniformes; family Adrianichthyidae; genus Oryzias; species Oryzias melastigma. The sequence goes on along the minus strand of NC_050532.1, from coordinate 7,977,059 downwards.
TTTACAAATTAGAAGAAATATGGGTAAAATATGAATGCGTATTTTAAAACAAAAATAAAAAGACCAACAAGAACCAGGATTAAGTTTATTTATTTATTTCAGTTCCCAGATGACAGTGCACACAAATGGTCCATCAATGCATTTTTTTCCTAATAGGCAGTATTTAGATCTGTAGATCAGTGCTCAAAAAAACAAAACAAAAAGTGTTTTGTATGAAAAACGAAATTTCTTCTCCAGAAGAAATAGAAAACAAGCGTTTTAAATAAAAATTCAGTTAAATTAAAAAACAACAAGGATTTTAACATGAGCTAATTTTCTTATAAGTTTTACATCAGCAAATAGCAAACATTCAAATAAAAAAAGTTTGGGAATTCCATGAAAGTAGCAGGAAAAAGTCAATGTGATCATGGCAGTGCAATCCTGTGCAGGTGTTTTTTTTTGTAATTTTCACATTTATCTAGAGCAATATTGTGACAGCGGATGCTAAAAATTACAAAAATGGACTGATTGGTTGCTACTCCATGAAAGGGTTTCTGCATTTGATTATTTCATTGATTCCTTAACAATAAACAAAAGATATAATAATGATTGTTTTTATTTTTTAAATAAATGCCTCAGTAAGATTTTAAAACAATCAAGTGCAATGAAATCTGATATATTAACAGGGAAACTCAGATAAGATAACATTGATTCTCTTGAATTGTTTTGACAATATATACACATGGAAGCCCTCAATATAAATCCTACACGAAAATTGCAACTCTGTCAATTTCATGTGATGTCCAACAAAAATTCACAGCCAAAAACAGTAGTTATTTTATGCACTGCATGTGAAAAAACACGCTTTGCATGATCATCAGATGTTCCTTTTTCTTCCTTCAGTTTTGGTAAACAAAAAAATAAACTGGGAAACTTTTCCAAAAGATATTACTCATAACCACATTTCCATCAAATGGGTGAAAACATAAACGCTACACTTCCAGGTCACAATGACCTCTCATTCCTGAGGTTAGGATATGGAAATGTTTGATATATGCACAAGTTTTTATATTATACACAAAAAAAACAAAATATGTGAAGTTTACTGCATTGGTCCAGAATAACATTTAAAAAAAATAAAACAAAAACTAAATTTAAGATTTAGGATTAGGCCGAGCCACAGAATTTATTATGCTTACATAAAGTACAATAGCATACAAACTTGAAAAGTAGAATCAATGCATTATATTTTCCTTCATCACCTCCTGGACTCGCTCAAAAAAGTTTTGTGCTGATCATCTGTCTGTTGCTAGCTTTAGTCAGACAGTGATCTGTAATACAGCCCTACCCACATGCTACAGTAACAGCTGAGCTAGTCGAATGGTCCGGAGAAAGTCTACATCCCATGCTTTCACTTGCTAGATTACTTGAATTACAAGCCATTTCTAGAACATGTTAAACAATGTTTGATTTTAGCTTTCCCTTTAAAACATCTACTCTGCTTTTGTGCTACTTTCATATCCAAATCCTTGGTGATGCCAAAGCAAAGGCAGGATTCTTGAGTACATGTCCCTTTGGCAAATGCCAAGGCCAAGGGGGATATGAGGTACTACATAAATATAAGAGATTGTTACATTTCACTTGAGTGTAGTGGAATTATTAAGTTAAAGTGGCAAATGCTGCCTGTTTTTGGACAATCTCAGGCAGCATGTCAACAGCAGGATCCAACTCAAACCCGGTGCCTGGTGTCTTGGCAAAAGCCCCCTGGGGATCCTCGGTTTCGGTGCGGCTTGTAGGAGTCCTGATAGGGGTCCTGGAAGTCCTCTTCCACTAGAGGAGAGTGGTCCCTGCTGTGCTGCGTGTCCGAGGACAGGCGGTTGCGATTCTTCCGTGCCCGTTCATTTTGACAGTTCTCGTCTGTAGGCATCAAGCTGCGACGCTCAACCGAATTCTCTGTCGTCGTGTTGTTGCTGTTCCGGTTTCTTTGGGCCTGTTTTGACAGAGAATGTTTGGAACTAAACATGAAACTTGACAAAGAGGTCAAACATGTCTATGGCATAATGGAAAATCTAAACATAACGCATGGAAATACTTTGAATGAAGGAACATCAACAGGATATAGTATTTTAAAAAACTTAACTTTGATAAAATGATCATTAAAAAAAAAATGGCCTACTCAGTTTGTTTAAATGTTTTCTCATGATAACAGCATCTAATATGTCGTCATCACGACAAAACAAATTTTGTTTTTTTGTGATAGCAAAGAATGTAATGTATCGCCGTTTGCAGCACTGAACCGGCGAGACAATCTGTTTTAAGTCTCTTTATTTATTTATTTTGTGGTTACTGTAGGCTGTAACCAATGCTGTACAGCTTATATTAGCAACTCTCAATAAAAGCAAAAGAAAAGCTCCCCAAACGTTGTTTTTATAGTCAAATTTTAATTTAGTAGTGGAGCTATGCCCCTAAATGCATCAATTCCATCTCATGCAGCAGCCCCCCTCCTCAATACTTTTTCATTTTTCTACAATCCACAGCAAAACAAAGTAGTTTGTCAGAGAAAATGTGGGACACCAGAAGAACTGCTAAATGTATAATTGATCAGTTTAATCATGCTATATAACTCAGGTGGAAATTGTGCTGATGTTTTCAATCATACACAGCAACCAAATCAGTCATCGTCATTTGAGAAGGTTGGCACGGCTGCAGCTGTGCAGCCGGCTGTAATGCAGTGATCCTGCGATTTTTGTCAATTTCCTCCGTGACCAGGCATGGTTACAGAATGATGCATAAGATGGAAGGATGGAAGAACCACGTGTCATTTGAGACCTTAACTGTACCGAGACTCTGTCTTTTATTATAAGAAAAACACTTGTTTTCTTGTGATAATGAGATAGTAGATGTCATAGTAGAAGTCCTATTAGAAGCAAAAGCGGCTGTGAAGTCTACAAGACAGAAAGCGACGATAAAGTATCAATAATCTACCAGATAACTACTTGTATACTAGGTTGTATGATGTCAAAATCAATACAATAAAGAAAAGGAGAGCCCTAAAAAACTAGTATTACTTTATGTATTATTACATCAAAATACAACTGAATGAAAAGGTATATTTTTGTGAAAATGTTGATACTTTTAGTACTTAAGGTGTCAAAATGGTTGATAAACATGCTAGTTTTCTCCTTCAATCCTAAGATATTTCATATCAGAACACGTCTCATCAGAAGGTGTCTTGTTTTGTTGTTAAATGACAGACCAAAGTTTCAAAGCTGTGTGTAAAAATCGGTTATAGCCTTTAATTCAGGTCAAGGTCAACACTTCTAGGTACTTACATTCCTATTTTCTCTGCCTTTCCCTTTCAGTTTTTCGTTGCTGGCTTACCATCATAATCTTGTCGCACACCCAAGTTTCAGTGACGCACTACTGCCTGATGGCTACTTCTTTGTCTTTTTATACTCTAGTAAACAGAGCATTTTATTGGTTGATTCATTAGTTTTAAGGCACCTGCTCAATGGTTTGTCTAAGGTGTTTATACTGGTAAGCTGTGTTTATTCTTGATCTAGTCAGTTAGTCATGGTGCTGTGTGTTTTGACCAAACATTTCCACTGTGGTCTAAAATGATCTTATTCCAGAATCTGATGCAACTTTTCTAGCTTCAGCTGGGTGGAGCCTTTCTCCTAAAAACTATCTAAAGCAAACTAAGTATATGCAGGGTTATTTCGTAGTGTTAATTATATCTTTAATCTCTAACATTTAAGTTTAGCCTTTGAGGGAACAGAGGAGTCATTTTCCAAGTTTGATTCCAAGTTTTTAAGATGTACCAGACTCTAGACTTTACATGTCTTCCATGTTTAACATGTGAATATGTTTTGTTACTTCTAAGCAGTGGGGTTTTAGTCTAATGAATGGTGACAAATTCTCTTGCGAGCTGCTAAACGTTATTTGCTAGAAACCTGGTACACTTGAATTCAGCTTAGATTTATTGAACCATAATATCAAAGATATATTGTAGACAATTTTTTAAATGTCATTCCCATACAATTGTCCTTTGCTATAACGCGGTTCACCTATCACTGCCTTTTTGGTTCTATTTTATATTCCTGTTTTTTTTTACTGCACATTGTATCCTGATAGGCTGTAGACCATTGTCATCAATTTCATCCGTTCTGTCTTTTTTACAGAATGTGTTCAGTTTGCCAAATCGTCATAAATCTTCTCTGATCTTTGGTTTTATTCTATAATACTGGATTTTTTTACTCTACGAAGGTTTGAACTTTGAGAGATTTTAAACATAAATAAATGTGTGAAAATGTTAACAATGTCTTTCTGAGAAAAGTGGATAAAGTGTGCAGTGAGGGGTTTCACAACCTTACACATCTAGAATTATTGTAAGAATTAATGAGAACTTCTTTTCTGATTGTAGGTTATTTTTAGAACCCAACTCTTGCGATAAACGAGAGACTACTGTATACATTCAATTTTCAATTAAAAACTGAAAGCAACTCTTTTATGTTACATACCGTGTTTACCCATAAGGGATTATCTTTTAGACTTAAAAGGGGCATACCATGAAAAATCTATTTTTTGAGCTTTTAATTATATTATATAGTTCATCCTCATCCATTCACGTAATTCTGAGTAATCCTCTAAAAAATCTGAGCTCCCAAAAACAACCCCTCCCATACCCACGAAAATGAACAGATCCTCTCGTTTACATCACAAGTTGAAAACCGCCCCTTTCAGGAAGAGTCTGCTCCGCCCTCAGGCTAAAACAAACATTTTCTCCACGAAGCTAGCTTCACGAGCCCTCCACCTCGGCTTGCGCACTGTCGCCGGTTGTCTGTGTTGTGAGCCAAGAAACGCTCATTCAATTTAGCATTCAAACTTTGCGTAGTGGCATTCACCAAAAAAACATTCTGCTGAGGAATCTGCACAACATGTTGGGATGATCCTGAACGTATCTGAGAGTGGCTCAAGCAGACGGGGGTATTGGGAAGACGGCAGGAGAAAGGGAGCAGACTATTTCCTGGTGGAAGAAGTCAGAATCGAGTTAGAAGGACTGGTTTGAACATGGATTATTGAGCATAGACGGAAGGTGCGCGTGTCTCCGGGAAAATATATATAGTTTATTCTGAAAAGCTTAAAAAAGCATGGTATGGAAAAAGACATTTTAACTCTAACTCGGAAAGTTCACCTGTATGGCAGCAGGATATGGGGAAAGAGCAGTGGAGCCGAGATTGCGTCCCAGCAGGGGGTTGAGTGGTGTGCTAAGTGACGTGTGAGTGGCACGCCAGTATGCCTCCAGGTATTCAGCCAGGTGTTCGCAGGCGTCTTCCAGCTGGTTTTCATCCAAGATAATGTCAAACATTTCCTGGGGTGGGAAATGAGAACAGGAAATTGAAGCTGGGTGCATTTGAAGTTTCTTTAAAGTTGTGTCAGACAATAAAGTCGAGCTTTACTTACAGATGGACACTGTGACAGCTTTTCTGCAGCTACCAGCTGTACGTTCAAGTGTTTGCTCTGAGATTTTCCTCTGGATTTGATCAGCCTCTGCAAGACCTGCAAAACAAGAACATGAGGAAATATCTATGAACATAAAACCAGTGCAGATCTTCCCTCTCATCAGCTATTCGAGTTTACAATGCCTCATTGACATTGGACACCTGTTTTTTCCTTGTTTATAGTGTTATTTATTATCTGCTGTTTTTATAGAGCTATGGTAACAATCAACATCCCTATTGTAGGATCAATTAAAATTTTATTTCCTTTTCAAAGATGTTTTGTTCTTTCCAGATAATGAAGCATATTCCAAGACATTCAGATGTAAAGATATTTTCCGGGTTGGTTCACAGTGGTCTTACCTTAGGAGAGGACACTTTCACGTGGACAATGATGGGTGCCAGAGAGGTCTTGATAAGCTGGGCTGGGTGGTTAATGGTGTCTGCATCTAGAACCACAAGCTGTAAGGATCTGGCCAGCTCAAATATTCTCTCTATTTCACTCTGGACCTCCGCTATAAGGAAATAATAATGCATAGCACAGCAGCAGTTACCAATCAGAAGAAATGAGATGGTAAAATAAGGGATTTCTGAACACCAACAAGACATGCACATCATTGAGTGAGACGGTTCCTCTAGATTTACCAAGGTTGGAGCGGGTGTTGGATCGCTCAATGATGGCCCTCTTACTGGGGTTGTTAAGTACTGACCTCTTGGCCAATGATATGTCAGCTGTTACCCTTGTGATGGATATCCTACCCAATGCAAAAGATGGAGGTTAGAAAAAGTAGGCCAGTGGCAGGATAATGAAAGGCGTTGCTTTGCTGTAAGTGCTCACCTCCCATCAAATCTGTGCTTCAGGAAGTCAAACAGTGCTTTCTGCATCATATCTGTCACCTACAGCAGTGAATTGAAGAGGAGGAGGAAGACAAGAATCCACATGAACATTGTGTAATTGAAGTCAAAAGGCAAGGGATTTGAGTGGAAGAACCTTCAGAGGCACCTTTTTACTCATACTGATTCTGCTGTGCTGCAGCATATAAGAGAAACCCCTTTTCACTCTGATGCCGCCCACTCAGCCTGCTGCTGAGCCAGATCTGTGCATTACACACTTGACCGAGCTTTTCTCAAAGCTGTGCATGGGGGTTTGGAATAAGGGCTACAATGAGGAGTCTTAAAAAAACAACGGTGATGAATTGGCTCCATTATAGTCAACTTGACAAAAAACTTACATTGAACAGAAAATCACGATCAAAAGCAAGCAGAAAACGAACACACGCATGAGATTGACTGTTAAACGGTTTGATCTGATGTTGGGTTACCATGTGTCCAATGAACTGGACTTGCACTTGTAGCTTTGATCTGTTTTTCCTGGGCCGTGGTGTTTTTTACTGCTTGGAAAATGTTTTCTTTGAAATAAAAAAAAAGGAAAAACTTCAAGGGTTGATTTTAATTTAAAAAAAAATGAATATTTCACCAGTTAGTTATTCATAACATGTTTCTCTTATTTTTCACAGAAATCTCTTTCAAGTAGGTCTAAACTATGTAGCAACCCCACCATCCACCTACATGTTCTCTATTAAATTCTTTTTTATTCAATTTTCTTATTTTTATTAATATATTTATAAACATATAAACATTTGCACGAAATTCTCCTTTATTCCAATAAGAAAAGTTTCTGCCAAGACTTTCATTCCTTTCAAGAAGAAATTGTTTTCAGTTTATTTGCCTTCTTTTTAAGTCTGTAAAAATGCGAAGTTTTGTAGAATCTTAGACGGTCTTTTAGACTTTGCAGCTGTGCCACCCTATTCCAAAAGCTTTACTGAGAGCCTTTGCACTTCGGAGTCTTCTCCTTTCAGTCACATCATTAGCAAGAGGAGTCGTTAAACCCAAAAACCTCCTGTCGTGATCGTTTAAAGTCTCTAAAAATACAGTCCACTCATCTTGTTCCAGAACCTTTGGTTCGGTACACATTATTCTGCCTTTCTAATTTCAAACCATGCTCCACTTTTTCAGTCTGATGCAGTTTACCCAGAAGGTTGTTACCACGGCAACAGCAGAATGAGAGGCAAGGACTGTGATTCCATGACAACTGACTTCAGAGCTCCCACAACCTCCTCCTTGGCCTCCTTCATTGTTTGCTCTGCTGTCGCAACTGATAATCAATTAGTAGGATGATTTTTTTGTAGTAAATCTATTAGTATAAAGATTTAAAGATTTGTTTCATCATCCTCTGATGATGGAAGCAATTAGCCGGAAAATGCATTCCCAGCTCGAGGACACGGAGCAGAGACACCAACTATTCTCCCATGTCACAGCAAAATGAGGGATTTCCTTCACAAATGCATTCATTATATTAACAAACACATAATCCTTTTGTCAATGGTTCACAAAAAGGCACAATATTTTAACATTTTACAATAAAATGTCCTTCGAGGTGCAAAAGGCATAAAAATTCAGCCCACTGTGTCTTTGCTTTTCGACCGAGAGATACAAGGTTGCACTATTTAATGAGAGTCATGACTGTGCATGAGTCAAACAACTACCTCATAGCCTTTGAGGGACGGTCCCACCAGGACAACGGGTCTCATGGAGGGAACGACGTCATACGGAGGGACATGCTCAGCCTGAAAGGATGAAAGGACACAAACTGGATGTTTGAGAAGTAACTTCGAAAGTTTTTACCAAGTTATCTAGTTCATCTAAATGTTAGGAACAGATGAAATTAAATGATATCAACATTTTGAAAATGTTACTTGAATATATACTTCATATTGTCAAATAAGGAGGTATATTTGATAAAGCTGGACTAAAACCAAATGATGGTTCGTGGGACTAATATCCTGGACATCAAACCGGACTGTAAACACAAGAGAAATGTACAAAAAAGAACAGAACAGATTCCTCTTTCTTAGATAACTCACATCCTTCAATGTTTGAGATGCTGCTGCACATCCTTTACCGTTCAGCTGTGGAAAGTGCTCTTTTTTTGTCCAATTGTTTGTTGGGAAAGCAATATGAGTTTGAGAGACAGTAGCAGGCCTTAAAACATTTACCAGAAAGAGTGTTTCTGTAATGGGTGTGAAAGTGGACTCAGTGGGGGCTATTGTTGAGAGGAGGATCAGGAGAATGATCCAGACCATCCTCAACAACAGCAGGCATCCACTCCAGGAAACAGTGCTTGCTCAGAGAAGTAACCGCAGTGACAAACTCCTCTCTCTGCACTGGGATGCTGTGTTCATGCCAAACAGGATTCGCACATCAGGGATGTCCAGATTTAATGTTAAATCAATGTACAGATGAGATCAGAGGTTCTGCAGCGTAATTTGAGCTTTGGGTGTTGTGCGTCAGTTTGGCAGCAGCGTGTTTTGGACGTTGCGACGCGTCAAGCGTTTAAATATCTGAACTTTGCCTAAAAATCGGAATCATGTCAACTAATTAGTGTATATGGTGTCATCAGCTGGTCCAAACCCAACATGGAGGAGAATCTGGTCATTCTCCTCAAGAAATATTTGTCCTTTTTCAATCCAGTCTACTGACTATTGTGTCATTGATAGACTAGGTCAGAGAGATGGAAGTACTGCTGAAAGCGGCCATCATTCAGACGCAGCTTCTGCAGTAGATGGTGAAACTCACTATACTGGGAATGAGCTCATGAACCCAGACATGAAGACATGTTTATCAACGCTTATAGAGCTCTTAAAAATAAATAAACCTGATCTCTCAACATCATCTGTGTCTTCCACGCACCGCAAATGAGATATACAGTCAGTACTTCCTTGGTCATGCTCAGCAACCCAAGTTTTTAAGACCTTTCAGGCTCTACGCACAAGACATAGGTCCACTAAATGTTTGTTGAAAGTTATACCAGTTGAATTTTGACAAATCAGGGACTCAGATTCGGCAGTGACATACACATAGGTGGCATCCTTTTTAATTCACAGATGTGCCAACCGTTTGAAAATTGATCACGGAGGAGAAATTAATAATTGTGGTTTGTGCCCAGACAGAATTATATGACACTAACTCTTCGATATATTGGAATAGAGCTGTGTCAGAGAGCAAGATTTATGAGATTTGAACTGCGTTGACATTTCACTCCAACCAAGAAACAAGCACCAGTATTGGATAGCAACAGTTCAGTGTGATAACCATATGCTAAATGGTGGTGACATGCCTGGAGTGAATGTAGTATTAGAGCTTCATGAATCTGCTGCCATAAAACAACAATAAATTGTGTGTTTTTCTGATGGATGATTCAATTTCCTCTAAAGGGGGATTAATAAAATATGTCTGTCTTTGTGTTATTATCAATTACAAAGATGTTCCAGAAACAAAAAAACAAAGTTTCACACAATTTACCATTTCGTTGTACTTGCCGTTTAATTGTTTGTAACTTACTTAACATTAGGGTTGGGCACCGATGGGATCTGATGCGGTTCCGGTTCTACCGCGGTTCTTTTGTTTCGGTTTCGGTTCCCTTTCGGTGCTTATTGTGGTACTTCAGTAATAAAAAAATAATGCCTTTATCTTCCTAAATCCAAAGTAGAACGGCTTCAAACAAGCGCAGACTCCCTCTGCCGTGCAGCTGTGCGCACGTAATATAAAGCATAATATAAAACTCAGTCTTAAATAAACTTAAACGTCCTTGAAATTTTAGCCTGACATTTTATTAAATTAAATCAGGAATGTGGCATTTATTTGCAGTTGTTTTTGGGCAAAAGCAATATTTTATTTCAATAAAATAAGGCGGAAGATAAATGTCAATCACACGGCTGCAAAGCGCAGCAGATGATGACGACCCGCTGTGGTGGTGGGCGGAGCCGAGCCGAGCTTTCTGCTATTAGCAGCCCAACAAGGAGGAAACGATTCATTGTTTCATTTTGGGATGGGGCTCCAGCGTTGTTTAAAAATTGCGGAAACTCCACTATTCACAGCGAAAGTCCCGCCCACCGACGTTGCGGAAGCCGACCATCTCGGCGGTTTTATATGAGCCCGCCCACGAACACAAGAAAGTAAATAGATAGGCTGAATCGTAAAAAATCAGAAGGGAGTACAAGTGATTGACATGTCCACAGACAAATGAAACTTCAATGAAATTTGGAACCGAAATCCGGCACCGTTTGCAGCCGCATCTTTCGGTTTCGGTAAAACCGCGCAAATCATAACGGTTCCTACTTGGAACCGAACGTCGGTGCCCAAGACTACTTAACATCCTGTAAACTAAGTATTGTGTAGCAGCACTACATATTATTAATAAACGTAAACAGTACTCACCACCTTCTGTTTCTGTTTTCCTGAAAAATTAAGAGAAAAATGATCAGTGTTAGTGCATCAAGATATAAAAATTAAAAAATCTCAAATGTTGTGCAACAACAGGACCAACCTGCAGAGTTTGGGTTTGGTTTAAACGTACCAGAAACCATTTCTCCTAAACTGGATGAGGAATTTCCACTGGATTTACTGCTGTATGTATAAAGGGAAAGTAACAGATCAGTGTTTCATCCATATTTGTTTAAAAAAAAAACACATTTCTGGTAAATAGGCCTAAAACCTTAGATTTTTGCCTAAATTTATCTCACAGATGCAAGTAATAAAACCGAAGCAGTTAGAACTGTTTTATTAGTACTTCATGTATTTAACGTATGACTTTACTAACAGATGTGTTATATTCATTTTTATTTAATAATCACATTTTGTGGACAATCATCGTTTGTGGGGCACACTCACACACAATGAGATGTTGGATTCCATCTTTAGGTCTATCCTATGAACCCAAAAATGAGCGAGCATCTTCCTAATGCAGCATTACCCAACAGAAAGCTCCACCCGTCACCTGTGCTTTTGTATTTTACCTACTGCTAACGAGGACGTCCATCCAGAGCTCATGCTCCATTATCAACTCAATCATTTCTTTATTTTTTTCCTTTTCTGCTCACCCAGGGAAGCGTCCTCTCTTCTGCTCCTGCTGGAGACGGATGTTTTCCAGCTTGAGAGGACTCGGGATGAAGCCGATGTCACAACCCTCTTTCACCAGTCGCCCGATCCACCAGTCATTGTTGTACTTCTGCAAAACAAGAGAAAAAGAGTTTTAAATAGTACAACTGAACACCTTTACAGCAACTTTGAGAATCAACTTTTTTTCTTCAACTGCTATTTCCAGATGGAGACACAGCATAAATGAAACCCTCCTCAGAACATTATAACATAACACATCATTCTAGCCACGTATCAAAAGCCTCACTCAGTCAGTATATTTCCACCTGCAAAATATCAACCACTTCTGTACCAGTCCACAGTATTTTGTTGCTGCCACTTTTGTCTATGGCCTTTCACAAAAACTCCTCCATAAACTCCAGTTGGTCCTGGTCAAGATTTTGCAGCCCAGGTCGTCCCCAAGACTCCTACAAACTACATCACCTCCATCCTGAGAGAAATCTACAGGCTCCTCTCCAAAAACCCAAAGCCTCACCAAGTATCTTTTTTCTAGTTTAAGGCTTAAATTTCTCACCTCACTAGACGACAAAACTAACTTCTAAGTAACCTTTAAGTGAGATTTAATGACTTGTTTTAAGACGATAAATCTTAAATGTATTGTTAAAACATCTTGTTTTTTCCGTTTTCATAATAGACTTGTTTAAAAAAAAAACTTGGCTGATTTAAGAAAACTTAAACGTTTTATTTGACACATTTAATTCTTAAGAAATTGATCTTAAAATGGGTAATTCTGTCCTATTTAAGATAGTTATGGTCTAGAAATAAGGTGGACTTCTGTAGAGGGTAAATTAGGACATATTTTGGGAAAAGTGTCTAAATAAATCTACTTTAAAAATGTGAAACTTCGTTTTTTTTAGCAATAAATGCCTATTTTAAAACATAACATTTCCAATTACTAGAGCAGTATACCTAAATGTGACAATTTATTGCTGATTTCAAGATCTGAGTGGCCTTTTAATGTGGCCACAATCATGCTGAAAGTTATCCAAAGAAACAAAAAGTCTAAACATTTTTTAAAATTTTCTCATTAAACTGTAAAACTGTAACTCGCCACTGTGACCTCACATTGCCATGACATCATCTGATGCAAGGCTTTGCTCAGAGACACGTCCTTTCTAAGATGGTAAAAAGCGACATGTGCAAATGGTGCAGAAGAAATTGCAAGTGAATTGCACCTCTTTGATGTGAAGAAAGTCCTTGGCATCAAAAGAGACAGCAGTCCCAGCCACAGGAACGTCCTCGTCCAACGCACCGCAGTAGCTGACGTTGGTCCTCACAGCGAACGCAACAGCTTTGCTCTGTTAGACAGAGGAGAGCAGAACTAAAGCGTGATGAGAGAGGAAAAATGAGTGCAAAAAAAAGAGATGCACAATATGATTACTACTGCTTTACATTAACACAGACAAGATGAAACGATTTGCCAAAAACGATGATAAACAGCCTCAACTAGCTTGTTTCCATTCAGCAGAGCTGGCTGCTGCATGTGCTCATCCAGATGTAGATACATGTGTGCCCTGCAGTAAGGAGTTAGCACCGCTGAGGAGAGGCTATTTCAGGCCTCCTCACAACAGTGGCCACAAGACAGTGGAGGTTTTCATCCTGTCACATCTAATGAGCACAGCAGCAAAACACAACAGGTCTTTCTCAAAGCCCCAAAAGCTCAAATGTTAATTAATTTTATTACTGTTTTAAAGACCCACTCCGTTTATGCTCTTTTGACATTTTTCTCATGATGTATGTATGTATTAAAAAATAAATAAATAAGCTTGAAATTGCATTTCTGAGTATTTATTTATCAAATAGTTAATGCAAAAATACAGTTGAAAAAAGCTTGCAAGGTGTGACGTAGAAGCTACAGTTGAAGCTCCCTGCTCCGTTCCATTCTGATGCATCTGCTTGTAGACGAACGACTAGATCCATGTTGGTTTTCCTCATCCGAGATAGCATCTGGCTCAAAACTGTTCGCTGGATAGCTTCAATATTGCTAACCATATTTTGTTGCACCAGTAACGTTAACTTTGGGTTGTGTGGGGCTTTAAACGGATAGAAGCAGGGGCAAGCTTACTCCACCTAAATGTTCCGCACAACTAATATCTGATGAACTCCTGCTGCTGTGAAGAAACTATGTACTAAAAAAAATGATACAGGTTTTTCTTTATTTACCTAAAAACAGCATATTATATATTTATTTAGTCTTTTTTATTGTTTATAAATTTTAATATCTTGTGTTTGCTTGAAGATTGTGTAAAAGGGGTTCATTCCTTTGCAGCTTGTGGGAGGAAAAAGGCTTTACATGCAAAAACACTTCATTTAGCTTTAGTGTCGACATTAAAAAAAATCAACTTAAAATTTAAAAAAGAATAAATGATAGCACTAGATAAGTGAGTGTATTAAAATGTGTTTCTATGAGGCAAGGATACAGAAAAAGTTTGGAAATGATCCCATTCTATGGCTTTCATACAACCAGATCAGACAGAGCCGGCAGCCAAATCCGTAGGAATAACGGAGATAAGATCGTAGCGCCAGTTAACGACAGATGGTGCGAGACTGGACATGAAGGAGCATCTGCACCTTGGCTGCGGCTCACTGGAGCCCGGACAATGATCCTAAGTCTTGTTTCTTCCAAATACAGTTTAAAGCTACCAAATAAACAGTTCCCTCTTAAACAAACCTTTGCTCTTTCGAGCTGAACAGTGGCCTGCTGCTCCTTCTCCTGACGACCGCCCTCCTTCTCTTCCTCCAGGGACACATCTGAGTCAGACGGTCGGCTTGTGTAAGAGTCAGCTGAACCCTGGAGAACGGGACAAACGATAAGGAGAAGACCTGTCGTTAATCCAGATTAAGGAATCAATATCAGCAAACACAACTGGAGAAGTTTTCTTGCAACTAAGCAGAAAAAACCCAAATGATTATGATGTTTGTTCTCTATTTCTGATGCACTACAATAAGTTCAAATACAGTTTAAATAAAGGTAAACCTAAAACAAAATCCTTAAAATCAAAAAGACATCAGAGATGATTGAGAATATCAGGGTTTGTGCATCTGCTTCTGCAAACAAGTTTGTGTGTTTATCTATTCGGGAATGTTTGTGTGTCTCATGATCTGATGAATAATTTTCTGACTATGATCAAAGGTTGATAGATTAAAGATGAAGGACCAGCAAGGATGGAGAGTTTGGACAGACTGCGTTTTCACTTCTAGCATACATAAAACGCATTGAAAAAAAAAGAAAAAGGCACATTTCTGCATTTACTCCTTCAGTTCTGAGGAAAGCTGAGTAAAAAGGAATGCAAATCAAGTAGGGAAGTATAGTAAAAACCTTATATCTGTAAGCATTGCTGCACTAATCTCTAGAGATCATAGAACGACAAAAGAAGACCCTCAGCTTCATATGTAAAATTGTATTTCATTTATGTAAATGTATGTAGATGTCATCTCCTTCTGCTGATACTTGGGTTCTGTGTTATTTTTCTTCATTTAAGACGCCCAGATGAAGGGGTCTAAAATTTTTACTATACTTTAAGGTACTTGGAATTTATGGGAAAATATACTTTTATGTAGGTAATATGGAACAATATGGAACTCTAGTGTGAATATTCACACTATTTTGTTACAGAAAAACATAGAAATCTGCAAATAAGATGAACATGTAATTGCTCAGAATTGTAGTAATAGTGTTAATGGTGTATCATAGACATTAGACATGTCAGCACAATAATGGAAGTGAAAGACTGTATATTTTACAGTCCTATGATACCTAATTATGTTCTGGACTGCAAGGACCATACTGTTTTTGCAGCCCTTCTTAATAATGCAACTTTTACAGGAAAATTTCACCCTCACCAAAATTTGCCAGTTCGTGGGGAGTCTGGTGAAAATGAGTTCTAGGAATAGTTAACGACCCCCCCTCAAAAAAATGATGACATCACAGCTGGCAAAATCGTCAAAAAATGAACAGAGCTCAAGTCTAATATAGAGTCCCCCCAAAAATTGGGTGGCTGTTTAGTGGCAAAATGGGAAACTTGGCAATTTTCAAATTTTTCCACAATAATGGAAAATAAAACTTTAGTTTCAGCAATCTTCATGAAATTTCACAGACAGGCCAGTAGGTTAGGTCTACAACTGCAATCAAAGACCTCTCGAAGAGGTAGCCATCTTAAAATTTCTAAAAAAAAAATCAGCTTTATCTATACCAACTTAAACTTTTCCTGGGGATTTTAATCTATCGCCTCCTAACTCTTGGAGCATCGTTGGGAAGCTACGATTTAGAAGTTATAGATTTTTAAGCTTTAACCATGATCTAATTCCTTCTTAAAATCATGTCAATTTAGGTATGTTACTATTGTATACGTATTTCTATTGGGCATTAATATGCTCTTTATTAAAAAAAAACTATAATTTTTACTACAGACAAAAACACATTCACTAAAACTAACAATAATTTAAAATCTGTTTATCCTAAATTTAATTAATATAATGTAATGGAATCATGAATACAAGCTACTGAAATCTTCTAAATAAATAAAACTTGTAAAATCCATATTAGCTTTAAGTAACACGTCATGTGTTGTTGTGTTGTATTTTTCTGACAGTGTAGGTGACATTACCTTTAGTGACATTATCTTTAAGTGACCTGCTTTTTGTGTTGGTGTGTAAATTCTTCTGGCACTCACAAGAATGATCTCACACCCTCCACCCCCTAAGACTGCCTCAGGCTGACATCAGACTCATGCCATCCTTATCAGTGAAGTCATCGCCTTCTGGAATCTCCTGGTGCCTTGAGTCTTCTCTTTATTATTCAAAAATCAGCAGTAAAAATGCCCACCTCTTTATTTTAGGCATAGTGACTGTGACAAAGATGACGCGGCTATGATCAACAAGCTAAAAATATGTCTTGTGATTCAGATTTATTATTTTGTCCCAGGTGGAAATGTGCGTATAATGAACATGATGAACACCATGGGAGGAAATTTCGACAAAGATGAGTGTCAGCCTAGCAAGAGTGTTAATTCTTGTGGCAAATGTTTTAAAATAGGATCAAATAAAGAAGAGTCGATGAGGAAGTCAACAGCCCCGAGCCATAATAGAAACATCAGAATGAACTGAAACTGTGTTTTTAATGAAGTTCTCAAAAAGATCATTCATTTGATTAAAAAAAGTTTCCAAAAAATCCAAACATCTATTTTATAATAAAATTGTTATTTTTGTTAAAACAGAACTTGAACTTGAAATAAGCTAAATATAATGTTATTCTCTATTTTAGCCCTGTCACACAGACATACACAGACTGATTTCCAGGTTATTTAAATTACAGAAAAACCTCTCCCACTGCTAATCTCTACACATTTCTACAGTTACCACTAACATTTGATGTTTTCTTGCCACCAAAATAACTCAAAGTCTAGTTAAACCTGTCAACCAAATTGTTACTTTGCATTTCTAAACCTAACCCACTTAACCGCCTCGTGCTCGGCTCCACCAACCATGACGGAAATGAGGATTATTTCCCCTCTGATCTGACTTTAGCCATGAGTCTTTACAAAGGTAAATGTATTCGCTTAACGGCGTTTTGTTCTGAGTCAGAGAGGAAACAAGTTTATCAGGTGGCCACACCCTGGCTAGCAGCTGTGAACTGTGACTTACATTTTATTTTTCTAATTATTCATTAAGCTGTAACACGTCTGCTCTGACTAAACTGCTTTAGTTACAACCGATATGTAAGTTATATGTTTAATCTAAAGTACTTTGTGTTGGTTATGTTTACATCAATGTCCCATTCTGATCAGATTTTGATCTATTGTAAAATCGTTCCCTGTGGTCTTTTAGTTGTAATTTTGCCATTTTTAGCAAAAAACATGTGTCAGAGCAATAATAGGTTATTAAAAATGTACGACTGAGTTGTGGGTGAGACTGCTTGACGCCTGAGCCAGATGCCAGCTCATACAAGGAAAACAAAGACCTACATAGATCTATTCATCTACAAGTGGATGCATCAGAAGGGAGCTGAGCAGGTAGCTTGTGACCACTCGATTGTTGCACCTACATTACTGCTACAGGCTTTTTCATCTGCTCCTGGTTCACACTTACTGAATCAGAAATGTGATCAAAATGCAACAAGAGGATGCTAAAAACACCAAGAACATAATTTTCATTGGGGTGGATCGTTAGGTGAAATACCAAGAGTTGACTGATTGAAATATATGTAATTACAGAAACAGCAGTACAGTAAGTGAATGTTATTCCTTTGATTTTAACTCTTAAAGGCCTGCTTCAGATACAGTGAAACAACAGGAATAGAACTTGGACATCATGGTTTCCAATCCCATTAAAATAATGTGAATTCTGTCAATAAAATTCTAGTTAGTTAGGGTTAAGAAAAGAATAAGGGTTTCATAAATTTATATCTTTACAAAACACTTTTAAAAAAGCCCCCCTATGCCAATTTTCAAAAAAAAAAAAAAGTGCAGTGTTTTAATTGTGATTATGGAGTTTTAAACCAATATCCCACAACCTAAATGTCTTAAAAAGCAATTTTTTTCATGTTGATCTGAAGCCTCTGTTTCCGAAATCTCCTCTGAGGGGGCGTGGCTTTTGGAGCTGAGCTGAGCAGCTCCGCCCCTGATCCCCCTGATGTCCTATCATGATAGCTCTGTGTCTCGATAGCGTAAATATTCACCGCTGCTACATAAAAACAGCAAGCAATGTCGGTAATGTCCAGCTGTTTCGTTTTGATCCTGATGTCAGCTCAGACGAGGAAGTGAAGATCTTCATGGACAGAACTTCCTCCAAAATCCTGATTCTTTCTCCTTCCAGTTCACCAAAGACTCTTTTAGCTAATTCTCCAATGTTTATTGACGTTGCTGTGATCAATACATTCAATCATTGGTTTCTCAGAGTTCTTGATAAAATAATGAAAGCTAACATCAAAATGCTCTTTCATTGATTTACAATCCTTTACAACTGCGGTCAAATGAGCCGTGGTCACATCAAGAAAGTCTGTGGGGTCTTGCTGAGATTTTCCAGCGTTTGCAGCCCTGCTATGTATGTATATTGTATGAAACTCACACAAAAAATCCAGTGATGCTGATTTGACCACAGAAATGTGAACGGCGGCTCATTTGACTGCAGTCAATGTGAATATCTTCTCTTCTCCAGAACCTGAACTAGACACACTAGGAACAGATGAGGGTTTAGTGCATGTGTAGCAGAGCTGTTGATGGAAATAAGATAATTCATTCAAACAGAGTCTGTCTGTGATAGTTAGATTGACACTAATTTAAAGGGGCAAATACTCAGAAATACAAAAACGAAATGATTTCTTATTACATTTGTTCTTTTTCATTAGAAAAATACCACAAATACATGTTAATAACTCAAAAGACATGATTTTCATGGAGGGGAACTTTAAAGAAAGCCTCTGGTTATACATTTGAAATTCTAAGTTCAGCTAACTTTAGATTTTATGACTGGTGTACGACTTGTATAGGTGGAAGAAATCCAGTGTGTGCCGTGGCCTGAAGGCAGCAGCACAAGAAAATATTCCCCCAGGTTCCTCTACTGTTCAAGAGGAATGGAAAAATGATGAAGGGTGAGAGGAGCTATGGCAACAGCATTTACAACAACTAATGTTAACGTCCTTTATCAGTCAGTTCCTATGCATAGTTCCTATTACAAACTCAGCTCTGGATACATTTTAGGATCAAAAAGCAATGCACTAGATAAACCTAACCTTATTGAAAACAGTGAAACAATGCAATCAAAACATTGATCATGACCTTACAATTAATATTTATGAGAATATACATTTTTTTCTGAGAAATTGTAAATATACCTATAATAAAAAGAGAAAAATACTATATTTTTTAAAGTAGTTTCCTTTTTTTAACAGCTAAAATGTCAAGTATATTTTCTTTTCTATCATGTTCACATCGTCCTTTCTCTACAACAACCTTTCATGTTGTTAAGGTGTAAAGTTATAATAAAAATTAGGTATTGTAATTTTAATTAGTTAGAAATACAGGAATTGGCTGCAGGGTGGTCTAGTGGTTGGCACTTTCCGCTCAGAGTGAGTAGACCCTGGTTTGAGCTCTGGCTGGGTCTGTTCTGTTTGTTCTCCCTGTACACGTGTGGTGCAAAATATTTTGTAGGTCAGCTGGTCACTCTAAATGTTGCTTGGCAGTGAATTGGGATAGGCTCCAGCAACCTCAAAGGGGATTCAGCAAGTTTGGAAAATGGATGGAAATTACAAATAATTACATCAAAAGCTACCTGCTCTGGGAAACAGAAGTTTGTCCAGTTAACATTTCTTAAAATGTTTTCTGGATGTTAGTGTGTGTAGAAAAAAACAACAGTCAGACTCATACCTGTGTTGGTGAAGTTCATCAAAGTTTTGCTGTAATGTGTTTTTAAGTGTTTGTGATGATTTGTAACATCAGTCATAACAAATCAATTCATCAACAGAACACAACTAAAAAATTAAAAGTTCTGGTCTATGCTGACACAAATTCTGGCTATCAATCAGGACAGAACTTCCTATAAAAGGTACTTTGGGTAGACAGACTTTGTGTGTTTGTTTATTACATTCATACAATCAAATGTGCATTCTACTTACTGTCCTGAGGCAGCTTAACTGTACCTGTATCTGGGCTAAAATGGAGCTTGTTGGTTATATTAAGTGTAGATCCCACAACATAAAAATGGTAGTAACTGACTATAATTGTTTGACAGTTACATGTATTAAAACTGTGTCAGAAACTAAAACATCAGCAGTTTCTCCTCCAGCAACCCCCACAGTTATGCAGTCTGGATTCATTTGTTGATTTTGAGTTGAACCAAACAAATATTGATTTTCCAGATCAGGAATCAAACCATTTACAAACCCATCAGCAAACAGCTGAACCTCGTTGTCAATATTGTTATAGAAAACCACAATACAAATAAACCAGTTTATATTCCTGCACTGTAATATTTATAATAATTGTCTCCTTGCGTGTTTATTAATGATGCTATGCTTGATTTCTGTCAGGGATTGTGGTGGAGGACCCAAATGCAGGAGACCAGACTTGGTGGCAGAAACATAAAGATTTACTTAAAAACTCAAAACATGACAAAACCAGGAGAAACCAAACCAGTGACGTGACATGACATAACAGAACAGAACAGATGACCTGACAATGAGAACTGAAAACCAAACACTTAAATACACTGAGGGTGATTAACTAAATGAAAACAGCTGTGGATGATTTGACCAGAACATGGTGAGACTGACAGAAAACAGAACATGACAAAACTGAAGCATGGATCATGACAGATTTCTTCTTCTTTTTGTCAATTTCAAGTAATTCAG
>NC_050532.1:7901778-7955760 GCF_002922805.2 Oryzias melastigma | reverse complement strand
GTTGAACCAAACAAATATTGATTTTCCAGATCAGGAATCAAACCATTTACAAACCCATCAGCAAACAGCTGAACCTCGTTGTCAATATCGTTATAGAAAACCACAATACAAATAAACCAGTTTATATTCCTGCATTGTAAAATTTATAATAATTGTCTCCTTGCATGTTTATTAATGATGCTATGCTTGATTTCTTTTTCTTTTTGTCAATTTCAAGTAATTCAGAGGAGTGTTTCTTAGGATAAATATCTCTTTGTAAATGTTGATGTCTTGTTGGGAGCTTTATTAATGGATCTGGCGTATTATCACTGCAGCTGAGTGTCAATAATTTAATGAAAATACAGGCCGAAGCGTGTAACTGGAGATTTGCAGTGCAGTTAGTCTTTGGAATCAACCTGTCGAGCTGGTCAGTGAGGATGGATGCTTTTGTTCAGGGCTTCCAGGCCTCTTCACTAATGATCCATTCAGAGCCAGGGGAGTCTTTCCCAGCAGCAAAACAGCTGTTATTTACTGTCTCATCAAAAATGAAATCTATAACCGGAGGAGTGAAGAAAAGAGGAAAACAAGGGGAAAAAATCCACAGATAATTACAGACAAGAATCTGATTAATCCTTTACTTTATGTTTATGAATATCCTCCAAAAAGAAGATGGCTTTTCTTTTAAAAAAAGTTCTATGTTGGCAACAACTTTTTACATATTATCTATTTAACTTATGTATATAAATAAATCAGATTCTCTTAGCTGAAGTAATCATAACCTTTATGCCAAAAAGTAAAGGACTAAAGACTAAACGCAAACGACACAAATCACTTTGAAGCCTTTCCAAATTGACAATCGTGCACAAACACTTGAGGAAAGTGACTTGCCATCCCTCTTTTAACTTGTGTTCTCATGTGAAGCGGTTTTATGGGGGTCGCCATCTAAAAGGGTCAAGTGGTTGGTCTTGAGTCCATCTTCCCACACTCTGGTCTAATCTGCTTGGATGCCAAAGTGTGGTCTGGTCTCCCGTCTCCATCTGGGTTTCTGACCTCAGTTCCTGTCAGAGACCAGCTGTAACCGTGAAGGTACGAGGAGATCCATCTCCAAGTTTGGCCCAAGCATGCAGCTTTGACAGCATCCCAGCACATGTGTAATAGTACATTCACTACCACACTACCTATTTAACATAATTGTTGTTATAGATGAGTCACATCTCTGTGTACAGGCAGTCCTATGGTAAGAAGTCTAACAAAGAGCAGCATGGGAAAATGTCTAATAATAACAGTTCAGTTTAACCAGTTCTTTTTTTGTACTATAAATGAATTTAGCAAATTTTTGATATAAAAAAATAACAAGAAAGGATCCCCAATGGAAGCTGATTGAGCTCATTGGGACAAAAAATGACTGAAAAGCATCCAGCTGGCAGCTTGAAAAACTGAGCTGTCTCTGCAATTAAGCAGGCATACAGAAAGACTTTCTAAAAACGCCCAACTCGTTTTTCAATATATCATAAAAATCCATGTAGAACACTCTCAAGTTGTCAGATTATATAATGCATGTAAATGCTAACAGTTATTTTTGTGATGAAATGCAACACATCTCTTTATTTTTTGCCTGTTTAAAAAGAAGGATAAAATTCTAACTGCAACAGAGGGAAAGAGGAGGAAAGAAATGTTCATGCCAAGTGCTGATAATAACCAGGGCCTTTAAGAGCTGCCAGTCGAGTTCCAGATATGGAACAGTGAACACACAATAGACTAGATGCAGGAGCTCATTTAGGATATAAACCTGCAGTTCAATTATTGTGTAGTCCCCTCAAATTCTTTTAAAATGTACAATCTAATGCAGATTGTCAAGCAGTGGTTTCAATTACTCATGATACAAAATTACATTTTTAGGAGTTCTTGTTTTGACATCTGAGAAAAAAACAAGGACTAGTCCTGGTCAGCCTGGACTCTTAAGAAAAATATCTCTTTTTATATGAACATAGTGGAATTATGACAATCAAAATTCACAAGCAGAACATAAATTCCCAATAAGGAAGCATCGATGTTTAGCACTTGTGTTCTGTGAAGCTGGAAAATGAAAAATATGAAAGACCCACTCCAATAAAAATAATATTTTTTGGTGTTTTTAACATGTTCTTGTAGAATTTTTCTCTCATGCTTCTTCTAGCCATTTTTGTTTAACCAGTAATGTTAGCCTGGGGTTGTGAGCGGCTGTAAGCTAGCAGAAGAGAATGTAAACAAAGGCATGATGGGAAATGAGCACACCGTAACCCTGTGCACCAACAGAGGTGAATTTCTAATGAACTACTCATAATCTGCAGAAACTATACTATACTGCACTGTGCTATGCTGTACGGTACCATGCTATACTATATTATACTATAATATACTATACTATACTATACTGTGCTGTACTATTCAATACTATACTCTGCATGGTATACAGAGGTGAATTTCTGATGAACTACTCACACTGCAGAAACTATACTATACTGTTCTGTGCTGTGCTGTACGGTACCTTGCTACACTATAATATACTATACTATACTATACTCTGCATGGTATACTGAGGTGAATTTTTAATGAACTACTCACACTCTGCAGAAACTATACTATACTGTACTGTGCTGTGCTG
This sequence comes from Oryzias melastigma, assembly GCF_002922805.2. Lineage (NCBI taxonomy): Eukaryota > Metazoa > Chordata > Actinopteri > Beloniformes > Adrianichthyidae > Oryzias > Oryzias melastigma. The sequence goes on along the minus strand of NC_050532.1, from coordinate 7,953,137 downwards.
TACGGTACCTTGCTATACTATACTATACTATACTATGCATGGTATACAGAGGTGAATTTCTAATGAACTACTTACACTTTGCAGAAACTATACTATGCTGTGCTGTACAGTACTATACTGTACTATACTATGCTATATGGTACTGTACTATACTATACTACACCACACTATACTATACTGTGTATGGTATACAGAGGTGAATTTCTAATGAACTACTCCCACTCTGCAAAAACTATACTATACTAAGGTATACTATACTCTGCGCCGACAGAGGTGATTTTCTATTGAATTACTCCTCCTTTGGAGTAACTATACTATACTATGTCACGCTATGCTATACTACATTATGTCACGCTATGCTATACTATGCTATGCTATGCCATGCCATGCCATGCCATACCATACCATACTATGCAGAGACAAATACTAAAATGACACTGTATTTTTATTTTTTGGCTAAGAACAGCATAATCACAATTAAAAGACCACTGGAAACAATTTTAAAACAGATCAAAAGAGAATTGGAATTGGACTTTAAAAACAATTTCATACGGGGAAGAAAAAATAATGATTAAAAACTGAAACACATTAATATACTGGAATTATAACAGTTACTAATCACAAGCAACATACTTAACATAAATGGCCAAACCTCTGACAGCATTCTTGGTGAATACTTTTGCTCTGTGAGGCTAGAATCTAAACAACCTGAAAATACATTCTGACTTTAGAATCAGGAGGAATTTCAGACAGCAGTCATGGTCCTATCCCTCTCTGTTACTGACCTCAAACAGCTGAATTATCTCATTTATGTCTAATGTCTTTGGATGTGACAAATAGCATAAAATAAATACAGTATATTGAGGATTATTATTTTTTTTTGCAGAAAGGCACTTCTGTAAGAGCAAACAAAATAAATGATATGTGAATACAAAACATTTGGTTCTACTAATCACAGATGGAACAAAATGTTCTAAAAAAAATGTAGCTTTCTGCTTTCTAGAGGCAGCCAGAGTGTCAGGTGGCATTACAGTGGGGTCTTGACAGACTTTGCTCAGTGGGATTCCCTCCTCTCCTCCACTCGGCAGCAGCTCTGCCGTTTATTGCCTTTGTAAGCATTTCTGCTACTCCAGCACATCCTCATCTTGTAGATGCCTATTCCAGCCATCCAAAATGAGTTTTCCTCTGCTCTCTTTCATCTATGTGTGAAATGTATTTCCTAGATTTATTTGCATCGCAAAAATATACAAATACAAAAAAAAAAAATAACCTGACTTGATGATGAATTAATGTTTCTTGAGCATAAAGACGTGTCTTTTGGCACCAAAATGTGAAAGCTGGGATTCTTTATTAAATCTGCCAGTCGTTTTAGTAAAGTATTTGACTTTAAATAAAAAAGAACCAGGCAGATGAGGTGCTAAAAACCTGAATGCTGCAAATCAAATAAAAAGACAAACGCTGGTCATTAAATTTGTGTGAAAAGATGCTTAAGATTACAGATCCACTCAAAGACGGGAGGATAAAACAACCACTTGACTGACTGAAGTGCAAAGCTGTCACACACTTAAACACATGAAAGCACATCCTCCTTTCCAACCCCATCTAGAGAAAAAGTGTATCCTCCGCACCCTTTAGTCTCATCCTATTCTGCAGGGGGATTCTGGGAAGATCATCCAAACGCAGGTCTTAAAAAAAAAGAAACCCAGCACGCCAAAAAAAACATTTCCACTCACCGCCTCAGAGTCTTCAAATCCATGCAGGTACAAGTTATCGTACATGGAGGAGAGAGAATCCCAAAAGCGGTTCTTTAGTACAAAAGAAACAAAAAGATCAACCTGTTCCGGAGAGGATGGATGGAGAAGACAGATGAGAGACAAAACCCGCAAGCAGTCTCTTTCTCCATATGAAGGTAGCCAACAAAGAAGATAGAGCACACCAGAACAAAAAACAAAAAAAATTAAATACAAAAATAAAATGTCAAAAAAACGTCTTTTTTTTCAGTGCTGAACTGGATGCTATTGCCCACAAGGCGAGCGTGTATTGGCTCCCATCATCAGGCAATCTGGCTATCTCATGCGGCAGAGCAGACCAAGCATTTCATCTGCCGTCCAAGCTCAAATCTCACAAACCAATCCCTTCCTCCAGTGTGGGGCTGATGACAGCGGCAGGATGCAGCCCTCCCATTGGTCGGGGGAGGCTCCAGTCAGCTTGGCTGACTATGAATAAGGAAGAGAGTAAGAGGGAGGCAGGGGAGTCTGTGGCTTCAGAGCATCATTAACCACCAAGCTGTGCATGTGTGGATGAGGGCGTGTGAATTATCTCTCAAATAAAAAAAAAAGAAAAAAATTCATTTGCAAAGACAGACATCTAATCTAAAGTGAACATTTGAGTGACAAATACCAGTGTATTTTGAACAAATTGCAAATGCACAAATACAAACAGAGCTTCTTTCTCTGTTGTTTTTATTAAATGTATATTAAACTGAATCAGAGAAATGTAGGAAAATAATAAAAAAAATGCTCAGTTTGCTGTGAACTTGAACACCTTTGATGGTGTTAAAAAAAGGGTTTTGTTAAAGAAAATTAAGGCTTTCCTTCATTTATTATTCTTAATGTTAATCATCTTTAAAACAATGAATTACAGTTATCTCTTTATATTAAACTTAAAATGTACTTTAACTGGTATGAATATGATGTTTTTTGTGTGTTTACTGAGTATATTTCTGAGGCAGAGTTTTACATTAGACTGAAATAAATGAAAAAGTAAAGCATAAAATCTGAGTTATCTGTTTTTTAAGTAAATGTTAATAGGAAAAATACATTTTGATGTTAGATATGTTATATCTTAAAGTAAAAAAATACACATCATGACAGAACAGTTATTTTTGCTCAAGCAACTCTTATTAATTTATGTTTTTAAGCCTAAAGTATAAAGTTTTTAATGAACAGAAGGGTTAAATTTGGTCATAAAATATTCAAATGGGAAAAAATGGAACTGAAATTGATTTGAATATTTCCTGTTGCAGATAAAAAGACAGAAGTGGAAACACAGCGCCCTCTACTGTCATGTGAGGCGATGCTTCCTATTTTATTCCATCAAGTCATTCATAAAATATGCACGACTTTCAAAAGCCAATATGAGATTGGATATTGTGAAAGCGCAACATCTGAAACTGTTAAGTGTTTTTGTATTTGTGTGTACACATTTGTATTGACAAATTAAAAAACATAGATAAAAAAGCAATACTTAGTTCAGAAAAGTGAAGTCTGATAACAAGTCCTAATGTCAAAAACAGATAAAATAACAGTAAACCGCTTATTCGTTAATTGATTTTTGTAAATAAAATGTATTTTTTAAGTATTTACAAGTGATAAATGCATTTTTTGTTCCTCTTACACTGTAGATGTCGATTTGATTTATATTGCTTCAAGTCAGGAATTTGACTTTCGTAAGCACTTCTGTAATCGTTCAGACATTTTCTGAATCTACTGAACAATGTTCAGTGAAAAGCTCACAGTGATACTACAGACTGAGAAGCTAAAAACCAATAAATATCTGTGCTTGGACAACAGCTGCCGGGCCGCTGGGGCAATCTACATGAAGACACTTGAAATAGAAAACACTGAAAGCTGCCTGAAGAACAGCTTTGGGGAAAATTTACTTTTTTTTAGTTCTTAAAGGTGAACTTCATGGAGTTATAAAAACAAAACAGCTGCAAATGCAAAACACAAATCTATTTTTTCCTCCATTGATGATCTATTTATTAGACAGTCCCCAGGGTTTGTATATTTATTCAGATGACTGCGTGGATCCAGCTGTGAGCCCAACAAGCAGTTCACGAATTAAAGAGCTGCTGAGTTTGACCTACATAGGAGGGATTAGCAGTGTGAAGTTCTTTCCTTATCACTTTGCAGGCGACAAACAGAAAAATGAGGTTAAAGGGATCTTTTAGCAGGATGTAATACCAGCCGGAAAACTGAACTAATTTTTTTTTTGGTGGGGAGATCATGGATGGAACAGATGCAAGAATGGTCCAAGAACTTTAGTCAGACTCTGCTGGGAATCAGTTGGGACTAAAAAGGTCGTGGTCAAATCCATCATGAAACACTAAGAAGTGCTCCACAACTCACTACATTTTATTATATTTATAAGCTGTAAACAAGATGAAGGTCCTTTTTCCAAACAATTATAACACTGTTGGGTTCAATCTTTAAGCTCCTTATCTAATTCCCTCTGATATTATTTTGTATTATTTTGAAAAATAAATTCTTCTGATGTTTATATTAATTCCCCTTTTCATTTGCGACCATAAAAATATCAGGATAACAAATTATATTTTAATCAAATGCATTTTTTGGACATTTTGACCAATTCTCACTAATTGTTAAGGTTTTGAAAAACTGATTTGTGTTTTCTGCAGAAATAATATTCTGTATGTTTTTATTAAAATGCAAATACTTTTTTATAATTCTACTTCAAAAGAAACAGACAAGAATGCACATTTGAAACACTTCGTAATCAGTGGTATTAATGTACTCTTATTATTTAGTGCTACCAAAAGTCTCACAAGGAAATTGAACCTGGTATAAACCAGCGATCTACAACCTGCAGCTCTAGAGCCACATGTGGCTCTTTTACCTTGTCATTGTGGCTCTTTGGTTGAAAAAAAAAATAATAATAATTTTAAAGAGTAGTAGTAACCTAAATGTACATGAAAATGAGAGTATACCGAAATATACTTTTATTCAACTTATTCATAAACAATTGAAGGACAGTACATATCACAAGTCAAACTAAAACATTTTGACAGATTTTTGTGCATTCTATACCACAGAAAAATAATTGGAGGTCAGTAAGTACAACCAGAATTAATGTGGATTCTGGTCCATTTTTGAACAAAGTAAAGAATATCAGATGTGCCTTATGGTTTGAAAACTATGGTATGGGTCACCTAATTAGCTGTGATAGTTAGTTTGACAAATTTCTGCCTGAGACGCCCAACAAACGGTAAACTAGACCGTTTTGGGGCTTTTTTGTTTTTGTTTTTTTAATAACTGCTGACATCATACTATCTACTTCTACATTTTGCTGCATTGAGATGATCAAAACTGACACAGGGTGTATTTTATTTTGAAAGGAAGTCACGTGAACCTCTATCAAAAATTATAAACTATTTCATATTTTGAAAAAGTCTGTTTTTTTATTTATGTTTAGGTTTTATTTATGACAAAAAAAACAAAAGTGTGTTTATAAGAATATATAATAGCAACAATAACTTAATAACAAACCAGTGTTTTATTTTTTTAAAGGGTGAAATTGTAGCTTCTACTGGGTTGTAGACGGTAGAAATCAATCTGATGATTCTGACTCCTGCTACAATATGACAAAAAGCTAATATATATGAGCAATAATACCCATAAATGTTCCTGTGGATGAGCCAATTATGATTTTGAATATCTAAGACATATCCAATAACAATAACCGAATCAACAAAGACAGACTTTTTTCTTTTATTTATTTTTTTAAGAGGGATCCCTGCAGAGGCTGCCTCCCCCATCTGCAGTGATGCAGAACTGAATGAGTCTGGAGCTAACATCTGCTTTTATGTCCTCCTTTCAGAAGGCACAGAGGCTGGCCCAGAAACCAGCCGGGCATCTGCTCACCAGCCTTGCACAGGAGCGTCTGTCCATGTGCATGTTCGTTTTTTAACTCACCATCGGGAGGGTCCAGCTCTTCACCTTAAACCACTGCTCTGCTCAGCATCTCATGCAGCAATTTGACTTCTGAATGTCACTGTCTAAATCTCATTGATGCGCTATTCATAAATAAAATTATGTTTAAAATGTGGATTGGGGACAGTTTTATTACCATTTGCTAGAAGGAAAAGCTTGAAACTTATTATAGTAAACTCAAATTATGTAATAATAAAAGGATTATTTTGTCTATTTCTTTTCACAGCACGTGACTAAAGAAAGAGGCCACAGCTGGAGGAAAATGGATTTGTTCCTGCACCACAACAATGCTGTCAGTGAAGCAGCTTTTGCTGCTAAAAAAAAAACAAACAAAAACATATGATCCTTCAGCCTGTTCAGAATTTGCACCGTTAGACTTTTTTTTTGTCCCCAGAGTCACGTATGAACCAAAAAAACATCCCTCACCTAGAATTTGAGGAAAAAACAAAAGTACTGATAGAAAAGGGCACAAACTGATGATCATAAAGAAGGGAGAAATCAAGTAAAATGTTTTTAAAAAATCTGAATAATTGGCACAAATGTTATATAAGCTCTATGATACAGCCTTGGCCTGTCTCACTTCTTTCACTGGAGAATCTGACGCAAAAAGTAAAGGTTTCTTTTTCTGAAAAGAAGGAGGAGGCGCAGTTTGCTACTAATCAACTTTCAGGGCTTGACCTCTATTATTGAAGGGCGGCTGTTGCCATGGATACACGAGGGAATCAAAGGGAGCCCACTGGCTCCTCTTCTCACCTGATCGACGATCACACTGACAGTCACAGCGGGGGTGTTACAGAAATCTGTGAGCATGTCATGAGGAAGGAGTGGGCAAGAGATTACATTTTATCCTCCGCTTTATGTTTCTGTCTGGTTTGTTTTTATGTTTGATCTTTATCTTTTGGAAATGTGCCTTTTTTTATTCCTGTGAACCACAACATTGTTCCATTAATACAGTGGGAAAACAATTTCAATCAGGTTCATATGAGCTGCCTAATACCAAAACAATGATTTTGTTATAAATGCAATCTGACCTATTAATACATTTTATTAGGGTTTTTCCAACACTGTTTGATTTATTTGATGTTTATACTGTGGCCGATACATAGAGATATATAGAATACAGAGTTTTTGGGCTAATTTAAACTGCGTTTGTCTTTGAAGCAGTCTCAGTTCCCTTGGTAACGTGCTTGCAGGTTGTAGAAGTCCTCGATGAGTCCTGTCTGTGACACGAACAACAGAAGGGACCAAATACAAGAGCCAAATCTAATTTTGTATTTTTTATTTTTTAAGGGTCTGCATTCAAACAGCTCGGCCTTTATGAATATTACATGACTGTTGGATGCTTCAGAAGCAGGAGAAATTCCCAAACTGACACAAATGAAGGTCATTTATTCCCACGGCGGTGGCCAGAAGCTCTCGTCTTGATGACTTATTATCTGATGTCAACGCCTCCTTCACTTGAACATTATTTCTAAAGGCCCGGTCGCACAGGATTTGACGGCCATGTCACAGGTAAAAAATTGGGAAAATTTGCCACACGCACTTAGACGCACCAACTTTATGCATGTTCGTGGAATAGCAGTGATACAGACGCTGCAGTCCATTCCACTGCCAGAGCACTCCTTAATTGCATGTAAACCTCCTTCTATCAGCCGCTAAACAGACGCTGTAAGCAGTGGTACAAACACAGACCGGCCGGGGAAACGGCTGTTCTACAGCCGTGCACGAACCATAATTTCAGCGTCCAAGCACGTGTGCCGGCGTTCGCTCCACGGCCCAATCTCGCAATGAAACTGCTGCTGCACTGCTGTTCCACGGCCATTGTACTGCTGTACCACTGGTACCTCACGCAGTCACCCGGGGTCTCAATTTTTGTGCAGTTCAAAAATTCTTTCCACGGGTAACAGCGGCCAAATTGTGTACCGCGTGTATGCGCGTCTATTCCACTGCCACATCTCGGCCATTGCACTGCTAATATCGTCTGTACCACAGGGATGAAATTTCTTCCGTGCTCCAGCAGCGATATGACCGTGAAAGCTAGTGGGACCGGGACTTAATGATCGGATGATAAACTGAGGTCGGAACTAACAGTGGAAAGAGAAATTTCTTTAAGATGTTTTCTCTAGGTTTTACTCAGTATTCCAGCAAGTGTGTAATAAAAGCATCTGTTGCATTTGAATTTAACCTTGGTTCCATAACAGTCTACACTTGCTAGGTTTTCTGATTCTTTTTAAATGTTTTGTTTGGCCTGTTCACTGATCAGTGGGTCACTCCATAAAACGACATATTTGCACATCTTTTTGCTTTTTTAAGGACATTTTTCTACTTTAGTCCTGTGCTCTTTCAGCTCTACATCTTCATAGACTCACTATATATTTCCATATGTGCCACTTTTCTCTGGTATTGCGGAATCATCATACTATCAGACAACTTTTACTCAAGAATTTCAACTTGAAAGATACCAAGACCTTAAAATGTTTTTAGAGCTTGGAGTTTAGAACCTAAAACTGATTTCACTTTATGTGATGTTTATTGACTGAACCTTTGAACATAATGAGCCTGTGTGATTAAATGTCCCACCTGTCTGAGAATGAAGCTGGTGGAGGTGGTGCTGCCGTCAGACCTCTTCAGTCGACTGCGTCTGGAGTAAGTTCCTCTGTTCACCTGAAGGTGCCAAAACAAGAAAAACCAAGTCCTGTTATTGTCATAGGTACAGTAAATCAATCTATTAAGGAAAATATTTAAACTATTTTTTAGTATTGAAGCTTTGCCATAATTTAAAGTAAGATTAATCCCTTCACTTACAAATCTGTGGAGTGAAATATTGCCCATTTTGTCAATTCATCATATGCCCCCCATGAGGGCTGCATTCCTGTTTGTCTTCCAACAACCCCTACTCCGGCATGCTCCAAATGACTTTACACATGATCCACGTAATCAGGAATGAGTAGGGTGATTATATCTGGTAAACAGGCATGATGCTAGTGTCTAACAATGGTATCTACAACAGGAGTTTGGTAGGTCTAAGATGGAAACAGCTGTGGTGATCAAGGGAAGGCTTCCTTCTCACTGATTGGACTGCACAGTTCAAATGTGGGGCAAAATATAAATAAAAAAAACATAAAATACTATCCTGCTTGAATGACTTTAAACTTCACCTCTACAGTACTGAAACTATGGCTGTAAAACCCAATTTATTGATTGTGAGTTTGGGTAGAACAAAGAAAAACCCAGATGATGAAACTGTATGTGGAGATTTCTCTTTGATGCTTTTATCTGAGCTTCTAACATGTTTTACTCAACTTGCTATTAACTCAAACAGATGAATGTTAATATTTTTAATATTTATAACTGCATGTCACTTCATTGATATATACTCAGCTGCTCAGGGTGATAAGACATTTTCTGACACCATGGTAGTGATCTCGAGGACTTTCTCCATGAATGCAGAAATTCTCACTATTAAGTATTAAGTTTCTTAAAATCCTGTTAATTTTGGTAAATTATAGAAAGAATAAAAATAATACTAAACTCTAAATTTGTTCATAACCCCAACAGTTGTCAGCTGGTCTGTGAGTGTTTACAGAGAACAAAACAAGAATATCATATGATTAACTCTTTTAGGGAATCTGCAGAATTTTCTTTTTTTTCTTGTCGTATACTCAATGATGTAAGTCAATATTTTTTTTGAAAACATTACAAAGTTCACCCTAATATAGAACTGTTTCAAATTGTATTATCTTTCCATCCACAATATAAGGAATACCACTTCAAACCAACAGAGGAGAAAGAAATAACATGATGTAACACCAACCGAGACATATTAAAAGCGTCCAGTGGGGATCCAAAAAATGTGGTAAAAATGTACCAAATGCAATTTTCAGAATCTAAATCTGGTGCAATCTGACTGATTCAGGATACAGGACTTCTAAATTAACCATATTTTCCCTTTACTTCATGGGATCATGATGTGTATCTTTATGTTTTTGTTGTGTCATCTAGTTGAGGTTATTAAATTATGACCAGGTTCTGACCAAGTATGACCAAGTACAAACTACTGAATATTAATTACTTTTGTCAGTAACAGAGAAACATAACAAATCACAGATCAAATTTTGTTGATAAATTACTTTTATAGATTATAGAAACCCTAATTACCGTGTTACTCAGGTTTGGTGCTGTAAAATCATTACAGATGACAAATAAAACAAATTAATTTGTGTAAAAAATAAATGAAACCTAGATTCATAAAAATAATTTAAGAACAGTTACTGTCATATGTGGAGGCGTGCTCGTGCAGTTTTGGAGATTTTCCAGTGCTGTCTGAATAATAATGAAAATGGTTTGTCTTAGAACATTCTCATACAAAGTCATTGCTTTAAAAATAAAGTTAAACACAAGACAAGGGTATCTTGTTTGTGCAAGCTTTTTTCCTTTGAGAATTTGTTGAGTCAAAATTGGTGATAAGTAAAGAAACTTAATTACAATTTCATCCATTAACTCAAGTTAAATCATTTTATCTCCTTTGTCCTTTTTAAACTCAAGGGCACCTTTCCTTCAGCTGCCCCATTAACATCTCAGACCCCGGGCTTGGCGTTGCTCTGGCTCCATTCTGACCTGATTACATGAAATCAATCTGTGACAGCTCTCTAGTACGACCAAGGGGGGAAAAAAAACAATAAATGCACATTTCTTGTTTTCTCTGACCTATTTTTCACATCGCCTCACCTGAGATGTAAGAGGAGGGGTGTCATGTGATTAATATAATTTTTCTCAGCTTCTGTAACTCTGCATGTGTGGCATCCTGTCCCATGGTGACACTAGGAAGCATCTAAGGCGAGGTGAAAGCTTTCATATTTTCATCATCTGCTCCCATTACCTCATGTCCTTTGAGCTTTAAAGAAGAAAGTGTAACATGAAACCTGTTCTAATAATGTGGCTGTGCATCAAAAGACATTATATATTGCATAAAAAAAATCTATTAGTAAGTCTGACTGGTGCAAGACAAAACACCACAAAACTAAAACAGGGATGCGTTCCCAAGACTCACAAAAAATTCAGGATCACAAAAAACTGCTTGTTTAGAGGTTTGGTATCTTTTTTTAGTCTTCATAAAGACATTGATTTGCTTTGTTGCCATGAAGTTTTACCTTTTACTGCACATATTGCCTTCTTTAAAGAGCAGATTTCCACATAATAGGAAAATTATAGAGAAAATATGTCTAAACATGACCTAAATATTTTTCAAAACAATTAAAAGCAACTTTATTTCTCTATTTTTGTTGCATTTTTAAAATTCAATGCTAAAGTCAACATAGAGCAGAAAAACTTTTTTAAAAAAATCTTTATTTGTGAGGAGAAAAAATTCTATTAGGGGAAGTTCATCAGAAAATGTTGAATTATTAAACACAGTTTAATTCTCCTTTTTAAATAATTTAAATCCTTCTTATACTGCAGAACTTCTGCATTTTCCTTGAATTTAAGGATTTTGTAGAAACATGTAATAATACAATTATATTATAAGAAACCAGATTAGTGGCATTTTTAGATTTATTTAAAATATTATAACATTTTTGGCAATATTTGTCTGATATCTTCAATTAACGTTTATTTAGGCAGTGTTCTTCAAAAGCCTATATTTCAGTACCTGAAAGACGGGCTTCGGCAGCCCCTCTCCTAGCCCGTGTCGGGTGTAGATGTGCCGGGACATCTCCGCTAGTTCGTCGGTCCAGGGCGGCGGCTGCCGCTCCGCACCGCTCCATTGGAACTGCTGCGGTTCCGGTGCAGGACAGTGAACCGCTGGCTCCAGTTTCACTCCGGTTCAGACCCACGAACAGAAAGAAAGAAGAGAAATGTCTGGTGCTGGCCGCTTTTTCTCCCCCTCTGCCTCATAAAACGGCACGGACAGCTGCCCAGCATCAAACACTGCTCAAATCTGCCCATTCACTCTCTTTATAACCTGTGCTGCGTTCGGGAAAAACAAAAACACAGCTTAAGATCAACTTAAACTTGGACTAAGAAATATAAAAGTTTATATCAGCTATGAATCTGTTTTTATATAAATAAATAAGTGTATGGTATAAAGTATTTACCACATATTTTCTTAATCATTTTTAAAATAAGCCTCATCTTGACATGGGAGGTGAACTTTTCAAGCTGCAAGTAAATGCACCACACTCTCGTAAGATAAAAGCGGTATATGATAAAAGTGTTTGATCATAGACACCGCAAATGGACAACATTTTCAAAGCGTTCTGCGTACTTATTAAAATACTTTATGCATCCAGACAGAAAAAAAAATAAACTATACAGTAAAAAGTTATCAATACAATATAAAATTGACTATTAGTGAACTGAATGCAGCACAACGTTGAAAAAAAAATAAAAGCTTGATAATTTTTTTTTAAATATGCTGGCCAGGAGTAGCCTACATACACGTGTTTTTTTTAACATATATATACCCAATTTATATTTAACTATTTACAGCATGTTTTTGAATGGCATTTGGCTAAAGTAAATTCTGCCGTAAAGGTAATAAAAATGCAGAATATATTAGAAAAATTGGCTAAATCAGATAAAAACTGTTAACTCATTTTTATTTGTGGAAGATTTAGATCCCTTTTAAAAAAATGAATTTCTTTAAAAGGTTTAATGTAATTGTCAATTATGTTTTAAATCAAACTGATATATAGAATCATTACACATGTCTTTTTTTGTTCTTGATGAAGATGGTGTTTAGATAAAGAAAATTTTGATAATTTAAAGTGCTGCAAATTAACCAAATCAGGATGTTTTCATCAAATGTATTCAATTTCTGGAAATTACACGTGTTACTTTGCAATCACTATTTGGCTCGACCTATTTTATATGAATCACAGCATCATTTTAAATTATAACAGAGGGCATATCAACCTGCTGCACTGCATAGGTGTTGTAATAGAAGGCTGGGTTGCTTTGACAGCTGCATTGTTAGGTCTGGTGTGCCTCATCTCTAGATTAATATATGAATGTTCCATTGGGTTCGTGTCAGGTGGATTTGCTTTGATTCTGTGCTTTTTCACTTTTTCTCCAGACTAAAATCAAGATCCAAATGAAATATTCATCTGTGTGGTGGCTTTTTTTGCCGACTCATTTTCTTTAATGGATTTTGCAAGACAATCCTCATACAGTTTCCTTTAGTTTCCCTTTTTAGGAAACGTGTTTGGGTACAGCACTCTGTGAACAACCAGCTTGTTTAGCATTGACCTTTTGTGGATACGCGTAGTTACTGATCTAGTCTGAGAGATCAATTTAAGGTGAAAAGATGCTTTGAACTTATTTACTGATTATTTTGGAACTCTATTTCTTCCACTATTTAATGGCTGTGTTTGCAAGTAATTTATACTTTTTAATGCAACTGTGAAAACACTATGCTTTCATAAGATGGCCAATTTGTTTAAGATGTATGACTTGAAACTGTTTGGAAATACCAGTATACTAGTTTTACACAATGTTGTACTGAAGGACAATATTTAACATTATATATATATATATACAGTATATATAAAGCATATTTTTTGATGTGTTAAAGTGGGCTAGATGAGTAGGAGTTAAGTCAATGTTTCACAGAAGAACAAGTAGTTAACATGAAAATGTGCCTTGTTTTCTGCAGGGGCTTTATCACAAAAAAGATGAAAAAAAATCAAACTTAAAGAAAACAAAAAGAAAAGACCATGTCAGAAGCCAACGTTTAATTTATAATCTAATTCTGGAGGGAGTTTTTACTTTTAAAAATGAGGGCAGATGGCACACATGAGGACTGAGAATTGTTTACTTAAATTTCTAAATGCAAAACTAAACAGAACCAAATGCAACATTACAAACCACAGCATCCTTTTTTAAATTCTATTTTTCATTTTTATTTCAAAGGATATTTGTGAGTTTGCTCCATTACAAAAGTATTTTTAAAATACTGGATTAAACAATTTTTACAGAAATATTTTAAATATACAGCATTATACATGTCTGAGGAACGGAGAGATATAAGTTGCTTGCCAAAGTCACGTCTAAGTCATTGCATTTCTATTGAAAAAAAAACAGAAAAAAAGGCATTCAATGGCAAATTGCTGTGAACAAAGCCAAGTTGCAACTTTAATCAATAACAAATCCAAGTAATTTACATCTAATATACAATGTCTTCAATTAGTATGATAATAGCAAATATATATAAACAAATCTGTCTAAAATGGTAAATGGCCGAGCTACAGATTCCACCAGTTCTACATTAATATTCCATCCTAAAAACAGCTTGTTTTCTAACATATGTGTCTTTAATACATTTCTAAACATTTGTTTACATTTTGAAAAAAAAAAAAAACTACAAAGTCTCATCTTTTGGGAACTATGCATGTATATAGATCTCTCTGTCTTTAAATACATATATTATAAATCAAAATAACATAATTCCAATTTTTAATTCTTTGAAATTTTGCATGTATGTGTGGTGACTTAAAACAAACGTGGAATTCACCAGCTTCCACTGAATGAAAGTTTCCACACACAAAGAAAGAAGAATTCAGACGAACTAATCAATTGAAGATGCAGCATTTGGTCAGACACAAAAACTGATAATCATTTACTCTAAAATGTACATGACCTGTTACTTTATAGCAAAGAAACAGGGATGGGAAGGTCAAATACATACAAATGTAAAAAAAAAAAAAAAAAAACAGATTTCCTACACACTCATACACACTTTGCTTAATATATCTCAATTAAACTACAACATGCAAAGCAGTGAGTGATGGAAAACTATTTCTGAGCCATTTTCACTAGTAGAACTGTTGACATTCATGTAGTATCTTTGATCCACACAATAAATAGAGGTGAGGAGCTGGCACTGCATTTCAGAGCAATTAAGGTCACCAGAGAGTTAGAACAATAGGAATTTATTTTGCTTGCAGTACTTTTTAGATTGAACTTGGATGTAGAATCAAGTCATGAAACTTGTAGATCGCTCATGGGAAATGAGGGGAATTTGATCAATCAATATGCAAAAAAAAAAAAAAAAAATGTTCTCAAGTCTTGGTATTGACCGATCCTCAGCAATGCGGTTTCCTCTGCATGTCGTTCATGCTAACTGTACCTTTCTACATATGTGACTGGCTGATGACCTGCAGGACTGAAAGGACTATAGACAGTAGTTGATATGGTAATTCTTCTGAATGACAGTAGGGAAGAAAATGAAAGTATGAAATAGTCAAATTATGAATTCCTTTAAAGTAAATTTAGAAATGACATAGCAATGCAAAAATTAAGAATGCTAAAGATGATCAATTTGAATGACAGGAGAAAACGCCTGGAATCAGGTTAAAGTCTTACATCCAGGTCCATCTCTAACACACAGCAGACTAGTGTTACACACAAACGTGGATGATAAAAGTTCAGCATTGTGGTTTGTCCAGCTTGACAGAGAAATAAGGCCAAAGGAAAACAACCAAAAAGCTAACAATATCATACAAACTCTCAAGACCAAACCCCCAGCTGGTGATATAGATGAAGGAAGAATGGCGGTCAGAGGTTTACAGCAGGGGTTGTTGATAATATGTGGCCTGCTGCTGCTGGGGGACCTGGTGAGGAGGCCCCACGACAGGATGGTTCACTGGAGGCATATTAGAGTTTTGGTAGGCTGACATATCCATGGCTACGCCTGCATGGGGTGCATAGGGAGCTTGGTTCATGTACTGAGAATTCATCCCACTGTTAGGAAGATTAAAAACAAAGAGCAAAATTTAGGACAATGATTAAATAAACATTTTGCTGTAATAAATATGATTTTTTTGTCATTTATCAAGAGGGACCTGGCTGCAGACAAGATGGCGGCTGACATCATCGTCCGGAAGCAGAAATTATACAACATACCCTAACTAAAAAGGGTTCAGAATTAAAGTAAAGCTTAAAATGGGAAAAAACATAACTTAAAATAATGTTTTTTTGTTTTGTTTTTTTCAAAGCAATATGGGGGCTTCCTTCAAGGTTCCGGTTGATGTCTGGTCCTCTTGATGTTATTTGAATAAATGAGTGTAGATTTCAGTCACTGACCTCATGTACATGGGCTGAACAGCTTGGCAGTTGGGTGGAGCCGATATGTTGGGGGGCAAGGAATGTAGAGGTCCAGGCTGGTCACTGGGTACACTGTAGGGTTGTGCAGGAGGGGGCTGCTGCATTCCTGGAGCCATGTAGGGGGCACCAGGGGGTCCAATGTAACCCTATAAAGAACAGCAAAAGTTTTGGTAAATATTTAAGAAATAATTATTCTTTTTTTCATCACTTAAATGAGTAGAAAGACCATCATCATTTTAACTAAAAATAAAAAAGTTTTTCTCTTTTCATTTTTTAGGCCTTCTCTAAAAACAATGGCTGATAAAAACAGGAAATGCAAGCCAGAGCAAAAGTATGACCTACACATCACATGACCTGTGAGTTTTTTCTGTAACTAAATGGAAAAAAGAATCAATATTTACAGTGGCTATAATCATTACTCTGCAGAGCCAAATGCTTTTTTTTAGTAAAACTAGGAGGTTTTCATGATAAATAGCTGAAGTTTTCACCCCTTGCAGTAGATAAACTAAAATAGATTTCACCTATTGAACATAGGGAAGAAAAATGAACTCAGCAAATAGGTCACAACAAAAATAAATGCTACTACACCTTGAATTTAAGCACCAATCAAAACAGAGCACCGACTATTTAGATGTTGTGCATTTTGGTTACAAACGTAAAATTTCAAATCATACAAAACTGCAAAAAGAAAACTCAAATATAATCTAATCTATCTCATTATCAATCAGTAAAATGGATTCAGTCCCATATACTGGAAAGGAAACATTTGGAAATGTTTTAATATTTAGGAAGAGATGGAGAAATACTTTAATGCTTAACAAAAAGAAAAACAAAAGATAGGCGGAATAAAACCTAATCAGTAAAAAAAATAGTTGTTAAATAATGACTAAATATTAAATATGAGAACAAACCAAAAACGGTAAGTAATTTGATGGCTTTATGACATTTTCTTTGACATATTTTGATTTCCCGTACAGACAAACATTGTGATGTGCATATGGTTAACACAAAAATCACATTTATATTTATAAATGAGAAGTTCTTAACAAACGGTCATGTAAAGTGCAAGCATAAAAAGTGTTTTTTCTTCAGTTTCCTGAACTTTTAAAGTCAACCTCTGTTGGAATCCACATTTAAATTATGCATGACCTCCACAGTCTATTGATTTAACACATGTGACTGCAGAGAAAAGGCCTCTGTACCGCCCTGAGAATGGATATTTGATAGTTATATAAAGCTGAGATGAATTTTTAAACAGTGAACCTGAAGTCTAAGTTGTTTTCATTCCCAATAACAAACTTACAAAAAAAGAAATATTCGCTTGATTCATAAAAACGTTTTCATGCTCCAGTATATAGTCCAGGGTTCAAAAAAACCCAAAACAAGTAAATTAAAATTAAATTAAATTTAAAATCCAAGAATTGATTTTCATTTGGAGTAAATTTAGGTAAAAAAGATCTTCTGCATTTACTATGAAAAAACAGTAGTTCATAAAATTTCCACATTTAAAAAAAATCCAAATTTCAATATATTTAAACATTTTTTTATTCAAAACTAGGGGTTTTTGCATGTGAATTTGACAAAACAATCAAGTAAAATTATTGATAAGTGTGGAATTATAAATTGAATCAAATCGCGCAGATAGATGCAATTGCCTGTTTTACACTATTTGTGTTTTTTTATTTTTTGTTACATTGAATAATGAATTGATTTTGCTTCAACTCAGTGTGTTAAAGAGACACTGCGTTCATCTTCTGATCTATTGTGAAATCATTCCCATTGGTATTTTAATTATCATTATGCTGTTTTTAGCCAAAATCTAGTATGACCTGCTCCCGATTTACAATGATTTCAATAAAGAAATCTTCAATGATAGGCTTAGGTGTGTTCATACGTGTCCTCCATCATGAGAAAAGTGCTTCAAGACAATGTGGGAAAAACACCAGATATACAATCTTCATCGAAGTGGGTCTTTAGGACTGCAACCAATATGTTATTCAAGAGTGATCACAGACACTCCTCACTTTCTTTCTGGACAGCGTTCTAAAAGTATTAGGCAGCTGAAATGGGAGGTTTTGGTCTATGTTCTGACCTGCATGGACATAGAGGAGCCAGCTGAAGCGTACTGCGTCTGCATCTTGGGGTAGGCCGAATAGAAAGGAGCTTCATTCATGAGCTTGTTGTAAAGTTCCAGAGCTTCCAGAACTTTTACATTTAGTTCTGACAGCTCTGAATGACTCCTGCAACAAAAGCAAATATTAATCAAGCTGCAGCTTCTATTTTAACTGGGATATTGTTACAGAATCCTTTAAAAAATACCTGTCAATGCCTTGGAGCTTCTCATCGATCAGAGGGTTCATCTGTTCACATGCAGCTGTTCAATCACAAAAACAACAGATGGAGAGGCAAATCAAAATGGGAGATAAGACAGAAGAGCTTTACCACACAATGTGAGAAAATATAGAAATGTACATCAGCGTTGAAATGATACCTTCCAACTGGAGCAGCTCTGCAGAGTCAGGAGTGGGATCAGCTGGATCTACATTCTGTAGCAGTGCCAGGGTTCTGTCCATCTTCAACTGCAGACAAAAACACCAGAGATTTGTGCTGGTAATTTGATTTGAGAGAAGTCAATGAGACACTTCAGAGGAAATAAGATACCTCATCAATATAAACAGGCTCCGGCTCGACTTTGACTTCATGATTCGGTTCCTCGGGAACGACTGTATTTTCAACAAAAGCAACTGTGAAGGAAATGGATTTTAGTTGCAGCCCACTGTGGTGTGTGCGTTTCCCTCTAAGGACACTACATCTGTAGCTTTAACAGTGAGATGAACAATCTTACCTGGCTCTGGCTCAGCATTTAGATTGGTTGAGACAAAGTTTGATGGGAACAGACCGACTCCTTTGTGGTTCTCCCCTTTCCACCAGTTTGGATCACTGTAAACGAAAGGATAAGACTCTGACATCTGGAAAAAGTCTGCTGAATTATTTCAGAAAAGAATTACCTGTCATCCAAAATTATAATGAGCTCTCCAGCTTTGAAGGTCAGTTCGTTATCTTCAGCTGCTTCGAAGTCGTAAAGTGCTCTAACCTTCCGGACCTCCTGCCCTCCACCACCATTAGAGTAGCTTGGGGGGTCAGAGGTCAGAGGTCGTGTCTCTGCTTGTTGTTTCTGCTCTTGCAGGGACAGCTCGATGGCTGAGGGGGGAGAGTTTAAGTCAAAGAACGGTAGAAACAGAAGATACATGAACACACATGTTGGGTAGAGTTTTCTAATTGTCTTTCACTCAATTAATTAGACTGGTATCAATGACAATGGAGCAACGGAAGAATTAAGGTATCCAACTATATATACCTTTGGCGAGGTCATCGTCATCTGCTGGTTTGCTGACAGCAGGTGTGCTGACCTTTGTGGTGGACCCCTGCAGTCAAAAATAGAAAGGTAAGGTCGCACCTGTGAGTGGGTTCATAAACACACAGGTCAAACACAAAGAGGAAACTGGATTCTTTAGACCTGAGGCACTCAAGTACCACATGAGGTTTAGCCTCAAGTGGTAAGGAAAAAGTTATTAACAAGTGATTGTTAAAATAAATGTTTGTCAGAGTCATTTATTCTTTGTGCATGACCTCCTCCTATCACTACTATAATATAGAATAGCAGGAAGCAATTTAACTTGTTAAATATCAAGAGCACTTTCACCGACTCCACCGAGTGTGGCTGAATTCAAAAAGGAAAACTGACATTTATCTTCAGAATAGATGATGGGTCAAAGTAAATGCTGCGACAGCTTGAGTTCCCACTGCCTGCTGCTATTTGCTCATGAGAAGACGCCCGTTAAATGTCATACCTGCTGCTTCGTGTGTCACCAGCCCTACAGTGAGGCAAATCTGCTTACCCTTTCTCACAACATATCGTGCAGCACATTACAACAACCATATGATACACAGCTGGTGGCAATAGACCCCAAACAATAAAATACTTCCACTGATTTGTAAAATAAACATTTATATATTGTTTTTCTGCAGAACAGAAACCCTCACAGATGACACATATGTCGGGGTATAACAGTTGAAGAGTGGTCAAGAAACACTGGCCACAAATATACTAAACTGTTCCTGAAAGTATTAAATGTTACAAAGAAAAGCAAAAGGAAGATTTATTTTGAAACTAAATAAATCATATGCAAATTTGCCCTTCTAGGTCTTTTTTTTTCTTTAGTGGTTAAAAAAGTATGTCATTTTTATTTATTCAGGTATTGTTTCAAGTGCTGTGAAAAGAATCACTTGTTTAATGCACATCTCTCTCTGCGGTTCACTGTCAGCGACATGGCAGGAGCAAGCTTGTGATTCATTGGGCACATTTTGCTTACATCACACATACATAAAAATGCAAAGATAGTAGAGATCCTCATAGAAAGAGACAGTGAAAGTTTGTCATGATCCGATTATTTACTTCCTGGTGGATTTTATTTGTTTTTAACAACATACTCGTGTTTGTTTCTGTAGTTTTAAATGTTGCTCCCAGTACTAGATTGATTTTGTGATACACATCCGTATCTTTTACATCCCAAGTCCGAACGCATGTAGAATGTAATTTAAGGTAAAGCTTAAAAGAAGCTAATTTCCGTACAAGCTCTTGCAAAACAATTTATTTAGCTTTTTTCAAACTCAGTCTAGATCATTAATGAGAGAATGAACAATTCATACGTTGCTATTTTATTCTTGATGTCCACACACTTTTATTAGGAATTGAAAACTTTCTACAGCTTTATTTTCTTATACTTTGAAAAAAAAGGGCAATTCCACAAAGCTGAGACTAAATATAGAGGAAAAGTTCTGCTTAATTCCACAAAGCTGAGACTAAATATAGAGGAAAAGTTCTGCTTAACAGCGGCTGCTTGGAGGATTTTCTGACTCAAATTTCAAAATACAATTCATTTTCAGTGACAATAGAAAAGTGTGTTATTCCTTCAGCTAAAATACAAGATAAAAGTAGTAGATTTTCATAACAGCTGAACCTAAGTCTCAGTGCAGTAAAGACATCAGAAACGTAAAAAAAAAAAAGCCACCTTCAGGAGAGACTATATTCCGAAACCTTGTTATATAAATCAAACCTTTGTAAAGCTAAAGCCCATTGTTTGAGTGAATCCAACACACCTGTGATGATGCAGCAGGAAAGGTGATGCCTTCCTCTTTGAGAGACTTTATAGTAGCACTAATCAGGCTGAGCTGTGGATCCTTCTGGAAGTCCTCTGCCCACTCTACCATCAAAGCCTTCAGCTTTTCACACACTTTAGGATGGGCCTGCGGTAAACAGAAAACACATATATCACACCGAGAAGTGAACCATCATAGTTCTTATAATAGCAGAGCCCTAAACATTTTTAAATTTCAAGAGACATTAAATAAATAGATCACATCTGCTATCTTTAAAAAAAGAGCCAACATGACTGTTGATTCATGATAAATTAATACAACAAAATACAGGACAAACAGTGCACCTATTTGAATGAAAATAATAAAAAAAAAACCAACTTACTCTGCTTAATACAGATCTCACTTCACTGGCAAAATCTCTTGAGCAAATCTCCAAATGAAATATTTTGCCACAGTTTGAAACACAAGCGCCGAGCAACTGTGAGGGAAAAAAAGAGAAAACCTCAGTGTTTTAAACTGAACAGGACAGCAACATTACAGTGTTATTTAGCTAGGATTTTCCCATATAGAGAAAGTCTTTTTCTTTTCTTTTTTTCAGTTCAATTGTTGTTAATGGTACTTGTCAATTGTGAAAACAGAGATAAAAATAGAACAATCCATGTGATGGTATTTGTTCAGGAAAATTCAAGTCGATATTTTTCCTCCTTATAACAATTTTCATTCAAGTTTACTGAATATATTTTGAATAGCCAAACACTCGATTAATTTGACTTAAGAAAACAAAACTTGACAAAAAAATGTACATTATTTAAATTTTGTCTGAAGTTAGCTTTGCTATTTGTCAATATTGTACAACCTAACTATTGGATCATAATCACACACATTTTAAATTGTGACCCAAGTAAATCAAAAACATAAAAAAATAATTACTTTTCTTTAATTAATTAAAATTCAAAACCAACTCACATTGAGGGCTTGCATGGCAACATGAGGCACTTTGTGGTTGACTCTCTTCATTATGGATTTTAAGCTGTCTTTTGGTCTATATTGTAAAAAAAAATATATGATTGTTAATTTAAAAATTCTAGAAATAGGAATATCTTCTAGAAATTGAAATATCTTATCTTTTTTTTTTTAAAGAAACAAATTCTTGCAGTTTACCCATTGGCCGTTGTTCCAATCTTATCGCAGATGTCCATAATTAGCCCCCAGTCATCTGTTGTGTTGTTTTCATTGGTTGCCTTCTCTAAAAAAAATGTGAAAAAACAACATGTAATTGAGTGTTAGCAAATCGTAACAGTTATTACCATAGCCACCAGTTTTTAACCCAAGTCATTTGAATAACAAAAATCTTAACTGGCATTTTTTCTTAAAGATAAGACGATCCCCGTCTACAGAGGAGGAAAGTATTTCAATGATTTACAGAATAACTTCTACATATTTTGATGAACAGTTGAGAGAAAATGTAGTCTAAATGTTAGTAAGATCAGCATCTATTTAATGGTAGCAGTCAAGTGAAATAAATTATAAATATAAAGCTTAGTTAAGATGCTCATTCTGATGCAACATGCAAGTAGTTAGGAAATATTTTCATATTAAGAGTTTCACCTATTCACATATGATGCTGACTATAAAGAAAAATATTTTATTTAAAAAACATTATTTAGCTCTAAGAGCAATAAATAAGCCATCACAGTTTTCTATATGTACAAAATAAGCTAAAAAAGTGAAACTATATGATGTCAAATTTTCAAGCCTTTATTTTACAAAGTTTGCAGCTTTTTCACTGCTCCATTGAAAAAAAAAGCCATCTTCAGCAGCTAAAAGGAACATTCGAGATAAGTCACAATGCTGAGTATTCTCAGTTAATAAGGAGCCATCCAGACTCAAGTTGAGTCAGAAATCTCTCAGACATTTTTCATCACACAAAGAGTCATTTTAACCCCACACACAACCAGTCACTGTTCACAGAACACAGACAGTGTTGCTGAGGAGGATATAAACAGTGGATTTGCATAAAATTTGCAACCACATCATCCCATACATATAGTGAAGTGAGAGTGGCCTCTCTCATAGTTTTAAGTGGGACAACTTGCAGAACCGGTGACAGAAAAATACTTTTTTATGGCTCACTATAAATATGATTTGATGAATTGAAAATAAGGCTTTGTCATGGAAATGTTTAAAAAGAAGCAATCTCTTATAAACGTCTTAAAAGTTTGCTTACTCACCGTTGTCTCACTCTCTTATCAACACAGAATTACTAATATTTAACTGTTTGCTTGGCGTATCAACATTTTTATTTTTCAAAAGTTTAGAGTCCTGAATTTTGGAAGGTAGGCTGGAAATTGTCATTCCAAAACAAAAGTAATCAGTCTGAGGGGGTTTACTCCTTCATTTAAATAAATACATTTTCATGCAGCAGGCTTTCCAACAGCTAAACAGATTTAATATAATAAGTTAAAAAAGGGTAGCCGGTGTTATAGTAGAGGAAACAGAAGAGAGGGTTAGATAGAGGAAGCTGATATGCTGTGGCGACCCCTGAAAGAAAAATCAGAAAGGAAAAGAAAGTCTGGAAAAAACATCAATATCAGTTACAAAAAAAATGAAGGCACAGAAAGCTGGGACAGTTAATTACTTATCAGTAATAGAGGAGAATAGGAAAAACCCTGGTTCTTCTTTAACAGTCAAGACAGCCTGACTATGAGTCACAGTTCTGTAGAACCACGTTTTTCCTTCAACTCATAAAAGTGAATTCTTTAACTTCCTTCAACCTAACTCTATGATGGACTGTAAAA
Organism: Oryzias melastigma; assembly: GCF_002922805.2. NCBI lineage: Eukaryota > Metazoa > Chordata > Actinopteri > Beloniformes > Adrianichthyidae > Oryzias > Oryzias melastigma. Next base: position 7,929,346 of record NC_050532.1, on the reverse strand, counting down.
TATAAAAAATAAACAGAATATGTTCATAAATTAACAACCCAATGACAAAAGGTGACAAAACAGGAGCAATAGCAGCCATAGAAAAAAAATAATAAAGCTATTTAGGAGAAATTTGAAGATGGTTGGGTCAAGCTTGAGTTCATCAGTTCATCCTTGGATGGGCTTTCATAAACATGACACTTTTTTAAGAAAAAAAAAATGTTTGAAGAACTATGGGGAAAAAGAAAAATCAAACTTCATTAAATGTAGATTATTATTTGACAAAAAAGTCCTTCTTTTTTAAGCATGGTCAGGGCATGGGCCTGAAGTCAAAGTTTTGATAAAATCTGTTGGTCTATTAGTTATTTGACTTTGTACTTTAAGGATAACAATAATAGAATAGCAACTCTGTAGTCTGTTTTTGACTTAATTTGACCAAATTTTATAGGCATTAACTGAAATATAAGTAGATAATGGTTGAAATGACAAACATAATTTTAATTAAGGTATTTAGGGTAAACCTTTGATATATCATTTATCTTTTTTCATAAATCAGTTATCATTTAGCCTTAAATTAACAAGTTCTGAATTTTTATTAACTCTGAGGACTCAGTATACTGTTTTGAAAGCACTAAAAGCTATTTATTTATTTATTATAAAGTAAAAACTTTTTACACTGTGATATATTACATTAAGAAAATAAAAAAAAAAAAAACATTTTGACATTGCTCTAAAAACAATTTAAAAGCAAAAATATGAGTAGTAAATTGGGTATATTTTTATAGAAATTCTCAGAACCTAAGTAAAACTGAGTACTTTAATCGATTTTTTTTCTAAGTTATTTTTACGGTCGCGAACTTTTTTGTGATTTACTGAGATGACAAAATTATTTAAAAAAGAAGAAAAAAAATACTATACAACAAACCTAGTATACATTTAGCTAGATGTTTACGATACAAGGAGGGAAGTCTTATGTAATTAAACTTTAGTAGGTTTCTTGCAAACGTTTATTTATGTCAATCACAATAACTTTACCATATAAGCGAAAAATGTTGCTGGCAGCCAGTTGCTTTTCCTCAAACTTATTAAGAAAGATGTTCAGACTTCTGACACGACAGTACAAAAACTGTCAACTCCAAAAATAAAATACGTAACTCTTCAGCGAAGTATAGAAGCTAGGCTAGCTAGCGCTAGCTAAGAGTTCAGTTGGCCCTCTTTTCAGCTGCGCTTAACCGTAAAAGCGGACAAAGAAATAACATATCACTCACCGACATCTTGGTCAAACGGATTCTGGGCGAAAAGGGGCATTTTAGCGGCTTGAAAAGGAAACAAAACCTATTAGCCAGAGAAAAAAGTTCGTACGGTGACGAGACTAAACCTAAACAAAAAATATCGCTTCCTTGTCCATTAAAGCAGCACCAGTTGCTCTTCCGGAAACTTAGCTGTCTCCCACAATGCCTGAACACGACTGACCTAATTAGGGTTCCAGTAACTATAGCTGTTTTGAATATGTTATTCCTATATTTTTTATTATTTTGTAATATATATACTTAATAAAAAAAAATAAATAAATAAATAAATAGTGTTTGGTACTTCAGCACAGTCCTTACCTCCTCACTCCCTTTTTTAGTGAATTCCTGCCACCTAGTGGACAAAAGCGAAATTGTCATTTTTCACTTTTTAAAAAACTAGAATCTTACATTTCCTCTTTGAATTACAGTAACACACAAATGAATGAATGAATGAGAGTGTAACGATATGTACAAGGCAAACAAGTAAACAAGAATTAATGGCATATTCATTCACACTTTAGTGCTTCAAACGCAATAATGATTATCATTTCACTCAGTCATCTGACGTGTGTGCATAAGGCCTCTTTATTTAGTGTCATGTCAGAAGTGGTTAAAATCGAGGGTAACATTTGTCCTCATTCTCTATAAAATATCTGTAGCTGCTTTGAAATGTATTTTTACACTAGATTTTGTGTAGGGACCATTAAAATGTAATATAGATTTTCAGTCAAAGTGGAAGCTACAAATTTGGCACCAACTTCAGGCTTTGTCCAAAACAGTCACTAAAATTTGTATTTTCTAAATAAAATAAAACATGGAAATCCACCGTTTGAGCAACTTTATTAGCAGCATCTTCATTACATTATACAGCCGGTCGCTAAGCTTTATTATTATTCTGGTGTGTGGGAACAACTGTGACAATAAATCCATATTTGGAGTAAAGACTCCTGGTTTTTGTCTGTTAAATGCTGCTTTCTTTTGTTCTTTGAAGCCGAAGGCTCTTCTGATTTGTTTTTGTTAACTTTGCTAGCTTGGAGGTGTTAAAATAGCAGTCAGTGCAGCTGCTTTGAGAAAGTACACGTGATGGAGCGACTTGGCATGCATTAGGACTGAGTTGGGTGTGGTGGAGAGAATCCAGGAGTTTTTCAAAATAAAACTTCCTCCAGAATGAGATTAGAAAAAAAACAGAACAAAATGTAGGTAATGTTTTTTTTTTTCTTCTCTGCAGTCCAGTACCAACTACCACTGCTTTAGAGAATGTACCCCTTGCTTTCAGCTTTCTCCTCATCTGTGCTCTGTATAACTTGTGGGCTTGCTGCTCCTGTGCTGTGGGCACGTGGGTGATGTCTAGTGGAGTTGCTGATGCTTCATCAGCATCCAGTGGAGTATGGAACAGCTTCTGTTGCAGGGAAAAAGCGTCTGACAAGGAACAAGCAGCTGTGTTTAACCTAAAGATGAAACAGGGAGGAAAAAAAAAGTTTGTTGCATGTATTTAAAAATCTAACACTAGGAGACATTATTTAAACAGTTTTCTTGTCAGGTTTAGTTGACATATTTTTTAGATAAAATAATAATTCGAAAAGCTGATACAGAGACAAGTTTTAACTGTAACTTTAAGCAACTGTGCAAGAAGACAGTCCAGGTAAAGTATAATACCAATCCTTTTCCTATTTCTTCTCTTTGTGTGTCTGTCAAACCGCCTGTAAACTCAAACTGCGTCTATCACTCACCTGTAGGAGGCAGCGGTTCCCACTCTGGCAGCTGCAGGCTGAGGATGGCTTTTTGCTGCCATGCCAGATGCTCTACAGTAGGGCTGTCAAACTCAAGTCTTCGAGGGCCGACGTCCTATTTGAAACCCAAATAAATTAAATTGAAAAAAAATACTGGTGGGAAAGAGTAGTGGAAGCCAGACTAAGAGCAGAAGTGAACATTTGTGAGCAGCAGTATGGTTTCATGCCAAGAAAGAGCACTACAGATGCAACATTTGCTTTGAGGATGTTGATAGAGAAGTACAGAGAAGGTCAGAGAGAGCTCCACTGTGTCTTTGTAGATCTGGAGAAAGCTTATGACAGAGTGCCCAGAGAGGAACTATGGTATTGTATGAGGAAGTCTGGAGTGACAGAGAAGTATGTCCGAGCAGTGCAGGACATGTATGAGGGCTGTAAGACAGTGGTGAGGTGTGCTGTAGGGGTGACAGAGGAGTTCAAGGTGGAGGTGGGATTACATCAGGGATCAGCTCTGAGCCCCTTCCTGTTTGCAATGGTGATGGACAGACTGACGGATGAGGTTAGACAGGAATCACCATGGACTATGATGTTTGCAGATGATATTGTGATTTGTAGTGAGAGCAGGGAACAGGTGGAGGTGGAGTTAGAGAGGTGGAGGTTTGCCCTGGAAAGGAGAGGAATGAAGGTTAGCCGCAGTAAGACAGAGTACATGTGTGTGAATGAGAGGAACCAGAGTGGAAGAGTGAGGTTACAGGGAGAAGAGATAAAGAAGGTGGAGGAGTTTAAGTATTTAGGGTCAACAGTACAGAGTAATGGAGAGTGTGGAAAAGAAGTGAAGAGGAGAGTGCAAGCAGGTTGGAATGGGTGGAGAAAAGTGTCAGGTGTGATGTGTGACAGAAGAGTTTCAGCACAAATGAAAGGAAAGGTGTACAAGACTGTGGTGAGACCAGCCATGTTGTTTGGACTAGAAACAGTGGGACTGAAGAAAAGACAGGAAGCAGAGCTGGAGGTAGCAGAGATGAAGATGCTGAGGTTCTCTTTGGGAGTGACCAGGATGGATAGGATCAGGAATGAATACATCAGAGGGACAGCACATGTTAGAGGTTTTGGAGATAAAGTCAGAGAGGCCAGACTGAGATGGTTTGGACATGTTCAGAGGAGAGACAGTGAATATATTGGTAGAAGGATGCTGAGTCTAGAGCTGCCAGGAAAGAGGTCTAGAGGAAGACCAAAGAGGAGGTTTATGGATGCAGTGAATGAAGACATGAAGGTGGCTGGTGTTAGAGTGGAGGATGCCGAAGACAGGCTTAGATGGAGGAAACTGATTCGCTGTGGCGACCCCTGAAGGGAAAAGCCGAAAGGAAAAGAAGAAGAAGAAGATTATTATTATTATTATTATTAATGAGAGACATAGTTTACGAACAGTATACGGAACAGTGACATAGCCCTATTTCGGGGAAAGATAGGGACCGTGTGACATCACGTGAAAAGGCTCTTCTGTGAACCTGCCGTGATTGTGTCACGTTTCCCAGCACGCACTGTGGCTCAAAATGTATCTTTAAAAAAAAAAACCCTTGAAATTTATATTTACTTTTCTTTGTATTTTATTTACAAGTTATAAGTAAGTTAAAACCATTTGTTTGCCAGTAGAGATAATACATTGTGTTTAAATAGTGGTCAGTGCCATTGTTGTATGATCGCATGCTACGACACCTCGGTGTAGCACATAGACTTTAGGTGTCGCATGTGCTACGGGTAGGGACATGGGGTGTAGCACGAGCTACATTTATGCATTACATAAAGTGGCAAAGGTATGAGTGTAAACAGGTAAGTATTAGAAGAGAATCTCCTTGCCACTTGCCGTCGTGGCAGCCCTGCGTGGCATTATTAAGCACTAGTCTGACTGGCCCATCTTTTCTTATTTTTAGTATTAAACACAAGAATGCCCACATATTGTCTCATTTACTTGACTTATTTAAACTCTTGATATAGAACCCTTTGTTATTGTTTTTATATTTACTTTTTGTGAATTTTGTTTTCATGTGTGTCTTATCCTGCCTTTGTCTAATTGATACTGGTCATATTGACAAGTGTGCCATAATTGTTTATGAAAAACTAATTTTTTATTTGTATTTATTCATTTTATTATTATTGTTATTATTATTATTATTATTATTATTATTATTATTATTATTATTATTATTATTATTATTATTATTATTATTATTATTTTAAGGGCGTCTATCAATGACATAAACCATAAACAAAATCAGCGGAACGTAAGAAAGAGAGCGTTCTCTTGTTTTCTAACGACACTTCCTGATGTGACACATTCTGCTTCCGGGGTCGGTAGACCTGTCAGTCATTAGGGACCAAAGCCCGTCAACGGTTGGAGTCATGTCGGCAGCTGCTCAGGGAACCAGCAAGGCGGCCCACGGCGATGTAGCCTCGAAGAAAAAGAAGGGACCCGGGGCCCTCGCTACGGCATACTTAGTCATTTACAATGTTGTCATGACAGCTGGGTATGTAGCGCGCTTCTCCATGCTAACGCTGGACGTGCACGGATCAGCCTCGGCGTTAAACCAAAAGCAGCTTAGATTAAAACAAATATTTTACCGCTTTTGCTTTCTTTGATAATTGAAATTGAACACATATATTAGTTTTGTTGACTTTTAATTCGAACTGAGTTAAAAATACAGTCGCTCACATATTAACAAAAGACAAGCAACAGAAAGTCACCTGGCTGGTCCATAGAGACTGACAGTATTCACACAAAGGCAAAGCGTTTAATGCTTGACACAGTTTTATTCATCTATTGTTTGTTTAGAAAATGTGCGTTGATTTTACTGAAATGAAATTACTAAAATTAACAACATTGTTTCATACTTTCTATTTCATCTATTAATATTCTTCAGTATTTACTCAGTATCCAAAAACCTTTTATCTTAAAAATTGAGTAAGAATTGATGTACAAAAGTGGGCGGTGCCAAATCAGGCTACACAAACTGACCAGTCATAGAAGTCTTTAGGTTTTCACCTTAAGGTTTGCCTCTATACCTGTCATTTTCATAGAATATTTCTATGTTTGACAACCTTTTTGCTCTTATTTTGAAAATAAAACAATAAGCAGTGATTCAGAGTTACCATATGACTGAATATAAATATAAATATAAAATCTTTGTGGTTGAACATTAGCAGAGGCTTTAATACTTTAAAATCTCTGGAAAAAATAGGTTTAAAGTAACTTTTTGAAACATGCATTGTGTGTAAAATATGTACAGTATTTGTGTCTCTGATTTTAATTTTTATAAATAGAAAACTAGAAATAACATCATAACCAGCGGTTACCTTGAACCATGATCTCAATAATATCTGTCGTTTTATCAGTCTGACTTTTAAACAGTTGCACAATTCAATCGTAGGCGTTGTTTTTTTCATTCTTCCAACCAGTTCGGCCACATTTCCTCCAGTCAGTAGCACTGCTGAGCTGCACACAGCTTGTGCTGTGTTCACCGTACCTGTTGAACTTGGAGTTTTTGGTATTTTCTGGTAAAACTATCCAAATCTTGATTAAGACCACGTCTAGAATGTGTTTGGTGACCATGAAGTCAAAGTAAAAACCCGAACGGCAAGATAAACCTTGGTATTATCAAGGATTTATCGAAATAATGTTTTATTTTATTGTTTTGCACTTTCAATTCTTAGTAGAGATAATTATTTCTGGTAAAAAAAATGCAACTTATATTGTAGCAAAATCAAACAGCTATTAATGTTATTGAACACTTTTTAATTTACTTTACAAATAATTTAGTATTAAAAAAAGTTGATTTAAATGTACTAAGAGCTGCGACAGAACGTTTTCATGCCATTTAGTGACAAGACAGTTATTTAAAAATAATATAGCTTGCATTTTTATACATAAAAATAAAATAGTATATTTGTGAAATGCATTTTGTTATAATATTCAAATGTTCTTAGAATAATTTCTATGTTTTTATTTGCAAACTGCCACAATTAAAGTACATAAGGTAAGGTTGTAATGGTTTTTATGTCTGTAGGTGGTTGGTGATAGCGGTGGGTCTGGTTCGAGCTTATCTGGCCAGAGGGAGTTACCATGGACTTTATTATTCCATAGAAAAACCTCTGAAGTTCTTTCAGACGGGAGCTCTTCTGGAGGTGAGATAAGCAGCAGTAATATTTAAAAAAGAACTGTCAAAGCTAAGTATACTGCAGAGTGCATCATTTTCTGTCTCATCTTGGTTTTACAGCCATATAAATAATACTAATACTAAATTTTTTTGCTCTGCAGCATTAGTCCTGCTCACAGCTCTGAACTACTGCCGCTCTGCAGAAACTACGTCCTAGAAAACAACACATTTTTTTGTTTTTTTAAGTGGCTAAACCAAAATAATCATAACTAAAAGACCACTGGGAATGCTTTTACAATAGATCAAAAGATGATCATAGAGGGAGTTTAAATTAACTGAAGCAAACACATTTACGACTCTAACTGGAAGTCATAGTTTTCACAACAAGCTGCTGGGTAATAAACATTTTCATGATCCAAATATAGGATGAGCTCTTGGCACGCTTGTACATAGGCTGATACATGCTGTCAGTAGCTGTGTTTTCATTACGTATTTGCACAAAACTTTATTGAAATGTAAAAAAAAAACACACAATTTCTATATCACACTGTTTCCATTAAATCATCATTATGCAAATAAACACAAACCAACTCCTGCAACAAGTTATTCAAAAACACAGACACTTTGATTTTCACATTTCTGCATCTGCAATAGCACTAGCGCTCGTTATTATCTGTCAAAGGAGACGTCGGTGTCTCATTTAGGCCATGGAGCGGCCAGCTATCCACTCACTGGGCATGACACGCTCAACTTTTGATGCTGTGGAACCTCTTACTGATCACATGACGCATTTAATTTGAAAAATGTTTTTCCTTTACAGTTTTTTGAAATAGGTCAGTTTCAGTACACCTCAAAAACAAACTTCTCCAAGCGCAAAAAATTGTATTCAATAAATGCGAGTTTTTATTTTAGAAATGTACACGCTTCCATTAAATTTATTATTACAAATCCGATTTGTGCATAGTCCGTGGAAACACAGCTAATGTTAGTCCACTGATCCTCTTTTACTTGAAGTCACATTTATTTTGTAGATTCCTTTTAAAAGCAACTAATGTTGACTTTGGATTTAATTTTCTGCTAAAAAGCATTAAAAACTTAAAAAAGTTAAATCAGAATAGTGGATTGAGTATTACCATGCATAAAATACTTTGAGAACTCTCGATTTGTTCTTGTTGAGCAACACTTCTATCAAATAAATTAGACTTGTTAGTCAAAAATAATGAACAGAAATGAGTTTTGTTTTAACTATGCTGCTTGAATTGACTGTATATAGATTATTTACTAACTTTCTCCTTTGATTTAACAGATTCTTCACTGTGCTGTTGGTGAGTTTTACCGTTTTATCTTTAATTTGTTTTGCTTTCACAAGAACCAGGAACTATTCTACTGGTTTCAAGAGATTCTGGATCTTTGATCGACTCAATTCCTTATTTAACACTTCTGTTTTATTGTAGACATTGAACATCTCCCTTTTTAATGTACATTGATTTAAAGGAAATTAAACAAATATTGAAGAATTTGTCCTAATAGACAAGAAAATGCTTTAAAACTTTACATAGCGCTCCATCAGTTTAGCAGTTTTGCAAGAATGTCTTCATTCCTCAAGCTCAGTCCAGATGCTTGAAATGTTAAAGTTCCATCTATAGTTAAGAAATTATTAGAAATAAAAAAAAATAGAAACATCCACATCAGAAGGGAACAACACATGATTTTAATTACACGTGCAGCTAACAGATCTCCTTTTATAATCAAAGTATTTCTGAGGAGTTGTCGACTTGGTGTAATAATGTGATAAAGAGGCGGAGGCCTCCTCACTTGGCTGCTTCACTGCAGTTCACTCTCATTATTTGGGGTTTGACGCTAAAGCTAGTCGACCTCTCCCGGCTGAAGACAGGCCTCCTGCAGATGCTGTCTGCCCGCAGCGCTCGCACGCCTTTGAACACGGAGATTTCTCCCTACTGCTCAGAAGAAGATGAATCGCTGAGGCACCTGACTGCTCCACTTTGCCGGATCTTTTTTGAAGACTCGCTCAATGCCTCATCAAAAAGTTACATTGAGTGCTAAACTTTAGGAGAAGTTAAGTAAATCAAAAATGGACAATTTTGGATAACGTGCATTTAATTTTTATTATATTTTTTACTATGAAAAGATCTTTTGGTGCATGCATCATGTTCCAGCTTAATCAAAATTTTGTTTTTTCTTAAAGTTGACACAATTCATGATGTCTAAATGAAATTTGTGAGACTTATTAAAATATGAAAGCTAAATTGGAGCATTTCAGTTCTGTTTATACACTTGTTTTCCTGTAGATAGAGAATAATTTCACTCTAGTCAAATATTTGTCTTTAGGATTGCATAGCTCCAAAACTTAAATCTCATTTTTATATCTCCAATTTTTTTGTTTGACAGCAACCTATTGCCTCGAGGTTAAAAAAACCAACTAATTTATATGTTACTTAACTGAGTTGTCTACCTACGTTGAAGCCCCAAATGCTAAAATGCATGTTTTACTTTTTGTAAAATTAGTCTCTGATATGAAATTTTTGTTTGACCCTCTAAATCACGGCTTAAAATTTGATGTTTTCTCTTTACAAAACTGTATTTTTTTTAAGCAAACAGATATTTGTTTTTCCTTGTAACGCGTTTGGTTTCTATCTCTCGTGTTCAGGAATTGTCCCGTCCTCTGTGGTTCTGACCGGTTTTCAGGTCCTGTCCCGGGTTTTCCTCACCTGGGCCGTCACCCACAGCGTCAGAGAGGTACGACTGTCTTCAGTTCTGCACATTTATTCGACTTGCATTGTAAACAGATCTCTCATGTGCAGAAGTGACAAGTTGATGTACTGTGTGCCCTGTTTATAGATTTGAGTGGAGTAAATGTGTAAGTAATATGGAATCTGGTGTTAGAACTGCAGGATTGCTAAATGTTAGTTTTACAAATAATAAAAAAAACAGCATTTCTGGTCTTTGTTTCCTCTGTTTGTCTTTTGTATGAGGAGGTACTGACATTGTTTTCAAGCTCTTTCCTATGGGAATGTTAAAGAACGAACCGATCGTGAGCTAATCAATCAAAGTGTGCTCTTTTCCTCTCTTCCCTAACGTCGTATTTGCACCATTTTCAAGCTAATATGTAATGAGAATGTCCATATGAGCCTGCGGTGTGGTTCTGTCTCTCAGCATCCCAAAGAAACAGCATGGTTCTTCGATGCAAACCAAAGCATGACGCCCGCCCATCTGCTTTCTCCGTGCTCCTTTCATCGTCCTTCACGTCTCTGCAGGTACAGAGCGAGGACAGCGTTCTGCTGTTCGTCACGGCCTGGACGGTGACGGAGATCATCCGCTACTCGTTCTACACCTTCAGCCTACTCAACCACCTGCCATACCTCATCAAATGGGCACGGTAGGAGGAGGGTGGGGGGGGGGTGCTAAATTTAGGATAGACACCAACTTCAGAATGCATTGTTATCTCATTAATACATTCACCACTTATTTGTGTACTAACATATAGGCCCTCTCCTAAACACACTGTCCATAAACATCTTTCAGTAAAACTGCATGTAACTAAAGTATGAATTATATTCATTTTGCACATAAATATTCAAATAATTGTTTTTTTAGCCACTTTTATTGTAATTTATGAGGGGAAAAAACCCAAAAGAAAATGTACATTTGAACAATTTTATTCAGAATATTCTATTCTGTCAAATGAGATTCCTCTGGTTCTGGGAAAAAAAGATACGGAACTGAAAATCTAAGGACAGTTTTTTTTTTTTTCGTTTTTTTCTTCGCAAAAAAATAAAAAATAAATAAAAAGTCCTACAGCTTAACAAAGAAAAGTCCATTCACTCCCATATAACACTTCTTATTGGTATTTTCTGGCCCTAAAAATGCTAAAATCTCTTTGTGGATGTTAGCACTGTTAGCTGGTTTCTTCAGGCCACAGCTGAGCAACTATCTGCTCTGATTGTTACAGGCAGGCATGTCTGACAACACCTTTGCTATACTATATATAGATAAAAACAATTGAAAAAATGTCTACAAATTTCTTTTTTTACTCTTTTCCCTTTGAGAATTATTTTAGGTCATAAGTACTGATTTGTTTTTTTATTGAAATCAACTAAGATCAATTGTAAATTATATTTGGATGTCTCAAACAAAGATTTGTTGTGGACATTTTTGGCAAGAAATCCCAAAAGCATGTTCATCAGAGCTTGTTTTATTCATGTTTCATTTGATTCTGTTTTAATCCCCAAATGAAAATGAATTTTCATATGACAGTTGTCATGAAATATCAAATCCAAAGTCTGCTTTTGTTTCACTCACATCCTTGCCCTTCATTCCAGCATCTGCACTTTTTTCAGAGATTTGTCATTTTCTTTTAATTTTTTTTACCTCTAAAATTCCCAATAACAATGTCAAATCTACGAGAACCTTACATGGTAAGAAGGCCACATGTCTTTAATTTTTAAATTTGTGTGCACAATATTTTATGATATATTACATTACTTCATTTGTATCAAATAGAATGTAAGAGTGAATTTGACTCAACAATTGTAAATGAACCTTTGATACGTTTTATTGAAGAAAATGTTAAAACTACAAATCTTGAGTGTCACAGTAATAATCTGATCTCAGAGGCTTGCTGATGGGACTTGTATGTACAACCAAGGCAACAGTTGTGAAGTGTTTCACTCCCTGTGGTTTTTGTTGCTAGGCAACGAGAACGCTGTTGTGATGGTATTCCATTTTCAGTCTGAAGTGCTCCCTGAGTGATAGAAAAATTAGTTTGCATCCTTGAAAAATTGCATGGATGCACAGACAAGAAATCTGACAGAGTTGGAACTCAAGTGCAAATTTTTGTTTTTTACTTTGAAGGTTTTTTTTGTAGAAGACAAGCTGCACGGATGATGTATTATTTAATCACAGCCCTGCACTTCTTCATGGTCAGATCACTGAGTGGCTAAATAATTAAACATCTCAAATCCTTTTAACGCAGTTGGGAGGTTTTTTTGTAACTTGCAATGAATCCCGCACTTTTTTTTTAGTGCATGATGTTTATTTGGGAAATTGTTTTTATTTTTCTGTTCTTTTTCGCAATTTTTACTTGAAATATTTCCAGTAAAAATTGTTGAATCCAAAGTACAATAAACACAATTTAGTATCAAACAGAGAACAGCAGACTACTAACCTCTACTCTATTTAAGTCAACTTACTCTCTAAATTTAAAATATTTCACTCTGTTTAAATTAACTTTGGAGAAACCAAAATTGTACTCAGTTTAACATCTTAAAAATTAACTAAAATACAAATTTATTGATAGAGTATCTATTCAAAAATGCTCTTTTCAGTTGAGTCTCTGGTATAAAGGTGAGGGTGGGGTGCTCTGATGCTACAGGCAGAAAAAGTAAATACCAGACAACCAGACTGCACACATATTTATAGTTAATATATGCTCAATGCTCCACACATGCACGTCTTCGTCTAAACTAAGATGATTGAACACTCGTAACATCTGCAGTCAGTCTGGGTTATTTCAAGAATGGCTCTGTGAGAAACAGAGAAAAGGCTGGAAATAAACATTAAAACTTGATCGACTCCACAGCCTTTTGCTGCACTGCAAGAAAACTGCAGTTTTAAAATGTTTTCTATTATACATGCACGCGTGTCAACGGTTTATTGCATTTGTTTACGGTTTAAAATATAGAAATATGGATTCCCTGAATTTCTTTAGGATTTTTGGTAACTTTAATGCTACATAAAGGATATTTGCACTTCTAACAGTTTTCTTATTAAAAGCTTTCCTGCGAAAGATCCTATTTGATATTGTTTAACCTGCTAATATCTTGTTTTTTTATTCCTATATTTTAAATATGAGCAAAAAATATGTTTTGGAAAATATGTTTGAATTGTTGAAGGTTTGGTTGATTTTCTGCAGCTTTTTGTGTTATTTTAAATAGAAACATCTTGCTAAAATAGAGCAGTTTGTCCACTTTCCTTCACAAAAATCATTCAGTTTTTAAAACGTCGTCCTCCATCTGAATCCACTTGAATGCAGGTACACCTTTTTCATCTTGCTGTATCCAATGGGAGTGACCGGGGAGCTACTCACCATCTATGCAGCGCTGCCGTACGTGCAGAAGACCGGACTGTACTCCGTCACCCTCCCCAACAAGTACAACTTCTCCTTCGACTACTACAGCTTCCTCATCCTCATCATGATCTCCTACATCCCCCGTGAGTCAATAAGAAGATTTCATGTTTCCGTTGCAGAAACAGACAATTCAATGCAGAAAACGGGTTACACAAGTCAGAAAACAAGATGAAACTAAAGGCGAAATGAAGATTTTAAGGGAAGTAAAACCGTGTTTCAAAAATAGTGTTTTCCTTTAAAACCAATAAATGCTTTTGTTAAATTGTTATAAACGTATGTGTTTCTTATTGATTAGGTTTGTTATTAAACTTATAAATAAAATAGACAGCTAAGCTTTATCAGTATGGCCATTTCAGTGAGCTGTGGTAACCCTTGCGGTGTCTGACACTCGGTTCTATGTTGACTTAAAATGAGCACATTTTATTCTTTAATTGTTTTCTTTATAAATAGTTGGATGTTTGCTTTAGGTTTTGCACACATTTCCATCTATTTTACAAGTGTAGGTTTTGATAAGAGGCTCCTGGTTTCTTGTGGAATCTGGCAGAAAACCTTACATCACATCACATAGATATTAGGACATTAGTCCTTTTTTAGTTCACCTTTTTGTATGTTTTAAACAACACATCGTGTTCTACGTCCTGATTGGCTGTTGGCCCTGTCAGTCAATGTCCTCCATGTCTTCTGTATAGAATGTGTTAATTTGGCCACATTTATATAAATCTTTTATCCCGATCAGATCTTTTTCATTCTATAACACTGAACTGATTTTTCTATGAACTTTGAGAATTTAAACAAAAAAATAAAAAGTGTTTTACAGCTTTGAAACATCTGTAATCCAACTTAGTGGATTTCACCCTTTGTGGGTTACTTTTAGAACGTGACGTCTGCAATAAACGAGGAAACTAATTGGCAACATTTAATAATATACTTAATTTTTAAAAAGTTCACATTTTATTGTTTAAGCCTTAATAATGCCAGCAAATGTGACTATATTGACAGAGAAATGTTTGTCTGAGTGGACGGTGATGCTAACGCTGCTGTTCCCCTCAGTCTTCCCCCAGCTCTACTTCCACATGCTCCGACAGCGGAAGAAGGTGCTGGGCCGGACGGAGGATTACAGCAAGGTGGAGTGAGTCCAGCAGCGATCCGGATGGTTTTTAAGACAAAAAAAAGGGAGAAAACCCCCACACAAACGAAGAACAAACCACATCTGCTTATTAAAACACAAGTATTTTTGTTTTTGAAAACTGCCACGACTGACCCAATGAACAAGCAAAAGGTTGTTGACTTAAAACACACACCAGACTGTTTTTTCCCCTCGTTTCTGAACAAATGGAGAGTATTTTTTTGAAAAAAAGTTTGAACTGATTACTGCTGAATACCTCACATTACATGGCACCATAGATTCAGTTTCTTACCGTTCTGTAATCATCCCTGCCTTCCTTAAGAAGCAGGTTAGATTGAAATGAGCATTTGATGAAAACGTTTATCACTTAAAGTCGGCGTCTTTAGGTTTTGCATCTGTGATGTTCCTGACAAATTGTACAAACGTATTTATACTTTTTTTTGGTTTAATTTATTCAAAGTTGAATTACATTCCTTCATTAAATCAATAAACCTTTTTCATTCCATATTTTGGGTTTCTGTTTGCATTCATACATGCTTTTTCTGTTGTTTTTATAGTTTTTCTTCAACAGTAATGCTGATAAGTTTATCATTTTTCAACCTTTTAATTATTTAGATCATTTTAGTTGGCAGATATCAGTTTGTAATTATCATAGTTTTAACTTAATGTGCATGTTTTTTGGTTTAAAACACCCAAATTGTCATTCTTGGGTTAAGTGTCCAGGTTTACTTTGAGGAAAACAAAAAAAGTTGATAGCACAACGTGTCGTAGCAACAGTGTTTTCAGATGAAATAAGCTTTGATATGTAACAGATCTGCATTGTAGCCAATATTTGTTGGATGTTTAACTGTATGGACTTTTATTTTGAAATGCAGAGTGGAAATACCCAATTTGGATACAAAAAAAAATCTGTGGTCATAGTTTTATATTGAAATATGAAGGGTGAGATTTTCTTCAGATGTGGTGAAACCCTGTTATTGTGAGAAAATGTGCTTTGACATTTTGGAATGACATTAACCCAAGACATACCAAAGATCTTTTAGTACAAACGTTATGCTTCATGGTTTGTTTTCTTGATGCAGAATGATCAGCAAGCTGGTTTGACTATTTTTCAGTTTGTCTAGTGGTGTCTTTTCTCTATCTTTAAAAGAAATAAAAATATTAGTCTTGAATCCATTACAAAATTCTGCACATTTTCCAAAAATAACTATGATTTTCTTTTTTTAATGTGGTTTATTTTCTTAAAAAATAAATCATTTCAGCGTTTAAGATCTGGAATCTGCACCATTCACTAGAATTTTTATTTCTAAGATTAAATGTGGACCATCACAGAAAAAAATGTTTAACCGTTTTGGAGACGAAAATGAAACTTTCTACATGTTTTTAAAAATATTAAATAAAATGTTCAATAATTGCTGCTTTCTCTGCATTAACATCAAAGGAAGTGACACCTTTTAGTGTGCATTTTAATGAAACATTTCCCACATCTGAATCCTGCTCGACCTTTAACCAATCAGCTTTCTGTTCCAGATCAGTGATGGGTGTTTTGTAAAATTCTGTCCCTTTTTGCTCCTGTTTAAGAGAAAGATTTGGGCTTTTGTGTTGGAATCACAGCTCATTAATAAAATGCATGATTGAAGAGAAGTGGATGTAAAGAGTGATGGTGTATTATAATAAAGAAGTCCAAAAAAAATCATGGAAAATCTGCAGAAGCATGGGATATTCTACATAAACTGGTTCTATCCATTGAAGCTTTGATAACTCTGTTTTGCATGGAGCCAGTAAACTTTGTACAGCTATGACTATTGAGTATATATTTACAATAAACCTGCTCTATTGGACTCATCTTGACATTTATTTATAAGTATTTGATTTTTGTCTTTTTATATCTTTTAGATGACTCTATATGATCTTTTACAATACATAAGGGAAAATATAGCATAGCCCCATTTAAAAATTGAGAATCTCTGTTTTAATTTTTAGCTTGTTATAAACAATTATGTTGGGGATCCAGTACTTGACTTTTACTTTTAGTGTATTCTTGACCTCTTTTTTTTAGAAACAAAAAAGGTAACAAAAAAAAGAGTAAGGATATGATGGGCTGTAAGGTTCACCAAATGGGAACAAGAAGTTTCTGCTAAAATACTGCCTTAATTTTTTGGTTAAGAAAAGTTTTGGTTCAAATGTTGTTTTTTATTAGTTGCAAATTTCCACACTTTTTTTGTATCAAGAAAAGGAAACATTTTTACAGAGCATCTAAAGGGACATTGAAGTCAAAAACGATATGATTTTTTTTCTAAAAATCTAAGTAAACATTTTTTTTCTGGTTTTAGAAAAAAAAATCTAAAATTTAAGTTAAAAAAAACATTTTTTTCTGGTTACTAACTGGTGTGCACATGATAGTAACCAGATTTTTGTTTTAACTTCAATTTAAAAAAAAATACCTTCAATTTTTTTTAACTTGAATGTATCTTTAGGGGCTCCATACATTTTACCTGCAATCATCAGAGAGAAAAATTGCCCAATTTTGGCAAAGCTTGTAGAGTCTTGAATGTGACTGTTAAGTTTCTCTGCGTTGCAAATTTAACAAGCAACCCACATTTAATTTTTGTCCATGCAGCCGCAGTAACTGTTTCAAAACACTCCAAATTAAAAAAAAAAGATTATGAATTTATTGTCAAATATGGACAAAAAGAATCATCTGTAGACATTTTGTTGCTACAAATTCATGACACTTGAGGCTTTTGGTGGCTGTACAGCCCACTTCTCGTCTGCCTGATCTCTGCAATGATTTTCTGCTCACACAAGATGTTTTTTCTCTTTCAGATGTTTTTTTTTCATGTCTTACGTGGGTTTGCAACAGAACTCGTCCTTGATTGGATGCTTTTTTTAGAGTGTCTGCCAGATTATGAGATTCCTAATTCAGCTGAGATCATTTGCATATTATCCCTATCTGAATCGCTGAATAAGTAAGTGACGGGTTGGAGCGATCTGCTACAGAATACATTAAATATTTATTTAAAAAAAAGACAGTAGTGTTTTGTTGCAAGAAATCTACAGTGATGATTTACTCTCTTATTAGTTGTCATCTCCATGGGAGGGTTTCTGCTGATATTCAACAGACTCAATTTTTTTTAAATATTTTCCTAGATTTTGCTCTGTTTTATAAACCAGGTTAAATTACTGCATTTTTCTTCATATTTTGATTTTTCAGAGCTGATTGTGCTTTCAGGATGTTAGATTTATAACGGATTTTTATGAGAATACAGAAGCTATGAAAGTAAAAAACTTATTTTGAATAAATAGATCCAAAAAATCAGTTGCTTGATACAAAAATCCTAAAATCTGACAAGAAAAACAACTTTGATGTGTTATTGAGCATGAGTGCATGAATGGTCAAATAAACCCTTCACATGATGGCAGTATTGCTCTGTATCAAATCAGGTGGATTCACTATCTAAAGATGTGCAGAACAGAGAAATATTTAACGGGAAATTAACTCTCCTGTTGGTGCATAAGCTGCCACGGTTTCCTCAGATGTTAATGACCTTTCTGTGGATCAAAGTAAACCCCCGGATTACAATACTACGACACAGATGCATTAGCATTTGATCAAGTAACCCGGTTTCTGAGCTAAACTGTTTTCCACACCTCCGTTGTCTCACACAAGCCTTTCATCTGACTGTCAGTATCAGTAGCTTTAGTCGTGCAGATCTACTTTTGCAAATAAAAGATACATTTTCTTAGAAAAACCCACCTTGAGACCCCAACCTGCTGATAGAAATCAGTTGTTCATTTCCACGACACTTAAGAAACAAGGTTAATCAAAAAGCTGATTGCAATCGGGTTACTTAAGCACACGTTGACATATTATATTGCTGATCGCCTCAACTCCATTTCTTTTCTGCAAGGATGATCCCTTGTTTAAGACATGGCACAAGCATCTATATATTAAAATGCCATGAAATAATTTGGTTAACCAACATTTTGGACAAGTAAAATTCTACATCAATCTAGGGCTTCATTATTTTCTTAATCTATTTCCTTCAAAGCCTTTGAAGTGTAAAAATTAGCCCCCCGGGAATAAGTCAATTTTTGTTTCAATTTGAACCATTTTCTTTAAAAAAAAAATTAAATAAAAAAAATAATAATAATCTGCCAATGGGTGAAGAAAAATACTCGAGAAATTTCACTCAAGCATTGCATGTACTGAACAACTCTCTGATTGCTCCACACCTCAATTCTGAATAGAAATTTGGGGAACTGCTTATAGAAATACTTAACCCCAACCTCAACATTACAAAAAAATGGCAATAGGAATTATTACAGGAACTAAAAAGAGAGACGCCCTTAAGACTAATATTCTATCATTTGAAAATATTAAAGTTTAGTGACCTAGATGGTTATAACATTCTCAAATGTATGCACAAGGTACACAAGAGAGGGTTACCCGTCAATTTACAGGCTAAATTCAATAAAAGACAGTCACATAAACTTAAAAAGACATGAAATATTCAGAAAACCCTGATTTACAACAGAAGTATTGTAGAGATCTGCTTCAGTGTACAGTCCTAATGTATGGAATAAACTGGATAAAGAAACTAAACATACAAAAAAAATCACTGTCTTTAAAAGTTTTATTAAAAGTGAGATGTTAAGAAACTATTATAGATAATATGTAGAAAAACTATTTCATAAAACTACTGAACCTTGTGTAGGTAAATATGATTAAATGAGGGTTTGTGTAAATGTTTATGTATTTATGTCCTTAATATTTATGTGAAGATCATTTACATTTTGTTTGTTTGATGTACTTTTATTTACTTTTGTTGATTTAGTGATAGAGGGAGATAATATAAGTTTTCTTTTTTTCTGCTTCTTTTCATTTATTATCTGTTATAATTTAATTTGTTATTTTTGATGTTATTCATTGTTATTAAATTAAACACAGTGAAAATATATAAATAAATTCTGGTCACTAAGACATGTTTGCTTAAATCAAGATTACCTTCCGATTAAAATACTTTATTGAATTTTTTTTTTCTTAAGATTCAGTTTTTGCCATGTGACTTCTCTAGAGTGGATTTCTGATTTTTAGCTACGATTGAATGACTAACTTTAACAAAAATTTCCAACTGAGTGGAAAAAAAAAGCCTGAATGTACTTTTGAAGCTGGTTGAAAAATAAATAATTCATCTCTGATCTGGTTCTGTGAAGCACCAACTCTCTGCATGTCTTTATACCTGAAGCAGTTCTGAGGTTTTTTTTTCTAGTTTCTGAACTCTTAGTGACTACATCAAAATCTGTCCAGCACAACCTAAAAAAGCGATTGCATGTGTTTAATTTCATAACATTATTATATGAATCAAGATGATTGAACTTATATCAATCTAAGTGATAGAAGCGGTCGCTTTATCTCATTTCAAGCTCAAGTGAGGCATTCAAGTTCATCTGGAATTGTTTACTCTGGCGGCCTCAAACAGGAAGTCTGTTAATGTAATCTAGAAATTAATGTGTTCCGCTTTGGGCTGTGAAGATGAGTGGAATGGATTATTTCAATGCAGCTTCTTTCATAATAAACATAGAACGTTATGAACTTTGATTATATTTACCTGTGCATTATGCATTGTGTGTTTTCTTGCCCTCGAGGAACAAAAACTGGTACTTTAGAGTGTAAAATATTAATGTGCAAAAAAAATGTCTTCAATGTTGGTGCAATTTTTTAACAAAAGTATTGAATTTTAACCACAAGCTCTGTACAGAATGTGGTAAAAGGAAGATCCACCAGCCTTAAAACATCCCAAATTTTGGTGTTGTTGACACATTTGGATTTCAGTCTTGCAAAAAGTAATATGAATTCAAAATCTGGGAAGAACAAAAGCCCTCCAAAAAAGACATTTTTCTTTCTTTAAATTGAATCAACAACAATAATCTATAGAATTAATGACTGGATATTACCATTATGCACTTTTGTCATAGGCACCTTTGGTCATTTAGTTGACCATTTTCTTTACCTTACAAATAAGATCAAACGATTTAAACATAAAACATCAAAAATATGCTTTTAACTTCCAAAAGTATCAAATTACAGTACACAAACCCTTTAGGATGTCGTTTCTTCACCATTCTAATATTTTAAGTCTTTGTTGAAATACTTCAATTGACCTATTTTTTCCCCTATCATGATCCTTCCCCCGCCTTGTCATCAGTAAAGTGTGTCATGTGTAACAGAGCAGGCAAGCGAAGCAGTCATAAGACAAGCAGAGAAAATAAATTACACAACTTGTATGGAGATAATTTTGTTTCTGATTTATATCTAACCGCCTTTCCATTTGATGAGGACAGGGCTGAATGGAATCTGCTGTTCTCTCCGTTAATAGTGTTTCACCCTTGATGAATTGGTAAAAAGGGCAGAGGGAATTCAGCTGGAGGTGAGCTGGCCGGTCACCGCAAAACACACGAGGTTCCTCGTCACATGCCTCCAGTTAAAAGTCATTAGCACACAACCTGGGTTTAAATGAGGCAAATGTTCCTCTCCGCATGTGTAAATGAACACTTGGAAGATAATCTGATTTCAGAGAGCTGAACCACTCAGGAGGTGAGCGAGTGGAGAACATTCTGAAGGATTTTTGCAAGTCTTTTGTTGTTTCTTCTCATTTTTTTGTACAATAGTTTGATGTTTCAGTTCTAAATGAATTTATTAGTTTTTCTGTTTCTGTTTGAAATAAATCTAAATCTAAAATTATGATTCTCACCTTAATTGATTGAACTGAACTATCTTCAATCCAATTTATGTAACTTTTACCCTTTAAAAATCGGAGTAGTTTATCATCTTTTTTGCATTCTTAAAGACCAACTCTGATCATGTTCAAATTGAAGCCTGTCCGCACTTCCCATCATCCCTTTGCTGACACTCTCTATAGCTTCCAGCTCCTCACAACCACAATCTAACATTAGTGATGCAACAAATGGTGAGTCTAGTCCTGATTCACAACTGTTTAAATAAAGAAACAATCAGAAACATAATTTTGATCTTAATTTTCTTTTTAAATGTCCTCGATCATCGGAAAAATGCTACAAGAACAAGTTAAAAACACAATTTCCATTCGAGTGGTTCTTAAATTTTTATTAAAGTTACTGTAGAGGCTCTTTAGAAACTAAAGTAGTAGAATTGTCTGTGAAAATATAGCTTAATACTCAGTGGCATCTTATTTTCTTTTACTCGTTTTATTAAATTAATATCTGTCCATCATGTTTTTTATTGCTTTTTGTGATTTTATGCTGTTTTTTTTATTTATAGCTTAATTTTTGTAGTTTAATTTTACATTTTCTTTTTATTGTAAAGCACTTTGATGGTGTTGTAAAGTGCTTTTGAAATGAAGTTGCATTCATTTCAAAGTTGAATTGACCTTCTTTAAAATGTGTTTGGATCATAATTTGTTCAAATAAAACGAATCATAAAGGTGAGTAACTTCTGTCTCATTGGTGATGTGATGATGCATTTAGAAAAACATTTACAAATAAATTTATGTTTGTGCTAAGATCTGATTTTTTAAAATTTGTTTTCTCTAATAAATGTTGTCATATTACAACAAATCATAAAAACGGAGAACTTGTTTCACATTTTCCAGCTGTGGTTTGGTCAGGGAAGATTTGACCCCCACGTGCACGCGTGGAGTCCCGCCCATTCATCGAAAGCGCTCCGGTGATGCTCTGATTGACGGCCACGTGAGCCAATCAGAGCGCCTGAAAGCGTGACTCATTCTTTTCTCTTTTTCCTATGGAAGAATCGCGGAAAGGCGGGCCACAGGAAGCACACTTGGTTGAATGACCATTAAAGCAGCAATCAGCGGTAAATATGTTGTGATGCCACGCTCCACGCGCGGACGCGGACCGTCCGAGCCTGTCGACGCGTCCTCTTGCACCGGTCCTTCTACTTCGTGGAGCTCTGCGGACGCGCCGCGCTGCAGATCCAAAGCGGGAATCTGTCACGGGGATGTGGACGGTGATGGACAGCTGCTGGTCATTGATTGCGCGTGTAGCTTGACGATGGACAGCCTGTGCGTCAGCGGCGCAAAACCCGACGGGCTCTGCAGTCAGAGGAGGAGCGGCTGAGCGCGCGATCAAGCGCGTGAAGATCGTGATGGGGCTTTGTGGTCGAACGTGAAGCTCCCACTGCAATGCTCGCTCGGCGCAGGTGCGTCGAGTCTTTGCCTGGAGGGAATCGGAGCGGCCAACATGGGATTCAGCGTCACACTTGGGCGCACATGCACGAAATAACGCAGGAAATGTGCGCGCAATGGATTCAGTGATTGGTGGTGGTGCGCTGTGATCCGTGGAGACTCAATGCCTCTTAGACCACCTACGACCTGCGTTAATTGGGCCCAGAGATGGGGAGGCAAATCCACCTGGATGGAAGGCTCCTCCCTCTGAAATTGCCCCCCTTGAGACTCTTCATGCCAAATTGATTTTTATTCCCACAACTTCTTGCTTTTTCCATTTAAAAGTGAAGCAATTTAAATAGCGGACGAACTGAAGGGAAATCTATGGATGACAGAGCGCGCGCGCCATGTGACTTTCAGCCCTGACATTTATTCTGAAGGAAAACTTCTTCTGCTGTGTGCATGTGCTGCGTGGCTGCCCCCTTTCCCACACAATGTCTAGATCCAACAGTGTCAGCCCACCCGGAGTCGGTGCGCCCGGGTTGAGGGGAGGGACCGAGCACAGATCAGCGTGGGGAGAGGCTGAGTCTGTGGCCAATGGATGCCCATACTCAGCCAGATCTCCGCGCAAGAAGCTCACCCGGACGAACAGCAGATGGAGGGAGGAGGATGAACCGGACAACCGGCCGCCCGGCCGAGCCTCCACCACCGTCAGCAGGGTCAGCTTCCGATCCCGCTCGGCTTGGCAGGACCATGGAGAGGAGAAACGAGAGGACAACCGCGCGTCCACTAAGCGCTCCGAGGGCGAGGTGAGACCCAAGTCCGTGGAGCTGGGGCTGGAAGAGCGGAGACTGAAGCCGAGGAGCGACGAGGAGGAGGTCATGCCAGAAGTGAACTTTTCTTTGGTGGCGTGCTGCGTCGGCGTCATGCACATTTTCAAATCCAAGAAGTTCCAGTCTGAGAAGTTGGAGAGGCTTTACCAGCGCTACTTCTTCCGTCTGAACCAGAGCAGCTTGACTATGCTCATGGCCGTGCTGGTCCTGGTCTTCACGGTCATGCTGGCCTTTCACTGCGCCGGTGGTTCAGCGGGACCGAGCGTCACCTACGTGGTGGTGTTTTCCCTGGCAATCTTCCTCACCCTCATCCTCATGGTGGTCTGCAACAGGAACGGATTCCACCAGGATCACATGTGGGTCGTTTGCTACGTGGTCATCCTGCTGGTTCTGGTGATCCAGGTCATCGGGGTGCTCCTTGTGCAGCCCAGAAGTGCCTCAGAGGGGATCTGGTGGACCGTGTTCTTCATCCATGTCATCTATACGCTGCTGCCTATACGGATGCGCGCAGCCGTCATCACTGGAGTTATCCTCTCTGCCATCCACGTGGCCATTTCTTGGATGTTAAACGGAATGGACAGCTTTCTGTGGAAACAGGTATGTGGAAGAATGCATTGGGGTGGCATTTTTACACACTCGCTGTGCGCAATAACGCGCACTGGAACGCGCAATCCCTCACGTGCCCCCTATTTCTTAACATTTTTAATACGCTTAATTTAGGATTTCTGAGAACAAATCCAATTAATGATGAAGTTTCATAAGTACATTATGCTTTAGGAGTGTGTTTGTGTGGTAGATATTTTGTAAATGTGCTCTGGAGAGGGACGTCCGATGCGCTGCTGAGCAACTCTTAACTTTTTGTTTGCGCTCAGACTTTTAATACATTATAATCCGTGCAATTAATTTTTTTGGGGGGGATTAAAAAAAATAAATATTGATATATATTTTATTTTTCCTATTGATAGGGCTTTGATTTTTATAACTCCACTGATCATTTACAAAGTTTTCATTTAAAATAACATCTTTATTAATCTGAAGACCTTTTAGATGCAAAATAATACTTAAAAATAGTTTGATACTAATAAGATGTAAAATATATAATCAATGCACAGATTTAATGTGTTTCTCCATAGTTGCTTGAGCCTGTGTTTCTAATATTGCTAAATATATTTACTGTACTAATCTGAACTAATCTTTCCCAACCCGGGATTTATTATTTTTAGCTGAAGTGGACCTGGACTTACATTTTGGACTTTTTACTTGTTTTTTTTTTCAAAATCTTACCAAATACAAAACTTAACACCAAAAACGTTACTTTAAAAAGAACTTAGGAATTCTACATTTTTCCAAGCATGATTGAGGCTTTTTTTGTAGTTGGCATTATCCAAATCCAAACCATGTCTGCACACTTCTCTTTCTCTGTTGGAACAGAGCTGTGTTTGCCACTTCAAAAAGTGAATTTTTGCCAAGATATCCACAATAGTTGGACAAAAAAACGTGTTAATCTGAACACTTTAGCTGCTTTTTTACTTTTATTTATCAATTCAGATATTAAGCTTCTACAAATGATTAAATCTCTGTACTTCAAACTCCTTTTTAATTAAACTTTTGTGTTTTTTTTTTTTTTTTGCAATTTGATTGTTTGGCTTGTAAAAAGCTGAGCTTGGACAGCCTCCGTCCATGTGTTTTATGTGCGTCTGAGCCTGCATGTCCCTCATAACATCCAGATGCCTTTGGTACTATTTGTGTTTTACAACGTTCATCCCTTGAAGGCAAGTGGACTTTATCTGTAATAAAGGTGTTTGCATAAATAGGTTTCATTATCCATGTATATTTAAAGGCACACTTAATTGCACAGAGGTCTAAAGTGCTGATTAGCCCTAAAACAGTTCTCCATTGTGTGCTTTTTTTTTTTTTTTTTTTTTAAAGCTTTTTGCTCTTTTGTTTCTCCACCACTAACGTGTGTTTTGGCAGGCACCATTTGTTGTTTTTATCAGGCTCCTTGCAGCTCATAAATGGCTAAGTTCAGACTAAATGTTGTTAAAAAGATTCTAGCACAAACCTGGACAATGATGAATGTTAATAGATGTTCCAAAGGACCTCCCGAATGTTTGTGGAAAATTCTGTAAACTTAGGATTTATCCCTAAATTCATAAGGTTGCTTTTATTTGAACTAATAAGGCTGAAAGCGTTTGTCCTGGCACTGCCAATTTTAGTGATGTAACATGAACTTTGAATGTTTAAGAGTTAAAATGCATTTGAATACTCCAAATGCACAAAAAAATGATTTAGAGTTTATATTATGAACTAAAGTGTTGCTAACTCTGATGCTACGTTCGCGTGTTCGAACGCGGGTTCTTGAACAAAGTTTTAGGGCTGCACGGTGGCGCAGTGGTTAGCGCTCTCGCCTCACAGCGAGAAGGCCCCGGTTTGACTCCCGGCTGGGACCTTTCTGTGTGGAGTTTGCATGTTCTCCCCGTGCATGCGTGGGTTTTCACCGGGGACTCCGGCTTCCTCCCACCGTCCACAAACATGCTTCATAGGTTAATTGGTGTCTCTAAATTGCCCCTAGGTGTGAATGTGAGAGTGAATGGGTGTGTGATTGTGGCCCTGCGACAGACTGGCGACCTGTCCAGGGTGTACCCCACCTTCGCCCTTCAGTAGCCGGGATAGGCTCCGGCACCCCCATGACCCCGAAAGGGTCAAAGCGGTCAGGAAAATGGATGGATGGATGAAATGATCTGGCGGGCCGGATGTAATCACCCAGCGGGTCGTAATTTTGACTTATGTGGTCTATAGGCTCAGATTTTTTTAGACAATAATGAAGTTTAGGATGATGGAAAACCAAAAAAAAGTCCAAAATATAAAAATATTATTTTTTAATCAAAGCTTAAAACAAGTAAAAAGAACACAGGAATGTTGCTGTTGTGTGACGCATCACATTAAATGATCCATCATGACCCTTAATTAACATCATTGGTGGCAATACTTCCATGTGTAAATGTGAATTTTCAGTTATAAAACGTTAAGCATTCAACCTTAAAGGGTTGCACTGCTGAGCTGGACCCTCCGTTTCTTCATAAAAGTTGTCTGTTGACAGCTTTTGGTCACATGGGTCACATTAAAAGCCGGATGGGAGGTTGAAACAGTAACTTAATCCAATTTCTTCAGTAGCTCGGAATATCAATTTTGAAACTGAATAAAGTTGCATGATTAGTTTAGATGTCTTCTCGGGAAATACAACTGACCTCAGTGTTGTGTTTCACAGAAATCACAGTTTTCTTTCTCAGTTTGTCTCTTTTGAGAGTTCACTTACGTAATGCAGATAGTTTTCTTATTGAATTTTTGTGTTGTTGTGCTGGTGTGACTGGCATCTGTTTGTATTTTCAGCAAAGGCCACACTGTCATTTGATGTGCCGGTGTGGGTGTGTGGGAGCGGGCTGCTGTATTTGTTGTTGTTGCCTCATACACTCTTGTCTTTAGGATTTCTATTCTCGCCACTTCAATAAAACCAGTGACTCAAACAACCATTTTATTAGTAGATTTTTACTCCTTTTTCATTTCAGAGTGAAATGACCAGGAACTTTACATTTGTCTTTTGTATACGTTGACTGTCTGATGTTGACCCTTTAGAGAAACGTCCTCTTAGCTCTATAGCTGAGTGCGGCGCGTTTGGTCAAGGGGAAAATGAGCGATTCAACTCCAGAGGTGTCGGGTTAAAGCTGTGGGTGGTCTGTTGTATATTTGCTAAATTAAACTGTTCCCACAGTTTAGTTTCAACAAGAACCAGTGGTTTGAGGGGAAATGTTGGAAAATATCAGTCATGAGAAAGTTGGATTAGGTCGGACATTTTTCTGATGCAATTTTTCACATTTTTATTTAAATCACTGAAGCGACAGTTAAAAATCTCACCCGAAAATATCTTTTTGTGTTATGCCCACTCCAGTTTTGGACTTTTACGGATACATTTTTGAAATTGTTTCATGTTTTATCACTTGTTTTTATAGTTGTGAAGGAATCTGCTGAGGAGGGTCCAAGCTGGCAGAATTCCAGCTGTACCAGAATTCCAGGCTCCCTAATTGAGTCGCTTGTTGCTTGTAAAGCAGCTGTCCCAATCAGCTCTTCTTCATTTACCTGCTCATTTAAAAAAGAT
>NC_050532.1:7886278-7901741 GCF_002922805.2 Oryzias melastigma | reverse complement strand
GTTGTTCCCGTGTTTTGTGGATTGATGTTCTGTAAAGATAGAAATTGCTAAACTAGACCCACAAAAATGGATTTTCCAACTTTAAGGTTGCATTCATTGTGATGCCGACCTTTTTGGCTCCTGCTTTTGGGGATAAATGAAAGCAAATGCTAATGCAGGTAGAGCCCGATTATCTTGTGAAGACTAGTGCTGATGCACACCTCTGTGAATTCATTGTGCTCCTGTAACTTAGCAACCGGTTCTATTTCACCAACCAACTTCACTTCCTGGAAGTGCCGGCATATTTTTTACACATAGGGAATAGAATCATTCTTGTTTAAACTACAATACTAACTTGTTGAATTCTATGGTCCCTTCTCCCTCAAATGTAGTGATACAAATTTCCTCCAATTTTCACTTTTTTTATTAAAAAACTGGATTTTTAAAGTAGTTTAAGATAGTTTTAAAAAGCCACTTCAATGAATCTTGTTTTTTTTGTGGCTTTTTTCCTCTTGATGGAAGGCATGTAAATAAATAAAGTCTTAAAATTGCATTTCTGAATATTTCTATCTTTAAATTGTTGTGAATTGGGTAGACATTTTGTGGTAGAGTGTCCACCCTGAGATTGGAAGGTTGTGGATTCAAATCCCAGCTGAGTCATACCAAAGACTCTAAAAATGGGACCCAGTGCCTCCCTGGAGTTGGACTGGGGGGTTAAACCACCAAATGGTTCCTGAGCGCAGCTGTGTCTGCAGCTCACCGCTCCCCCAGGGGATGGGTCAAATGCAGAGAACACATTTCACACTCTTAGGTGCGTGACAAATAGTGGGACTTTAACTTTAACTTGCAGACAAATAGATTCATGTTACGGTTGTGTCTGAATTCGCCCCCTAATCCCTAACTACTAAAAAACTATATAGTGTGCTGGATTTTAAAGGTAATTTGGACATGATGCGCACTAATTTTCTTTCGTTTTTCTAAACACTGGATATGACCCCACTGATTTCAAGTGAAAATCGAATAAAAACGAACATTTCACAGCATTTATTTATGACTCCACTGTGTTCTGATGATGAAAATGTGGATGGTTTAATCAAAAATTGCATTTAAACACATTTTTTTGTTCGAAATTGTTCAACCGCAATGCATTGTGGTCTATATCCGCTAATCTAGTGAACATCGATGTACGCTCGTTTTTCGCAAAGACTTCTGGGAAATTTCTAGTGCACTCAAATTTGGAATTAGTAGATTCGGACAGCACTACAAATAGTGCACTATATAGTGATTAGGGAGAATTCAGACACAATCTGCATCTTTGTTTTCTTCGTTTAAGCTGGAATCTGGGTCAAAACCGTACAGCTGGATGGCTTTGACATTGGATGGCATTTTTGTGGCCCCGGCGATGTTCTGTAGGTGTTGTGAGGGGCTGTAAGCAAGCAGGAGAGCATCTACTCCGCCCACAACTTGGAGGCAATTTCTCATGAACTCCTACTGCCTTCCAGAAAAATGACTTTTAGACAATTTTTTTTAAATTTTGGCTACAAATGTGATAAAAGACCACTGGGAACGCTTTTACAAAAGACGTCATTTTATAAATCTTTACTGAAAGTATATTAGCAAATGAATTAGATTTATAAGAAACACAAAATACTAAAAAGGAAGTCCTTTTTTTTTCCATGGTCATGTATCTTTTTCTGCACAAACACACTTTGACAGTTTAAATCTAGAGGTGATGGATGGTTTCGGCTTCTGCACTCCTGTTTTCCACTGTCAGGCCCAGCAACACTTCAGCTGGTGCCGGGCTTTTCTCCGCTTCTCTCCGCTCATCTGACATTCATTAGCTGTAATTGGTTTGTTTGCCATGCAGAGCGTCAGACTCATGGTGATATTACTTTCAGGGGAAATTATAAGTGATTATAGTACACATCCCTAACCTGTAATCCTTTGTTTAGTGAGGTGTTCCTCTGAGAGGGTGCGCTCTAATGACTTCTGCCTCCTGCAGATTCATGACTTTTACTAGTTTTCTTTTGTTTCACTTTTATTTCAATAATCTGTTTTATAAGATGACATTTGGACCCATTAGTTATTATATGGCTGACTAATTATTCAGGCTTCTTTTTTATGCATTGGAACAGCTGGCTGTGATGTTTTTGGAGCCAGTCAGGTGAGTTAAACTGGTCTGAGTATGTATGTCCATAGGTGTTTGGCAGTGAGGTAATTCCTGTTAGGGTTAAACTTCAACGGCCTGTAGTTAGTGACGGACCAGTTATGTTAAATTAAAACAAAGGTATCTGTAATAAAGTCTGACCGTTCAAGTGTGTAAGAACATTAAGGGATTGTTCTCATCCTCCCAGCTTCAAACGGAACGCTCGTCAGTCGGACCCGGCCTGAGTCGTGTTGTAGGGATCTTGGCCTAGCAATTTTCAGAAATTTAAGAAACTGACATTGTGATGATCGTGGTCACTTCACACAGTGATTTGACCAAGTGAATGGAATAAAGGGTAAAACACAGGCAGTCTGTGTGATAAAATGAATGGTAACCAGTTGTTTTCTTCACACAAATTGCTTTGACATTTATTTGTGCAGTAAAAATGCACATTTGGTGCCCTAATAGGACTTGTTCACTGCTTGCACCATAAATAACATACAAATTACTCAGGTCTTTAAGTTGCTGTGTGAGAGGTTTTGATGCTGCAAGGATTGGGCACAAAAACGGATGCAAGCAGTGCAGTGTGAAATCACATGACGTTGAGTTTTCACTAGCTGGTATGAGAATGGTGTTTGTTTTTCTTCTTCAAGTCGGCAAATAAGAAAGACAAACTTGATTAATCCGAATTCTTCCCTTCTCCCTACCCCTACATTTAGCCCTCCAAACGGAGAGTTTTAGGTAAATCTTGGCGTTTACCGCCCAATCAAAAAGAGTCTGCTATTTAATGGTTAGTGCGCTAAGCTAGCTCCAATTACATTTCTTTTTTATGTTGGCTTTAGGTTGCTTCTAGGTAAAGCTCAGCGTTCCACGACCAAACAAAATGAGTGCTGGCATAAAAATGTCCGTGCGTGTCCAGTCACATAACAAAAATGTCCGATTCTCGATGTGCAGAAAAGCTGCAAAGATTTATCATTGAAATATAAATTAAAATAAAATTCTTGGAGATGTTCAGATATCTATCTTTTTAAAGCACTGTTGAGAATGATGTTCATTACATTTTTGTTGTCACAACTTACTGTGTTAACATACATTTATGTGTGTAGCTGTAATACTCATGGGGAGCTAATTTGTCAGGATGTCCAACTGCTGTACATTGATAGAACAATCTGACTGCAAACCTGAAGGAACCTTTTCTGTGTTTTTTTACTTGAACATATGTGCAACATTCGTCCTTCACCAATTTAGAGTATTTTCTAATGGAAAACGCATGTATTTCTCTGCAAAGCTGTGTCTAACTAATTGCAAGCTGTTACTCCTGATGGAAAAAGAAGCTCAGCTACCAGCAGAAGAGGCTGCTGGATTTTGGTTAGAATTTACTGCTCTGCAAAAAATGGCTCCTCCTAAAAATTCTCATCCTTTTGGCAGCTTTTCTTTAGGTAATCAATACCACAAATTCTTATTTTAAAATAAAAATTTTAGTCACAAAGACCTGTTTTCTCAAACTAAGATTATTTTGGTATTGAGAAACATTCTTGATAAAACATATTTTTCTTGCAAGACTGATAAAAAGACTCAAAAAACAAGGATCTTTTTGCCTTTGTAAAATTCAGTTTTTGCCGTATGGTTGCCACCAGGATTTGAGTTTTTTTTTTTTTTTAACTAACTATGATGTAGAACCCGGCTGATCTTCCATGTAGTAGCTGAATTTTGAGGGTTATAGATGCTTGGATTGAATCGGTTGTAACTTACAGAGCTGACATGTGTCAAAGTATCTCCCTAAAACTCCTACATGTTTTGGAGTATTTTTTTTAGTTGGTCATACAGATGGAAAAGTGCTGTAAATAAACAGTTGCATTAGCAGAGTAATGTTTTTTTTTTTTTTGAGAATAATCCACCAAAAACATATGACTTTGAAGTATTAAACTACTTTTCCTCCTGTTATAAAACACTTAATTTAAAAATAAGAAAGTCTCCCTTTAAGCACGTATATGAAAACTCTAAATTTTCCAATTTTAGTTCTGCTTGTTGCTGTTTCTGTGTCTTTGCTTTTTAGTTACTTTAACCCTGGACACTTTTCTTCTGGGCTTTTAAAGTTATTTGACGATATGTTGTTGTTTTTTTTTTTTTTTAGTTCATGTTGGGTAACTAGCAGCAATTAACAGTAGTAAAAAAGTGAAAATAAATTAAATGGAGAGAAAATACATTAAAAGAAAAAAATATATAGCAGCCAAATTTGACCCCCTCCAAAACGGATAATTGATTTTTCCTTTTATTTATGAGACATATAATGCAGTTACATTGTGAAAATGAAAAAGCATTTCTGTTAATACATTTTAATTGTCAAATTTGCCATTTTTAATTGAATTTTGGTACAAATTTACTTTGAAGAAGAAAAAGAATAAGTCGTTTAGAGGACTGAATTAACATTTTATTTTTGATCAACTTACGCATTTGTATTGTGAAAATGAAAAAGCATCTCCGGTATTGACTTATATTTTGAAACATGAGTCACATTTACTTCCCAATTATTAAAGGTTAGGTATAATTCTCTGCGTTGCTGTGTCCGTGACTTTTTGAATATATTTTATATTATATATAAATAAAGTTGAATTGGGACTTTTGATCATTCAGAAATACTTTATTTGGAAAACAGGGTATAATTCATATTTGTCTTACTTCAAAGTCATTTTTGGAGCTGAGAATTAAAAATAAATACTCAAATGACTTTATAAAGAAGTGAGGTGATTGTTAACATTCTGCTAATGAAAGAAAAACCCACAATTACTTGTAAATACATTTTTTCTTCCTTATTTTATTTCTAAAAAACCCCCAAAACTTTACATTTAAAATGTTGAATTTTCATTAGATGATCTTCAATATTTTTTTTTTACTTTTGTCAATTTAAGATTTTTTTCCAGTGACAGTTGTGTGTTTCTATTTTGCTATGTGTGTATAATCGATACACACGCTTGCATCAGAATGCTGTCAATACCAACCACACAAGTCACATGACAATGTGCTCTCTTCTCTCCTCCTTTCACACTTTTTACTCTCCATAATAAGCTGTTGTTAATAGCTACACATTGAATCACGCTTCTATGGCAACAGTGCGGATCATGTGAAACTCCTTAGCACAGCTTGTAGGTGTATTTATTTCTCTGCAGACTAGAGGAGTCATTCTATTAGCAGAATGGATCAGAAGTGCCTCTTGTGAGTTGTCCTGCCCTTCAACAGGCATTTCTTTATTTGTTAGCAAAGTTATCCTGCAGCATTTTTACGTCACTGATGTGCAAATCAAGGTCCCCTTAGACATATTACGTTTGTCTGGCGTAGACTTTGTAGCCAATAGAACAGGAAACACAGCCCCTATTGTCCAAGAAGGGATTAATTCTAAATGTATTTTTCCTTTTCAAATTATTTCTGACCCCTCACATTATTTTCCGATTCCTAATTAATAGTTTTAGGCTGATTCTCCATGTTCATAACCTAGTACTATACCCATTTTGTTTGGATAAAAGAGCTTTTATTTAGTTTTATTGTATTATTTTCACAGCTGTATTTGTCTGAAGATTTTCCCTTCTGCATAAATATGTGACTGTGGTTCAGTTTTGTAAGCTGCATGTACTCATCATCACATTGAAAATAGCTGGTCATGTGTTGTGGCCTTTTCGGTTTCCCCCTCCGGAAATCTTAAAAGGATGCTGGGAACAGTGAAATGTCTTTGTCTGTCAGAGCAGAATTTTTCTTTAAGGAATAGTAATGTGAGATTTCAACCAGGGTTTTTTAAGATAAGCGCTAGTTTGACCCTTTTGAGAAAGTTGATGTACATAAAAAAAATAGAAAAAATGGAAAGAAATTGATTTATTTTTGATAAATGTTTATTTAAAACAAATTCACAGTACATTTTGGACATCCTCAAAGGATTAAAGACCCACTCTGATGAAAATTGTGTTTTTGGTGTTTTTATTAGTATTTTTTGGATGACTGAGAATATATATATATATAAGAAAATTAGGCTTAAAGGAAGTTGTTATTCAGATTTCTGTGAATCAGGAGCAGACAAAAAAATGCCTTTGGAAAAAAAGCATGTAGGTGTAACATAGACAATACTACGGCAAGCCACAAGCTTCTTGCTCCACTCCATTCTCAGAACATGTAAACAGATGGATGATGGGATGTGGGGGTGGGGTTGCTTCACGCCAGCAGTCCCGCCCACAACACAGAGGCCAATTTCTAATTAACTCATGCCACTCTGCAGAAACTATGTCCTAGAAAACATCACACGTTTTTTTTTAATTTAGGCTAAAACAGCATAATTATAATTAAAAGATGACTGGGAACACTTATCAGGTTTCCTTGGTCGAATTTTGAGCACCTCTTAAACAGAAAAAGTTAAAATGTCGTGCTTGTGGATTTCAATTAATGGACACTAAAATGATATCTCAGTTTGAGCATAAAAAATGCATCGGATATTAAGTATGTTAGGGTTATAAATAACATGTGAGAATTCTTACTTTAAAAGCATTACAGGAAAATGATAATAAACCAGATTAACAGCATTCTTTAAACACTTACTCTCCGTTTATATGTGGGGGAAAGTTTTCCAACCATCAACAGGTGTGGAGATATTTTCAGAGGTGTGTGTGTGTGTGATGCAGGCTTTGATAACCCCTATTGTTCATCAGCAGAGGTCAGTTGCCGTTTTTACAGAGATGGCACCATAACCCCATAAAAAGATGCCCATGTAGTCATGCTGACTTCAAGCTGGCGTCATGATGCTTACTTCAGCTTTGCAGATTCTGTCATACCGATGGCAGTAAGGCTAAATTTGCTATCCAAACAGTTCTTGTGGCATCAAGCGATGTGTTTTGGTCTGCTGAGTCTGTCATAGACAGCTGAAGACCGCAGAACCCTTCAGCCTCGGATTTATGTAACAGTTATAACCAAGACCAAGACACCACCTCCTGTTTCAGGAATTGAAGTCATTGAAGTACCAAATATTGCAGTTTCTTAAATGACCACTAGAGGCTGGGTTCCAAAAGGAGCACATTTCTTTGCTTTCTGATGGTAAACAGTCAAAAAAAGAATACCAACAAATTACAACTTTTAAAACAAATGACTTTTCCATTTTTTTCTCAAGAAATAATGATTCATTCTTCAGTTCTGGGGAGTAAATTTCAGTCTGTAAACTTCAGTAATCCTGATCCACTTCAGCCTTCGTTTCTATTTTTAAGAATGCCGAGGGGAACATCAGAAATTGAGTTTGGAAAGCAAAGTAACTGAAATCAAGTTAGTTTGTGAGGTAACTGTTTTTACACATGCAAAAAAGAAAAAAGAAAGGGAAGAAAACTAAACGGAAATACACAAATTTTGAAAACATTGTTGGCCTCTGGTTGGATTTATTTGCAAAACCAATTGCACTGAGTGTGACTTTTTTTCTTTCTTTTTAATTAACGTCAATTATATTTGTCCTGTATTTAAATTTGAAATTGTGATTTTTGATTAACAGATGTGTTTAGAGCCTCAGCTCTTACTGTTTTCCAACAACTTTCAGGGCAGTTTGGTAAAGACGGGGGCACATTTACATGGCAACAACCAGAGAACTAAAAAACTAACTTAAATTTGGTTTTATACAAACTGATGGATGACCAACCAAATCTATTAGTTAAGGTTTCTAGTGTGTGCACTTATAGGGTCCAGATGACCCCACCCTTACATTGATGTGTGATCCCTCCCATGACAAAGGTGGACAGGATTTTATGTCTGCTAAGGACACCAGTGAAGATAAAAAAATCCTTGATAAATCCTTGTGGGGTCCAGATGAGCCCACTTTTAATTTAAACATGCCTAGGATAGCACAAAGGTTAGAGAAGATGGAGAAGAAGGTCTGAGATAACATGACAACCTTTAATTCAGCCTTAGATGAACTCTGAACTGCACACTCTTTGTGTCTCATCACTCCTGATTCAAATGACTGAGGGCAGATGAGCTGGACTGTTTGTGTTAGAGTAGCGATAAAGATTACATGTGCTGTGGTACTTGAGGAGCAGGGTTGACTGATCCAAATGAATTTAGTTAAACTCTTCAGGAAAATGTATATATAAAAATACTAACTTGATCTTGTTGATCTAGTTCACGTTTAGAAAGCAAGAAAAAAGAGCTGACTATTATGCTTAAAATATAATTTCTTATTATTTCTTTACTCAAATCATTGTAAGTCAGGTTACTATTAGATAAATCTTGTAGGTGTGACATTCTGTGGTAAACCACAAGCTCCTTGTACAGTAAATCAAAAGATGATCGGAGTGAGACTATAGCAAAAAAACTGAGAAAGCAAAAAGGTTCTGTTGTGGTCTCGACAAAACCCCATATGTAAACATTTTGCTGTAATTCTATAGTACAGCATAATTTAAATTCTTATTCTGAGACTCTAAAACATAGAGAGATGTCTGTCACCAGTTATTAAATATCTGGTTTCTTACTGTAATCAAAACTGTGAGGAAACCCCTGCTAACCTCTGCGTGTTCATTGATGAGGAAGAAAGTGACCAAAAACTCCATTGGAAGTTAGTCTTTTTGGTAAAAATGTTAGATTATAGTTGTACAGAGTATTCTGGGTCGTCGCCATGACTGATGACGCCCAGTAAAATGGACTTCACAGATGTATCCCTGAGGTGGGCCCTGTGTGGCTTCAGGCCAATGTCTGGGATTACAAAATAAACTCCCCCATGGTCCTTTATACCTTAAATGGTCATCTTGACCGAATCTACATTTTAAGTGGTCAGTGTCTGTGCCCCAGCAAAATGATCTATAGTTTTGTATTACGGCCCCCTACTTGGTTTCAACTGGTCTGGAGCTCCATGTTGATTAATGTAGGTAGCAATGCATCAATGTGTTATAGTGCTGCCACAAACGATTATTTTAATAGTCGACTAATCACGATTATTTTTTCCGATTAATCGACTAATCGGGTCATACGCAAAGTGGATGTAAAACACACATCTTAACCATCATTGGCTTTAAAGTAACTAAATAATACTAGATATAGCATTACCTGTGATGATGTTAATGTGAATGCTGTAAGCTGAATTTGGCAGCTGAAATTTCTAGAGCTGATAGCTGAAGATGCTGAAATTGATAGCTTAAAAATGCTGAAGTGGATAGCTGAAATCGCTGAAGCTAATAGCCAGCTAAAATATTAGGTAAATGCCAAATTAGTCTTAAAAACTGAAAAAAGCCCAAATTAGCCAAAACAGCTAGCATGTAGCTGAAATATTAGCTAGACTCCAAAATAGCCTAAAAAAACTGGAACAATTCTAAATTAGCTAAAACAGCTAGCATGTAGCTAAAATATTAGCTAGACTCCAAAATAGCCTAAAAAACTTGAATAAATGCTAAAATAGTTCAAAAATCTAGCTGAAGGTCATTATAACTTTCAACTTAACTACACTCTGACTCCATATAATATAAAGTAGCGACTAATTGACTATTAAATTAGTTGTCGACTATTTTAATAGTCGATTAGTCGTCGATTAGTCGACTAATCGTGGCAGCCCTAATGTGTTAACAAAGTATAATAGTATAAAAAGTCTTCATTTAGAATAAGAAACCTTTCAGTTTATAGGAACAGCTCAATTTGAACAGAAGTCCATCAAGCAACATTTACAAGCAAACAAACTGAACGTGTTTTACAAAAGTTCAACAGAAGTTTTATAGAAGTTTAAATGTGTTATTATCTGGAATATACTCAGCACAGTTTGGCAAGAATTAAAGCAGGATTTAGGCTACTAGATGTTTTTTTTTTCATTCATGAAACTGAAATGGTTATTTATAGGATGTTTATTTTGGTTTACAGGATTTGGTGTTTGTTTATTTTGCCTACTTCCTTTTCTGTAAAAGATTGTCTTTGTTGTTGTGTTTCATATCTGCTGTTTGCTGCTGATTACCACAGCAGGTTTTCATCAATCATTTCTCTCTGTTTATCCCCCGGTTTGCTCACCTTCAGGTTGTTATCAGTTTGTGTTGTCTTGTCTTGTCTGATGCCCTTTTCCTCCTTTTTTATTCAGACCTTGATTTTATTTTTATTTTTTTGCCTTTCCAGCATAGTTTTGTATTCTAGAAATCTAGTATTCCCATGTATGCATTGAGACTTATAATTGGTATGCCCATTTTTAGGAATGTAAAGTGCTGCTTGGACTGAAACTCATCCATATTATCATGTCTTGATCTTGATGTTTTGAACAGAGTAAATAACTTAACAGCGTTGGCTATATTTAGTTATGATACTATTACTAATAATTCTATCTTCATCCATAAAACATTTGGGTTTAGACGTAAAGCAAGAAGGCTCAAAACAAAAATCATGACATCCTTGTTGCTGAGGAGCTTTATGGCTGTATATTTGCAGAGTCAGCATCCCGAAAAATGTAAGATCCGTCTCTGTGCTGGATGGGGGAGTGACTTTTACAGTGTTTACATTATGCAATGTTAATGCACTAACGGTAAAACACATAGCAAAATCCTTAAAGGCAAATATTGACTGTTAATTTACCCTAGTGTGTCTTTTAGGAAGCTGTTGCTGTTGTTTTTATGACCTGTACCTCCGGTTTTGCGTGCTGGTGGAGCTCAGTCTTGATAGGTTAAAACAAACATATATGGAACATCCATTTTAAAAAGTCTGCAAGGGAAAACAGGTTCAGTCCTAATGGTATGTTCAATGCAGACGAGTACACAGCACTTCTTTAGTTTGAAATCACAAATATGCTACACATTTGTTGATAATTTCGATATTATAACTTAGCTTAGCATAAAAATGGCACAAAAATCAATTGTAGTGGAAAGATTTGAAGCAGTTATTGTCTCTAAATACATAATATCTGAATCATTTTTCTGTCAATTTTGAGTAAATTTAATTTTTTTGGGAGATACATGACTTATGCTATATTTATATATATTTTACACTTGTGCACTAATACTTGAGTGATATATAGTGGTTATGTTAGCTTTTTTACTCAACAGGTTGTGAGCGGCAGTAAACAGACTGCAGTTATATGGTGTATTTGTAGTCTTATTGACCACTCAGTGCACTTCCATTCAGCTATCTTTGTCTATGTTGTATATCTTTATTTAGCCCACAGTGTGCTTATTTTTACACATATTGTGATGGTTTTATGACCATAAACCATCCACACTGTTGACAAGGCGACAGTATATTGTATGTGTTATCATTAAACACGTATGACTAGCCATGTCTGGAATATGGAGTGGCGGTTCATCCGAAGTATTTGGTTATTTGCTTTTTTGTCTTTGAGGTTTTGTTTGTGGCTTTAGTGTGTCTTTATGGTCTTCCTTTATCTATGATACGACGATATAATATTTATTATAAAGTAAAGTATTATTTTTTTTAAAGTACTATTCAGTTCTCATTGTTGCCTACACTTTTATCCCTCTTTACATGCTTTCATGAAGCTACTGACCCCTTCACTGGTCTATTAATTACTTAGCAAATCTAAAAGCCTCTGAGGAAAAGAAAAAAAAAAAAAAAAAAAAAAAGTTTTCCTCCTCAGAGAGTATAATTAACAGCATTTATCCTATTTGATATCACCATTCTGAATATTTGCAAAATATATCAACCAAGATTTTGCAAATTTATAAATATTTTCTTTAATATTGACCAACATTTACTCTGACTGCATCTGCTAAATTGTAGTGCAAGACTGTTTTTTAATTTTTTGATCGTGTAAAGATGATCCTTTTTGATCGATTTATCCAGAATATTACACAAAGAGTCAATTTAATGAGGGAGCATGCTGTTTCATTTAATGTTATAGATATTTCTGTAACAGCATAAAAGTGTCTTAAAAATATGAGACGTTTTTAAATATCGAATCTT
Organism: Oryzias melastigma; assembly: GCF_002922805.2. NCBI lineage: Eukaryota > Metazoa > Chordata > Actinopteri > Beloniformes > Adrianichthyidae > Oryzias > Oryzias melastigma. Next base: position 7,889,722 of record NC_050532.1, on the reverse strand, counting down.
TTTTTCTTGTCGTGTTCCTTGTTGCTGTGCAACCGATGAACTCTCAGGGCAGTGCCCTTGGAGCTCTTGCCAGTACCTTTCAGGCCTTTTTTCATTTTTTTTTTTTTTCCTGCAACAGTTTTTACATGTACTGAAGCATCACTGCACCATTGTTTGTACCCAAAAGAACTGCAGTCATGGGATCTGTAAATGCTGTGTCCTTCAGGGAGTTGGTCCTTTGTTCAGTCAGATACTTGAACACAACCCTCTCTCTCAAACTTTTTTTTTAGTGGTTCTTCAGAAATGGGAACTGCCTTTAAATTACACATAAAATAACCACATTTTTATATGTGTGTGTGCCCCATCTATTTTTATTAGTGATCCTTGCTGCCAGCTGCATAGGAGATGTTTTCCAGTCCCTTCTTACAGGCTCACCCAGCAGTCTGTGAATCAAAGGCACTCCATGACCAGAGACAGTAAATCTCTGTCAGCCATAGCTGCAGCTGGAACACATATCAGATGGCAGATTCAATCTCATGAATAAAACTTGATGTGTGTGTGTGTGGTCGCTCATCACCAATCATTAGAATGCATAAAATCAAGGGAAATGGTTCATCCTTGCCCGTTATCCACCTGGTCGTTTATTCAGCTTTCGATAGGAGGAGCTTCTTGCATTGCTTTTCTATTAAAAACATACATTTCTTCTTAAATAAGCAGTAAAGAAGTTGCTGGATTAAATTCTTAATGTACAAAATGACTTTTCTGGATGCAAAGTCAGCAATATTCCTTGTGTAACACACAGTCTGCTGACTAAGCTTTAAGTAAAGCTTGGCACACTGACTCCAGAAAGACACATTTAATCCCTTTTCAGTGAATTTCAGCTGTGAATTGACCCGGTAATGTAAATTTCAGAGACTTTGGAGACATTCTAACTTAATTGATTTCTGCTTTCATGCTGCAGGACTCTTTTCTTCCTGTGCCTCGCATGAATCCCCCTTTAATAACAAGGTCTGAATTTGCCCAAGGCAAAAAAGATTCTCATCTTTTCTGCACTGCGCTGTGGTCTAAAATATGTGGTCAGGTATATTATTGAAAATTCCTGCAACCGATGAGAAAAAAAAAAAAGGTAATGGTGGAGCATAAAACTGTTGTGTCTTTCTTGGTAGAAATTTGATTTTAAAATGAACAATTGTGGATCTATTTGATTTAATTTAGCCCGTAAAGGATAAAGAGTTTGTATTCCTCTTAAGTTACAGCAAAGAAGGACTTTGTCTGCTTGGCATCAGACCTCCCACAGACTCCTTCATAGATTTATAGAGACGCCATTGTGAGGGACATAAAGGAGGACTGCCTTGTAGAGGCAGTGCCCGTTGGAGGCTGGAAGTGGTGCCCAATGCCAGCTTTCTGTCCTGCATGTAGAGCAGGCAGTCACCCCATACAAGTTCAAATTCCTAAAAGAAAATTATAATTTTTTTGCTTTTAATCTTCTGTTTACAAAACATTAGAAAAGGCTGACATTTTAGGGGCTGTTTGGTAGATTCCCAAACTGACTTTGCAGTGAATCATTAGTTGCCATATGGCACAATAAATAGCTCCTATTATGTTGTTATCAAAGCTTTTATTTTCCGTCCACATAGTACCAAGCTTTTGTTTTTTTTTCTTTCATGTTTACTTAATAGCGCAGTGTGTCTGCACATCTGTTGGTTTTTATATTTAGAAAGGGCTTGTCACATTGAGCTAAAACAGGCTCTGAAATTACACGTGGTTCAGATCAGGCTAGAGAAGCTGTCTTTTTAGCTCTGAGGTTATCATTATTCTGCGGCTGCTTGTCACAAGAAAGCCCGGGTCCTCAGATCCCGCTCCAGCGATGCTTTCCACATGTGTTATGACTGTGAGGCAGAGCAGGAAAGTAACAGGGTGTGATAAGGCCTACCGTCCCCACGCCGGGCCTTATATGGACAGGTTTTTAACCTCAGCTGCTAAGTAAGCTTAGCTGGTTAGAAGTTCATGGAGTCTATAATCCATGTTTCAGCTCATAAAAAATAAGAATAGACTGAGAAAATCCTGCAAGGGGGCAGCAGGACAATAGACGCTGTGTGAATTTTTTGATTAATTTGTTCTCCTTATAGAGATACATTTTAGGGGACAGTATTACAATTCATTCTTTAATTTTTTCTATTAATCAAACAAGAAATTCAAGTTATAAATTGACCAATCCAGACACCTCAATAAAAGTTTGCGGTTCCACGTCGCACATTTGAAGCGTTTGACAGATTTACCCAAGCCTCCTTTCAAATGGTAGGGGTGTGGCCTTCCAACAAGCTCACTCCTGATTGGTGAGAGTAGAAATGAGACTTGGACAAACCGGGATCATTCACTGTAACTCAAATTGTCTGGCTCCAACATGGCAGAATTCGTATTGCGAAAACATGTCAACTGAATCGACTTAATTTTGTTGGAGCCGGAAGTGAGCCATCTTCTATGGGTGACATCACATTCACATGGTCCAGTTCTCATTTACAGTCAGTGGTTAAAACAGGCCATCAGCAGTGCCAAAGTTTTTGGATAATGAGTCGCAGGTTTTTTTACATTATTTGGCCAGGGGGTGCGACTTATATTTGATTTTAAATTTTTATTTTATATATAAAATAAATAGCAACAACCACTAGAGATTATTTGTTACTGAAGAAGAAGCGCTGCTCAGCAGGTTTGCAAAAATAGTTCGGAATCTGAGACAAGGAGCTTAAAAATTGTTTTAATATGTCTTTTCATCATCTGTGTTTAATCCTATTCCATTGTCACACAGACTTGGTCATCAATAAACGCAATTTCCTTTTGATTAGAACTTAAAAACGCATTCACAAGCAGGCTTGTTGGGAACATGAGGCAAACATATGAGGCCTGTTGTTTTGGAAAGATATGGTTGCACTTGCACATAAATTAGTGATGGAACAACAAAGGGTAGTTGTACACAGAAAAACCTGTTTTGCAGGTGCTGGATCAAAGACTGCAGCAGGAAAGAGAAGGTGACCAGAATTTACACACAAATGATGAGCTCAAAATCTTGGATGACTTCCTAGATTATTTCCATAAAATAAATTATATTTTTATTAGTAATCTCTTCTCCAGTTTTTATGTCTTGAATGCTCTTTTCTCAAAGCCATGTTCTCTACATCATTCAAAGAAAACTTGATTTTGAGCATATTTTCTTGACATTGAGGTACATTTACATCGCCCTCTGCAATGTGCGTTCAAGCGACCACTTCCAATAAAAGTCTGAGTAAAGGCGCATTCTTGTGTTCACAGGTTGTTATCATAGACTGTATAATCAATGGACAGCGCAACCCCTCCCACCTCATGTTCCAAATGGGAAGCACAAGCGGGCTCCTAGAAGTGAAAATCCCATTGACTTCTATTGAGAAACAGACAGTCATTACACAGTCAGAATAACCATTTTTTTCATAT
>NC_050532.1:7867492-7886186 GCF_002922805.2 Oryzias melastigma | reverse complement strand
ACTGATTCTTGTAAGCTGCTTTCAGGGGAGGAGTGTGGACTTTTAATAAGCTCACTCATGATTGACGAGAGGGGTTCCCCTAAAAACGTGACTTAGACCGACTCAGACCAATCACTGTTGACGGGTTCCAAATGGAAGCGGAAAAATCATTGACTGATTTGGACTGATTTGGCCTTATTTCGTGAGAGCTGGAGGTAAAATATCTTCTACGGGTGACGTTACACATTGCTTAATCCATTGATAATATATGTCTATGATTGGTATGCAAGTTTCTACACTAGTTTCTACCAATGACTGCATAGGTAAGAACTGGACGGAGCAACCCCTCCCTTCTCTTGTTCCGAATAGAAAATACCCATGGGTTACAAGAAGGCCAAAGTCCCATAGACTTCCATTATGAAAGACAATTATTTCTCAGTCATTCTGTTTGTCAGAATAACCATTCTTCTTAACATTTTCTTTCCAATCCTAAATTTTTTAAAGTTATTGTTTCTTTAGTAAAATGAAGTAAAGTTCTTAAGTAAGCCAAGTTATAAACTGACCAATCAGACCCCTTAGTAAAAGCATGTGGTGCCCACTAGTTCCACCTTGAATGTTTGACATCTCCTGTATTCAGTGGGAGGGATGTAGACATTAAACAATTTCATTCATTATTGGCGACTGTAGTTTCTCTAAAAATGTGACTCAGACTAATCACTGTCGAAGGGTTGCAATCGTTTGCAATACGGCGGTAGGCGTATCAGGAAGTGGCGCCGAAGACTCTGGCCTGATTTTGCAAGAGCTGGAGGTAAGGCATTTCCAATGGGGGACCTCAACACTTATGTCCAGTTTTTACTTATACGGTCAATGGTTTCTACACTAGTTTCTAAGACCATTTTCAGGTTCTTTGCACAAAACGCGCACCCACTGAACGCACAACGAAAGTTAAATCAGGTCAAACTTTGACCAGTCAGGGACTTGTACTTGGTAGTGACCTATGGATGGCTAAACAGGCGTTCAAGAATGCATGTTTAGTGTGTGAACATAGCATTAGTCAAGACAGCATAAATAAATAATAAAAAAAATATCTTTTTATTTCTAAAGGCTTATTAAGAAGTTCGGTTTAAGTGCAACATACTTATAATTGAGTTCACAGAAAATTGAAAGTGCGTGTCAGGAAATGTTGACACTGTCAAACAGCAGTCTGAAGAGTTCTGGCCGCCTCAGCTGGCATATTTGGAAAGGTGTCACCGTGTAAACTGCCAGTTAACAGGCTGCTCGTAGCCGAGACTGTCCAACAGTCCCTTCAGTCTGTTTTGGCTGAGTGTTGTGGAAATCACAGCGTGGGTTTGTTTGAATACTCAGAACTGTCCGCTAGTCCCCAGACGAGTTTTTTTAGACACTCGAAGGCAACAGATGGATAGAACACCACGTGAACTGCATGGGTAAAACTGTGAAGCAAGTGTGGGTGGCTTGATTAGCGTGCGGCCAGTGACACATCAAAAATGTCTCTTACTTTAAGCTGCTGCTGGATACTTTATAATTAGGCGCCGAACAAAGATATGAAACTTTATTCATTAGTGTGGAGCTCTTCTCCAGCATCTGCAGTTTGTTTTCTGCTGAAATGATTTGGGGAATCATTAAAAGCCACTTAGCTGTTGAGTAGTTCTATTGTTATCTTCCATCACGGGCTGTACGCCGCCACAGCTAAACGAACTAATGGGTCAATTATTGAGGACTTCATTGCAACAATAAAACACAAAATAACAAAAACCTACATAAAATTGAAATTATAAGAAGCTCTTGCTTTGCTAAACAGTTTATATGAACTTCACAGTGGGATGATTTCATTCTCTGCAATTGCACTTTTCCTATAAACCTTGTGTTCTGGACACATTATACTCTTTATATTACAATTGAGGTTTTTAAGTTTGTAATTGATGTTTTACTTGTATTTTAATTTTCTGTATGACTTATGTTTTGTTTATTGTGTTGACAATCTGTAATAGTTCTATTCTAGTCTAGTCCAGTCTTTGGTTGACATGTGTCAAAGATCAAACCAGTTGCACGTGGACGCTGTAATATCACCCCACCGTGTGAACATATTTGTAAGCTTAATCTAACTCTTAAATATGGTTAATGTTGTATACTTCTAGGTGTTTTCTACTTTGCTTTAAGACCCAAAGTGCTTTGTGTGATGTACACACTGGGCATGTGATGTGTTCAAGAACATGCTAAATGGCCATTCTTATCCACAAATGGGAAAGCGGTGCAAATCTGGTGAATCTTGCTCCAGACTTTTTCTTTCACAGTTCTGTTCTCATATATGAACTAGTGGTGTCAAATTTTTGTGTTAATAGCGAATGAAAATTACAGATTATTTAACGTGTTATTTTTTTCAAAATTGTATTAATTTCACTTTTAATGGATAACTATTGTTTTGGTTTTTTTTAAATATAAAACAAGAGTCCAACAGTTTACTTGCATGAACACTTTTTTTGAAGTTAGCTGGAAATGTGTCTTACGTCTCTTAGTACATATATTGGTGCCCGTGTACCTAGCTTGCGCCCTGCACCCATCACTGCTGTGACATCATCAATGTGCGACTTTGTGGTTCTTGTCAGAATTAATAGAAACCAATATCACAACTATTATCCATTATGTAAGGGATAAATCCTGACGAGGTGTAAGTAATTTTAAATTAAAGAGGTATGTGGAGCGCTGATCACATCGGATGGTGAATTATAGATATATAATGTTTGGGTTATAATGTATGTATTATAGTATTAAAAAGAAGTTTGTGGTAAATCTTTCTTGGGTTACTACTTCTGTTGTCTTCACTGGTGTCCGTAGCAGACATAAAACTATGATCACCTTTGACCCATCAATATTAGGGTGGGGTCATCTGGACCCCATAAGACAGCCCAAGGGTTAGACCACTCTTTACCTGTTTGCTCTTGTATTTTCTTTCTTAATTTTTTTAGGTTGAAAAATAATCCCCCTAAGTTGCATTAAAAAGCTTAATAAAACCACTAAACCAGCTAAAGTATTTTGATATTTTACTGCGCCACAATGTCACAATTCTTTGATTAAAAATAGATTAATTACATTAAAATAGTATCTCATGACAGTGCTAATATGAACAACTTGGCAACATACAATTGTGTCCAAGCGTAAACCGCTAAAATTGATTTTTCCTATATGATCAATCAAACAGTTAGCACTTTTGAAAGAGATGCTACCCAAACGTCGCTACCAAAGATAAGTCCCTAATTGGTCAAAGTTCAACTGGTTGATGTGTGTTCAAGGGCCGTGCGTTTGTACTTGCTATAAAACAGTTGGGTGTAGTGACGAGTGAACGCAAGAGTTGAGAATTCAACGCGGAGGCCCAAAATGGCAACATATATACATTTGCGTATACTTGTCATTGGAAGTGATCGTTTGAACGTGCGTTTCCGAGGCCGCTGTGAACGTAGCATGACTGTCATAGTCCCATACAATCATGCAAACACCCATTCACTCACTGGTGGTGGGTTATATTGGTGCCGACCTCAACTACTACCTTAACTAGGAGGTTGAGTGTATTGCCCAAAGGCACTTTGACAGATGGGCGGGCAGCTGAATCCTCCAATCAGAGGTCAACCTGCTCTAATAGTCAAACTAGAGTTTTTAGAATATTTAGAAAATGAACACTACAGAAGTCAAATCTTAAACCTTCTTTAATCTGTACAAATAGAATTCAGCATAACTTGAGTTAAAATGATTTTAGCTCGAGTTTGCAAATCTTGATTACTTTTTGTCTTCAGGAGTCTTTTGCAGTCGGGTTAGTCAAAGTAGAGTAGCACATGGTTGAAAGCTAAGCGTTAGTATTTATCCTGGGCCAGTTCTGAGAAGGCATGCTTGGTATGTTGGAGGCTCAGGAGTCTCTTACACTAAACTAGTTCTTTCCAACCAACAAAGCTCAAGTGGTTTCATTCTCTTCTGCACCTTTCTACAGATTAATTTCATTGAGTTTGTCCTTAAAAGCCATATAAATTACATCTTTGAAGATATAATTCTCTCTATTTATCTTATTTGAATTTCAGCTATAAAGCACATTTTTGCCTCAAAATATTTTTTTAAGACTCAAAAGCAAAGAAATTTTAATATTATACTGTTTGTACTGAAACTTCCTTTTTTATATATATATTTGTGGTTTTGGTGCTTAATCTTGAGACTTTTATAAAATGGAAAAACAGTATGTACAGAATTTGCTCACTTAGAATAAACTTTATTGTAACTTCTAGCAGCAGTTAAATTGTGTATGGTCCAACTTTGTACCTGAAGTAGAATAATAAAACAGTAAATGCACCCAGCTCTCCTGAATGTCACCGTCTGTGTTTTTACTAAACACTAAATGCATTCCCTAAAATGATTATTAAAAAAAAAGCCTTTGATGGCAGGAGGATGAAAAGAGCAAAGATGTGAAAGAGAGCTCAAGGTTCACTGTAATTAACACTTGACAAAATTAAGTCATTACCAATCATTAGATTTTTTTTTCAATATGCCACCTGAAATGTAATTTATTCAGCAAATAAATTAACTTTATTTAGCGATTGAAAATCGCAGCATCAAAGTGATTGAGATGGGCTCTTTTATGATCTTAACTGGCTGAAGCTGTGACTAGAAAAGGGCTAAACTAACAGATCCTAGCAGCTGATATACCTTCTTAATGTGGCCTTCATCTGGCAACAAAACTAGTCCAAATACTTGTTTATTACTTACTATTTTCATTTATATGATTATAAAAAATGTTTTTTTTTATAATTTGACAAAACTTTATTGTTTTGACTAAAAATTGATTTTTGCTGAAACACTTTTTAATTTTATCTAAGTATAATTTTTTTAAAAAAAAGGTTAACAATGTTTGAATGATGTAAACTCTATTTTTTTGGAAGATTGAACCAATTCTCTTAGCTTTTCACCTGGTATTTCTGCTTAACCCAAGAACACTTACAAAGTTACACCATCACTTTTGCCGGGTAATTTTTACCTGACATAATATACCCAATAAAAAGTATTTATTGTAAAAATATGACAACACATGATAAATTAGAGTAGTTTTTTTTATTTCCAACTGTAGTATGAGTAACAACATGGAAAATAAGAACATAGGAAGATCCTAAAAAAATGCTTGAAAATTACAGAAAAATTAGGAATTTTAGAACAAAAAATCTATTTGTTTGATGTTCCCAATAACTGCATGGTGTGTGAGAGGAAAACAATGCCTGCTTTTGCTCTTTATCCAGAACTTTTAGCATCAGAAGACGAGCAATGTTCAGATTTATCTCATGCTACATCCCCTCTTTCAATCCCAGCTGTTACAGAGCGTTGCACACCACATTGCCACAGTTGTGGTCCCACAGCTGCCACCCTGATGAGCTGCTAATGCTTCCTCCTGCCTTTCCTCTCCCCCTGTATTTAATCAACAACACACTTTATATGTTGTACATTTATTGTTATTCTTCCAATTATTAAATAATTTTATTAAATTCTACTGTATACTCTCTCCTGCAAAGGAAAAAGACTGACATACAAGTTCAAATGGTCAAATTCACGCCTGCACTAAAACTCTTTTTCCTAGATTACCAGATCATATCACCGTATGGGTTTTTATGCAAATAAGCTTCAAGCATATCGTGGTTAACCTCCCCGAAAGGGCAGCAACAACAACTTCCATTGGCATAAGAACAAAGAAACGTGGTTTGACTTTTAATTTAACTGCAAAATCATTCTTCACACGACTATAAATAGACGGTGGTTCATTAAAGCCAGTGATTCTGCCTCCAGCTGTTGGTTTTATAGCTTCCAGACAATGTTGATGTGGGTATTTTTAGAAAAGCCTTCGTAAAGCCAGGAGCTGAAAATGTAATCTTACAGTGGACAAAGAAAAAAAGAAGGATCCTGTCGTTTAACAACCGGCACAATTATTTACCTAAGTGCAGAGCTGATAGCGTGTGAATGGCTTCCGTATTACAAGCTTAGCTGCTGTTATCTAAACTGCTTTCATTAAAAACCTGTCAGAGTTTACATCTTGCGGTTGTTCATCTCCTAAAGTGATCTATGAAATTCAAATTTATAAATGATTGTAACCATTCATTTCCCTTTAAAGCTTTTACATAAACTTTAATCCATTAATTCCTGTTGTTGCAAATATGTGACAAACCATCTAAACTACCTAAATGTGGCGTCTGCTTAAAAGGAAAAGAAATTAGAGATTTTTTTTTGTTTTCATAGCTGGAGATTAATTCAGAGGCTAAGGGTTAAGCTCTTTGAATAGATTTGTTTTCCCTTTTAGGAAAAATGTGTCAAACTCCTGTTAGTTTAGCTTCACAATCATCGTTTTTGTCACATTGTTAGTCTCTCTGGACAGTTTTTGACTGTACATGTTCTAACCAAATGATTTCCTGCATGAATTATGGTCTTTTTGTTCCTGGGTGATGTAATAAACTCCATTTCTAAAAGACCTCCACTCGCTTCCCTGGGATAAGTTTCTGTAGGACTGGATAAATGTTGTTCATAGTCTCCAAGGAATTCCACTCTGTGTGGACACAGATGCTTGTTCACTTTCTCGTGCTATCCCTTCAGGGGTCGGCATAAATGGTTTGGTAGACATTTTTACACGGTTTCCTTTTTTGACACAACCTTGTATTTTATCCAGGCTGGGGACCGACACAGGGAGAACCAGACTTGGGTCCCTTGTAGTTACTTAAGCCTTGTTTCCACTGAGCGGCCTGGTACAGGAGGAGTAGTTCGGTATGGTCCAGTTAATTTTGGCGGGTATTTCCACTCAGTTAAGCGTCGCTCCCACTGAGCGGTTTGTTTTCACTGCGTATGGGTGGTGTATACCGCTAGTGTTTCATTGCGTCGTTGTAGTGACTAGAAAAGAAATGACAATAGAGGTCATTCAGCAGCTCGTCTTTTTCTTGCTTTATTTTTGGAAATAATGTTGTTTGAAAGAAGATTTCGGGCAGCTAAGAAGAATACCGCCATAAAGAGGAAAACCGAAACGCTAGCTTATATTGGCGCTTTCTAATGTCGTCATCACTTCCTGCCAATCAACCTGTGGCTAGAGTGGCCCCGCCCCAACCATCCTGTTCTATTTTTCTATGGATCTACAGTGGATGAGGGCCCACCAGAGGTACAAATTGGAACTGTTTAACGGGTCCATTTTAAAATGGAAACGCTCAAAATACCGGTCTAGGTACCACATGTGCTCGGCCTGCAAGATCGTGAAGAATGCTAAATTCTTAAAATGCAACTTTTTTACATAACTATGAATAATAAAAAGGCAGGGATAGTATTCCAGAATAAATCAACCTAAACTTTCAATATTTTAAATTATTAAAAACATATTTTGTCAAAATTATACAAGTTGGAAATGAGCGCAACATAACCTTGGGCCATTAATAACAATAAAATAAAATAATTTGGGGCTGCACGGTGGCGCAAGTGGTTAGCGCTCTCGCCTCACAGCGAGAAGGCCCCGGTTCGACTCCCGGCCGGGACCTTTCTGTGTGGAGTTTGCATGTTCTCCCCGTGCATGCGTGGGTTTTCACCGGGGACTCCGGCTTCCTCCCACCGTCCAAAAACATGCTTCATAGGTTAATTGGTGACTCTAAAGTGCCCCTAGGTATGAATGTGTGAGTGACTGAGTGTGTGATTGAGGCCCTGCGACAGACTGGCGACCTGTCCAGGGTGTACCCCGCCTTCGCCCATCAGTAGCCGGGATAGGCTCCGGCACCCCGCGACCCCGTAAGGGAAGAAGCGGTCAAGAAAATGGATGGATGGATAAAATAATTTGGAAGGCCGGATATAATTACCTGGAGGGTCAGATCCTTGACACGTGTTTCACAGCATCATTGTGGGATAGCCTTAAAATCTAAATGATGAAACATAGATTTTTAGAAAGCTTTTGAGGTTTTTGGAGACTTAAAATTGCTCAAAATGCTACATTTTGTCAACAAACTTTCTTGTTTGTGATTTTTTTTATTTTTCTTTATAAGAAACTTCAGCTTTTCTCTCACCTACATTGAAACACAATCTCTGTATTTAGAACCCCCCCCAGTTAATCTGTGTCCGTGTACTCTTCTAAGCGTAAGATAAAAAATGAAACATATTTTTTATCTTCTGTTTGCTGGTGGCCACGTCTTTCTTCTTCAAAGGGATGAGTCACAGAATGACCTTTTAGCTCCCGGTCGTTTAGCATCTCCTGTGCGTGCATATGTGGGGCATCAGAGCAGCTTTAAAGCGAGGTGGTGACACTGTGTTTACAAAGACAAAAGTATGTTAGAAGAAATGTGTCATAAGATGCCAAACATTAATATTATATATTTTTTCAACGCTGGATAAAATGTGTCGTATAGGTTAAGTGATCTTTTCTGAATTGTTTTTAAAGGTTTAATTCATTGAAATGTTCATTTATTGTTGTTTTGCATTATTTTTTTGTGCTTCAGTCTTTAAAGCTTGATTAGTACTAAATGATGTAAAATAAAATATTCAAGATATTAAAGAAAATAAATGACCAAAAGAGCAAAAAAAAACAAAAAAAAAAACAGAAAAATTAACACTTTGTTTTAGTTTAATCTTCCTTCTTTTACATCTGAGGCTATGATTAGTAACAGAACAACTATTATTTAGTCAGAGACCGTTCTAGTGTTTGGCTCATGCGGGTAGGTTAAAAAGGCATTAGTGCACCAGCTGACGGCTTTTGTAAAATCCAGCAGCAAATGACTGCAGACCTTCGGCCTCCTTTGCATACCCTGTAGGACGGGGCCTGCTGTGGGCAGTTGACAGTAATCTGCATCCGCCACATGACCTGTATTTATCTTTAAAGCACACAATGTTCCCTTAGTGTGCTAGTCAAGGGCATGAGAGGGAGAAACCTATGGGATCTTGTTGTCGCTGTTTCAAATGCATCAAGTTTGCATGTTGAGCACATGCATGCATGCAGTCAGCTGAGACGCAACCCAGTGGTATAGTCATGCAGTCTTGAAAGCCCTTCCTGAAAAATGACAGGGAAGACGCCTGATATGTGGGTGCTGTGACTTATTTTAAAGAATACATTTGTGAACATTAATTGATACTTCCGGCGCCCCTAAAGAGGTATTGAAGTAAAAAAAAAAAATGTTTTTTCTATGTTTCTTTAGGGCAGGGGTCAGCAACAATTAAAAGTAAAATAGCCATTTGGTCTCGTTTTCTACTGATCAAAACCTAGAAGGAGCCGCATCATCTTACTTTAGCCTTTAAGAAATTTGGATTTACATTCATGACCTTCTTTTCATTTATAATTAATATGAATTATGTCTATTTTTTGGCACAAACAAAAGAACATATATAAGAAGAACCTAGCAACTCTCAAAATTAGATTTTTTTTAAACTTATTTTCAAAATAAAAGACACTGTGTGCCAAACAGGATCATCTCAGTGCAGTTTTGAGCAATTGGTAACCAACGTCGTGCAGTATAAGATAATATGTGCTTTTAACTCATTAAAGATAAAACTTTTGACCAAAGTTTTGCTTTGCATATAAAATCTGTGCATTCTTGGGGTAGCATTGATTAAACAAGAGGTCTTAAGGTCAACAGGGATGTAAAAACCTACAAAGTTTATCATCTATGTGCACCTCAGGCATCACTATATAAATTTAACTAATCTAAATTTAATGAATGCTAATTAAGTAAGGCCTTACTTAAAAAAAATGCTATTTTATTTTTCTTTTATTTATTGTTTTGTTCTTTCACTCTCTTTGTCCCCAGCAGTCTTAAATTGCTGGGTTTTGATGTTTTAGTTTGGGGTTGGACATTGGTAGTCTTATTTTGCAGGCTTTGTTTATTTGTTTTCTTTAGGTCGTTTTGGTTAGGCGGCCATTAGCATCGAGCTGCTGACTCCAACGGTCGACATGTCTGGGTCAGCAGTCTCCATGACTTATTTTATTTTTGGCCAAGGAGCCACCATGGAGAGATAAAAGAGAACATGTGGATCCGGAGCCGCAGTTTCCAGACGTTTTCATTTGGGGCTCGTAAATATTTGCTTATAAGATAGTAATTAAAATAGTTAAGGATAAGAAAAAGCATTCACGGTAAAGGCATTTAATTTACATCTATTTTAAAGCCAAGGTAAAGGCCAAATTTTCAAGCTGTATGTTTTAAATTTGTCCAGACCAGCAGTCTTAGACACATTCATGTTGACATCATTACACCTTGTTTTTTCCTTCAGATCAGGTGAACCCATTTAAGAACCAACTCAAACTTTTACCGCTTTCTAGTTTTTCTGCAGAGTTGTACCTTCATTAAAGAAGTAATACTGCAAATGTGGTCACAGTATGTTAAATTTTTGGTGAGAAGACTTTTTTCATTTATAACTGATGTCTTACTTTAAGTCTTTTAAATGATTAAAACTTTGTTCCAAGCTTTGTGTGTTTGGCTACAATAAAAGGTAAAGCAAATTCATTTAATATTATTTTATCAAAATCGAATGGGTTTATTTAGGTTTTTTTATTTTGTTTTTTAAAACCTATTGGGTTTTTACTTGTTATATAAAAACAGTTTAACATAATTACATTTGGTTTTAAAAAATAATTCATGGTAAATCAGAAATCAAACTTTAACTCCAAGTTGAACTGATTTAGTTTGTTGGGACAGTCCAGGCTAATTCAAATCCCCGGTGACAATGTCCAGTTTAAACTAAAACAGTCAACGTGTTTAGTTATAAGGTTCAGCAGTTCAACTGTATAAAGTCAACAACTTTTCTAACGGTACTCTTTAGGCTGTCACATTTCCTCTTGTTTGCAGCCATAAAGAAAAAGGTGGTCGAGCATCTCAATAAACAACTAAATAAACATTTTTGACGATGTGTAGGACCTCACCTATACTGTATATTTCCTCCTTGCTTTTTGGATGACTTAGTTTTTCACTGTACTTTGTGTGAACTGTCTGTTCAAATAAACAGATACCGGAATATCTTAGAATAATAATCTTCTTGCCGTTTCCCACTTCAGTTCTCCCACGAAACAAATTTTTGTTAAAACAGACTTCTGGTTTAAATCATTTTCTTGATGTCTTTTGGTTTGGTGTGTTATTTAGAGATATATACCAGAAGATGTTTGAACATGTCATCAGAGTTTATTACTATAGATTTCTTTTTCATCATCTCACATCTTGCATAATAAATGTAATCGATGTTATGATTGATATTGTGATCTATTTAAAGTATTACCAGTTGTCATTTAATTAGGATTATGCTGTTTTTAGTACATTGTTTCTGCAGAGCGACAGTGGTTCATTAGAATTTTACCTCTAATTTGTGGGCAGGACCAATGACACAAAACAACCCTGCCCTCCCTTTCCCTCCCTGTTGCTGAGAGCTCTCTGTTTACATGCTCTTCTGCTAGCTTATAGCCCCTAACAAAACATTAGTGGTGCAACTAAAATGGCGAGCAATGTCGGAGCTATCCAGCTGTACAGTTTTGAGTCAGATTCCAGCTCAGATGAGAAAAACGAACACGTACATGGATCTATTTGTCTGCAAGTGGAGCAGGAAGCTTGTGACTTGTGAATCCTACGTCACACAAGCTTTTTCATCTGCTCCTGATTTATTATGATTTAGCAAAGACATACTCAGAAATACAATTTTAAGCACATGTCCTCCAGACTGAGAAAAATGCCCCAAGAACATGTTAAAAACATAATTTAATTGAACTTGGTCTTTAATAATGCATCATGTAATTGCAGAATTTCTGACCTATTCAGCTTTATAAAAATCACGTAAAAAATACTGCTAATGCAAACATATGTCCTCTCAAGACTTATATATTTATATATACATATATAGATTTTCATACCAACATCCTCAGAAATCAAGTCTCAATCAAAGGCTTTCAGACATGAAGTGGCAGAACTCAGAATATTTCATCTGTAGTGGTCAAAGAACAACTAAACCCACCTTTGATTGCATCACAGCTTACCTGCTCTCTCTGCTGTTTGCTTGAACCAGCAGCAGAGAAAAACTGTGATCAGTGCTTTGAAATAAAGGGAGTTTTGAGGGGAGTGCTCCAACATGTTGATAAATGGAAAACAATGGATTTTCCTGGAACATATTAAAATTCAGTTTATATCCGTTCAGAAAAGCCTCTTAGTATTAGGGAACTAATGTTTATTATGTTTCTTGAGGATCAATTTGGTTTCAAAGAGTTAAATAATTTCCAGAGGAAACTTTTGTAAAAACCATATTGCATAATTTCTATAAAGTTTTCCTCCATGACAGACTGGTAATCCACAGGGCAGCAAATCCCCATCACAGACCCACAAACAGCTGTATTCACTACTGTCTCTGTGTTTTTACTGGAACTTTATTAATCAGAGAAAAAGACCAACAAGGCTGCAAACGGAGTGAAACACCTATGGGACGGACGTTAAACAAACAGCATGTTTTGTCTCTGCCTGAAGCAGCACAACACAATTCCTCTCCTCCTGTCCTCACCTGGGAATTAGTGTGTTTGAGGATGATAACTTGCAGCAGCGTATTTGGACTTTGAGTTACAGCAGCTACAGCGACTTTGACAGTAAAATTACGTTTTTTTTTGTTGGTGTGCAATGAATAAGTGTAAATTTTACTATTTGAAAACTATAAGTAGCCAATTTGTTAGTTAAAATCGTTTTCCACAAAGGTTTCACAGAGTTCACATATTTTTTTTATGTTCTTCCACAGACATAATCTGGGATGTGAACATGGGAAGCCTTTTTTTTCCAAAAGCTGCTTTTCCTCTATGTTGAGGAAAAGCCCATATGGTTTCCAAATAAGGCCTGAGTGAGTGCTGGCAGTATTAATAGAATAAGTCTGCTGCTAGGGAATATTTGTATTGACCCGTTGAAAGACTTTATCTACTGCATGCTGTTTTTATGACAGTGTGTGGGCGGTGTCCTCAGGGCTCTGTGGAGCTCCATGTGAAGCTGCAGACTGTTTGTGCACTCCACTGGGGGTGGCAAAAGCCTGCATTTAGATATTTGGTGGATTTGCACATTTGTAAGCAGATTTAAGGCAAAAATCCTTTTACTTTAATGGTATTTTTAGTCTTTTGTGTAGTGCAGCATTCCCTGTGATCATGGTTTTCTCACAATGATAAAGTCCTGTTAATTGTTTTGGTAATAAGATTTAAGGAATAACCTCTGCCCCTCTCTTTCCCTTAGAGAGTTTGTTCCAAAAATCCAAAAACATAATTTGATTTTTGTATTAGATTCTGTTTTTAAGGTCTGCGGTTAAAAATAGATAGGTAGGTATCTCTATTTCCAGTTTTATCTTGTCTTGTAACAGGGATTTGCTGTATTGGTAAAAAGTTTCAACATTCATTTTTCATTTATGGGAAATTATTTCATTTCTAATCTTCTATCAGAGGTGTATTGACCAAAATGGCTCATCAAATCTTTAACCTTTTTTTAGTCTTGCTTCTGATCAGTTATATATTTTTAAAAAATTAATCAGAAATGTATTGTAAAGTGTGACTTTATCGCAATAGTCACAACTGCCATTACAGGTTGATACAGGTTGGTATTTTTCCTTGGGCATGCTGCAAGTGTAAGGTTGTAGTGAACACTTGAGCAACATGTAAAGCTACATTCACACTGAGAAGGCAGTTTCAGAGGCATCCCGTTTCAATGTTAAGTCAAACAGTTCAAAAATTTGAACTTTGACAAAATTGGAGCGTTGTGTCAACCAATCAGGGACTCAGCTTTTGGCGCTTCACACGTTCAGTGACTCGATCAGCAAATCCAATATGGAAGATCCATCCATCCATCCCAAATATGACCAATACAAATCTTTAGACAGAATGTTGCTCCTTACATAAGATATGTTTTAATGTTTTTACAGTCTGCAGTGAATGCACAAACTGACCCAATGATCTGAGAAGTCTGCTTTTTGATGCCTCCTACATTTTTAAGTAAGTTACCCAGACCTTTTTTCCCCAAAAATATCAAAGCCTCCAAAATTATTATTATTATTATTATTATTTTAAAGGTAGAGCCCCAAAAGGCATTTAGGCCTTTCATCCAGATTTGTTGGAAGATAATTGAATTTCTTAAAACTTCAAATGAAAGCTGAAGGTTAACTGTTGAACGATATGTTTTGACCCTCTCCCCTCTTACAGTGTAGCAGATCAATGTATGAACAAATGTGAATGCAATACAGTTCTGATTTAAATGCATCTTAAAAGAAAAGAAAAACTGAAGGTTGTTCAGATTTGACTGGCTGTGATAAGTTTAAATTGGCAGACAAAAAATCCTTTCCTTTTTGGTGAGGTGTGCAAAGAGCCACCCTCAGTGTATGGACTTGGCGTTGCCTGGGCACTGGCAGAAAAAAAGAGTCGAGTGGAGCCAGAAACGGTGAGCAATCAACCCCCTGTGGTCCTGTCAACACGGCAAACGTATATGATATGAGTAGGCCACAGTTGAAACCTGGAACCTCATCAGCGACGTCACTATGTCTAAATATTGCATGCCTTGATTTAAATCTTCACGAGGAAGTGAATCTGGGGTTGACATGTGTGTTTTTGTATACAGTCAGTTACTGACAACCCACTCCAAAAATGCTGTTTTTAACATGTTCATGAACCATTTTTCTCATGATGGAGGACACAAATAAGAATCTTCTTCTTTTCCTTTCGGCTTTTCCCATCAGGGGTCGCCACAGCGAATCAGTTTCCTTCATCTAAGCCTGTCTTCAGCATCCTCCACTCTAACACCAGCCACCTTCATGTCTTCATTCACTGCATCCATAAACCTCCTCTTTGGTCTTCCTCGGAGGACACAAATAAGAATATAAGATTAAAATTGCATCTCGTTAGTATTTTCATTCCAAATTGTGATGGATTAGGAACAAATAAAAAACTTTGTTTGAAAAAGCTCTCAATTGTGATGCAGCGACTGAAATGTACGGGCCAAAGACCAGTCCGCTCCATTCCTCTGATACATTGACATCTACATTTTCCTCATCTGAGCCTCGATCTGTTTCAAAATTTTACGGCTGAATAGCTCCAATAATGCTCGCCATTTTTTGTTGCACTGTTAATGTTAGGTTGGGCTTGTGCGGTGCTGTAAGCTAGCAGGAGAGCGTGTAAACAAAGGGATGATGGGATATCAGCAAAAGTTTAGATGCGTTTCGACTCTCTCAAACTCTCGTGTTCACGCAAGTTTTTATGACCAATGTCGGGCTCTACACACAAAACCTGTTGCTATTGCAAGCACGTTGCTAGCTAAACCAGCTAGTGAGTTCGATTGGTCAAATTTTGACCAATCGAACTTGTAACTGGGTTTATCTGTGCCAACAAGCCTTATAATGTCTGCGTTTGTTTTTTAAATAAAGTTGAACCAAGTTCACTCTTCTAATATGATGGTTATTCATATCTACTATTGCAAAGATGCTTGCAATGAACAGAACCGTTTCTATTTTATACCCAATTTGCAAGATTTCCACCCCATTATTTTTCACCATGTCTCTTCCAACTGTAGGTGGCAGACATGGGCTAGTAAACAACTTTTCTTGTTAAGCACATTCTTGACCGTTAAGCTGCTTGTTAAGTGCATTCTTGAACGCACATCAAATGCTTCACATGTAGCGTCACACCATCTTTAGTCCCATGACCGCCTCTATCTTAATATTTCTTGTTGATTTGCAGGTTTGGCTTTCACCACTTACTTCCATTGAAGTTCATTGAGTTTGCATGGAAAAGAGTTTTATCTGTTGGCTTCATGCTCAGTCCAGCTCGAGCAGTAGGGAGGTGCATGGTGTTGGTATGAATTATCTGACGGATGAAAAGGCTGGCATGCTGCCTCCTGGTTGCTGCAGGCTGCCAGTCTCAGGACTTCATTTATGTCACTGAACAAAACTGTACTTTAGCATTTGGACTCTTGACAATTCGAAAGCTGTTTTATAGATAAGAATTTGGACTAGCTCTCTAAAATCGGGATGTTTTTCTCCAAATCCATTCTTCTCAGTAGTGTGTAACCAGTTTGCTGCATGAAAACAAGTGCCAAGATCATGTTGGGAACAGTCCAACGCTTAGTTTTTGTTTCAGAATGGTTATTCATTGAAAGTATTTTGGAAACATAACTCTATTGTTTAAAATGAAGTGCAGATCCAGAAATAGATCTTAAAATTCTGAAACCTTAAGCTCTGGCTGGAAGAAAACTCAACAGCACAGGAATATGCAACCATGCAAATGTGGCAGAGTGCAGGACAGCTGGTTGATGACAAAGCCTCACTGAGTGTTAATGCACTTCCCTGAAAATCAGGACCATTTAATTCAGGAGCAGCCCTATGGGTGCAGGACTAAAATAATTTTGTAGCAAAGATGTTTGGAGATTTTTTTTTTTTATTTTTTTTTTTTTGCTTTACAAAATTTAAAGTACACAACTTCTTGAAATGGAGGTTCAGCAAATTCACATGGTCCCAATTTGTGTCAGGGAACTGCATAATACAATCCAAGACTTAACTCCTAGTTCCACCACCTACTAATCTGTCCGTATGCAAAGAGAAAATAAAAACATTCATTCATTCATTTTCCTGACCGCTTCTTCCCTTTCATGGGGCTCGGTGGTGCCGGAGTCTATCCCGGCTACTGATGGGCGAAGGCGGGGTTCACCCTGGACAGGTCGCCAGTCCGTCGCAGAAAATAAAAACATGCTAAGATCATTTCTATTCTACTCAGACAGAGTTGCATCTCTGGCTGCAACATCCCAGAAGTGACACTGCACACAACGTTGCGAGCAAGTTGGTATATTTGGAGTTTGGAAGCTCAGCCTCTTTCTTTGCACAAGATCTCGTCAGACTGGATTCCATCTAACAAATTTGAATGTGTAAATTTTGGATTACCATTCATCCATCCTTATATCCATTTTCTAAACCGCTTTACCTTTTTCGGGGACTTCAGGGCGACAGCAGGATACAGCCTGGACCGGTCGCCAGTCTGTCACAGGACCGTTGACTATGACACACGTGGTTTAAATTAAGCCCCTTGTGTAAAAACTATAGTCCTTCAGTGGTGAGCTTCTTCTTTTCTGACTGCTGATTTTGAAATCATCAGCTGCACTCCAATCCTTAATTTTCTCTAACAGAGCTCTATAACCTCATGCGCCTTATGTTTCTGGTTGTGCTTACTAACGTGGAACCGATTCACCGTAGTACATGGCACTCAAAAACCTGTCAAAATGTTTTAGTACAGCTTTGGTAAACAACAAAGCTGCACTGCTGGATGGATTGTTGGAGCATCACTGTTACTGTAGACAAGAGCCTCTGGGAAGAACAGGCTTTTACCTGTGACCTTTAAGCTGTTTCATTGGAGCGTTGTGGCTGAAGGGTCTTACCCACATCTTTTTTTCTTTTTTAAAGACACTGTACCAAAAAAGGCAAACATTTTATTTTATTTGTTTTTGCTCTATATTTCTATTTTTTTGCAAAAGTAAAAATAAGCTTTGTTTTTTTTTTAAACTTTCAGATTTTAGAAGCTTGATTCTGTCTTTTATTTAAGGGAATTGACAAGGTTTACTCTGCCAAATGTTGCATAAGTTTAAATATTTAAATTCTTGAAAACTGTTTTCTGTCAAACTTCATAAAGTATCTTTTTTGATGTTGCTAAAAGAAACCTTCACATTCTGCAACAATCACAATTTTAATTTTCCTTTGACTTCAAATGTGAAACATAAATTCATGCTTCACTGGAAATCCAAAATGTATCCAGCGATGTACTTTCTGCCAAGGTCAGTTTGTTCTTTCTCTGCATTTTCATAAAAGAGTCCACTCACTGTCATCACATAAATTCAAGCACAATCATTCAAAGTTTGTAACAGGAGAGCAGGCTCTCACTCTGCTGAGTCTAATAAAGAGACCCGGAGCATCTAGATAGAGTTGTATTAGAAAACTCTGACAACTGCGGTGTCAAAACCGAGGCGAGGGTTGAGACGCCCTGTTCCCGATGGAGAGAGGGAGGGACCCAACTGGACTTGTTGGAAAGGAAAGTTCACAGACAGAAAGCAGCTGCAGGTATGATAGAAATTCAAACACTTTGTGTGTTTCTCATCACTTTTGTTTAGGGCTTTAATATCTGCTCGCTCTGTTTCCACTCGTACCCAATGAGGAACACCGTCTGTTATTCTTGAATCCCATTTAAGACGACTCCTAAATCCAAAAGTTGTTTCAGAAATATAAAAAGAAACTAGCATTTTCTCAACATGTGAACTTATTTTTTACGTTTGACAGAATGGTTTCCTTTCAAAATAAGACACCTTGGGCCAGACCAATTCAATTCAATTCAATTTTATTTATATAGCCCAATATCACAAATTCAATTTGCCGCATTTGGCGAATTAGACCAGATGCAGCTATGGATAGAATTAGACTATATGTGCTTTAAACTAATAAATGATCAGTCTTTTTACCAAAGTTTTGCTTAGTATTTGAAATCTGTGTACTCTAGAGAAAGCATAAAACTAACAAGACCTCTTCAAGTCAGCAGGGATGTAAAAACCTTTACATAGTTTATGTTCGAGGTGCACCTCAGCCATACATTTATCTTCTTCTTCTTCTTCTTTTCCTTTTGGCTTTTCCCATCAGGGGTCGCCACAGCGAATCAGTTTCCTCCATCTAAGCCTGTCTTCAGCATCCTCCACTCTAACACCAGCCACCT